>NC_041338.1:6918259-7270759 GCF_004354835.1 Perca flavescens | reverse complement strand
GTTGAGATGTTAGTTTAAGTATCAGTCTAAATTTCAATTATGGCTTGCATTGAGAAATTGGAAATTCAGTATTGACTAATATATGCATGGTTATAATTTTATAATGTGGCAAAGTGGCTACATTGCTTTATGCTAGTATATTGCTGTGTGTCAGGTTACTTTTCAGCCTCAGTCCAGTTTATACAGGAATGTCAAGTAGATGAGGTTGAAAGAAGGGGTGTTTAACATAAGGAGATCTATTACACCCACTATCTGTTAAATAAACAGTGAAGAGAGAGTTGTGTGTGATACATTGTAGAAAGTGCGTAATTACATGCTACAAAATGATTGGCTCTTAAAATAAATCCAATTGGCTACATCCATACGTGTTTAAAAAAATGGGGAGGTTTATGATTTGGTCAATTTGTTTGATTTAATTTGTTGAAGGTGTGATTGATACATTAGGATAAGAGTTATTTTTAAAATGACATAACTTTTGTTGCTGACTATCAATAAGTCAGCAAAGAGGGATTTAGGAAGCACATGAGTTAGCTTGTGTTGCAAAAACACTTGTTACAGCTAAATCTGATTCTAGTTCTGGAAGTAGAGTGAAGAGCGACAATGCACACTTTCGTAATCTTGAATCCTATCATTAGAGGATCAATATGAGAGTATAGATGGAAGGTTTTCCATTTTTATCTGCTTTTCCCGTCATTTCACATTTCTTTGAATATTGTTTAGTGTTTTTTATTTGATCAAAGGGGGGAAATGTAATGTGATTCATGTGATTCATATGTGATTCATTCATATTATTTTTGATTAATTCATAGTCATTTTGATATTTTATTTCATGTTTTCTTTTATGTGTTGTTTTGCAAAGAAACTGGTTGTGTTTTCTTTTCTTCCAGAGTATATGGGGGAATGTGCAAAGGGAGATTCCAATACTTGAATATAGACAATAAAAATGGACTGGAGAATTCTGAACAAGGATACAATGATGAAAGTTCAGATTCCATTGACACTACACTGAAAGCTTGACACTGCAAAGGAGCTGCAGTGGATATATTCTTTGTGTCATATTCGTTTTGTATTAAAACAGTTTGAAGAAGCATGTTTTGTTGTGGGATATACATGGGGACCTCAGATGATTTTATGTTTTTCTTGACGCTTAGGGACAGCGGGGTCTAGGTAAGGCGAGGTCCTTTTTCAGATCCAATGAGTCGATCAGTCTGAATTGGGGCAATGTTTTGATTTTATTTGTTTCCTGAGGTTGTCATATGTATTTGAGTACACCAAGACATTACAAGAATTGATAAAAAGATTTCTAATTGATCTGGGGGACTGAGGTGGTCGCCTGGGGCAGAGGGGCAGTGAGAGAATTTTCCTAGATTGATTGATGGATATTTGGAAAGAAAGCTGCCAGACAGGTTTTTCACTCTTACACTCCATAAAATGTTTGTTTACATTCCTGACATTGTTCACACTCTATGGAAACTTGTGTTATTGTTAAAGGTTATACTATAAGAAACGAAAATTATGTAATGGAAAGTGTTATTTTGTAATAATGTTACTCTTTTTGTTTCGAGACTTAATTAGTTTCGAAGGGGGGAAATGTAGTATCTGGACTTATAACGGACGTTTTATAAACTTTGTCTTAAGTTTTTGGTAACAAAAAAACTCATATGAACTTTAGCCTACATTCGCTGGACACTTCTCTGGAAACATCTGGAAAGAATTAGGGATGCCCTTGTTGGCTTGGTTCCAAAAGGATGATAGCCACATTATAGAATTTATACCATGTTAAAACAAAGAAAGTCAGAGGACCACTGGAGAATTGGGAAAACAGGTCCTCTCCGAGCTCTGCAGGGCTTGTCAAATGATGCTGATTTCTTTGATGTAAATAAACCTTTATAATCAAGAAACAGTGTCGGCGGATTCCTTTCCACACAGCAAGGCAGCATCGCTACCAATTACACCACACTATGATCATAGCAAGACTTCTCACAAACCTGGATCCGGTCCCCATGAATCACAATCATGAACTTGTAGAATATATTTCTAACCTGGGGTGTCAATTGAAATGAGCTTTCGATTTCAGTTATCGAAATTAAAAACAGGATAGGCGATTCCCCCTGCCTACTTGCACACGTATGAAGAAAAAACATCAACATACACAGCGTAGCTTACCTGGCCGGTAGCATGCAGCTGCACACACTGAAACAACAGAACTGCAAAATCCTCCCAATTCCCTGAAGTCACCGGTGAGGCAACATTTTGCCTTACCAGTGACTCATGTACAACGAACCGTAAAGCACACGGGCTCCAACGGGACTTCATGGTGCATTCTGGTGCCCCTCGTTAAACTCATGGTGCATTTAATTGGACCTGTTAACTCTGAGAAAGTCAAACTGTTGTTTTAAAGTACCTTTCTGCCATCTAGTGGCTCTAATTGGGGCATTACCGTCACCCCTGAACATTTTTTTTCATTGAAAATGTAATCGAACCGTGAACTTAAAGTCAAATCGCGACAACCCTATTTCTAACAGCTAGTTAAATTTGTCCTTTGGAGGTTTGATGTCTTTATTTGCAAAGGGACAGTGAACATTAATCAACATTAAAACAATGTAATTAGCAAGAGTTAGCTCAAAAGTGCTAATTTTCATCGGTAGTCCCCCAGCCAGATGTAAAACAGGCAGCCTTTAAAATTTAAAATCACAAGATAAAATTACATACAACACATTGTGGTTAATAAATACAAGTCATGTAAAATACTTGTATAACGTTTAAATGCGCACAGAAAGCATTAGTGCCCACAAGTTTGGCTCTCTACCAGCCATTTTTTTTTGCATTCTTTTTAAATGAAAAGAATGACAAAGACTCTCCAATGGTGGATGGCACTGTGTTCCATTGCTGAACTGCTCTTACGGAGAAGACAGCCTGACCAAATGCTGTTTTTCTCCGGGGGATGATGCAGTCTTCCCTCACTGCCCCTCTAGTTACCCTAACCTCACTGGATCTAAAATGTATAAAATCACATAGTGGAGGAGGTGCTAAACCATGTCTGATTTTATAAATTAAACAAATATTTTTGAATTTAATGAGATTATCCCAGGTAAGTAATTGATATTTCCTCCGAATACTACAGTGGTGGTAGTGGTATGGTTTTTTATCCAGTAATTTTAATGCTTGTTTGTACAATATTTCTAATGGTTTTATTGTTGTAGAGTGAGTATTGGACCAGCTTATTAAAAAATATGTTATGTGGGATAAAATCATGGAAAAGAAATTTTAGCAGCTTCTGTTGTTTAGCAGCTTCTGTGTGTGATATCTATGAATTGAAAGAGCAACAATTAGCAGTGAGCCATTAATCTAAAAGTTTTAATAGAAGTCATGCACTGGCTTCATTTATTTATTTATTTTTGACCGTTTTTGGTTTAGTACTGTCCAGTCGTTTTGGGCAAATAAGGATAATTAGTACATGATTACCAAAAACCCTTGAAACACATAGAGAGTAACTTAACACCAGGCTGAATCACACTGTTGCACCAGCCTTTGCTGGTTGAAAGTCTCTGTACCGACACATCTTGGAGTACACATCATTGCTGCTAGCTAAGGAATTTAAACCACTGGAGGAAAAAAAACGTTGACTTTTGCTGTGTATTTGAATCCAAATCCAGAGTATTGGGGTGGCTACTTGTGAATACATTAAACAATTCCCATATTTAAAATGACCATGTTCTCCCAGATCATGTATCAATGAATGCAATAGGAATACAGTGGTGGCTATTGTACAATCCTCATTGTTATGTACTGTATTCCTACCTGCTTTAGTGCTACAGGGTTGTTTGGGTTTTCCCTTTACAATACAGGGACCTGTTAAGGCAGTGGCACTAGACTGGGACTTCTCTGGTGGCTGAACCTTTATATTTATATTCATATTAGACAATTGTATGGTCAGTTTATGCTGCTCACTACTAGATTAAGATATATTCCGGAGACACTGTGCATTATGTGTTGGCCTTGACATGTTGGTGCAGGGATAGAGGAAAAAGCCAATTACTTCTCTAGCAGGGTTTTAGAAGTGAATCCGCATAAAATGATTAGAGAGAATATATTAAATAATGATTGGGATCAAATAGGATCAACTGGCATATTTCCTTTATTTTGTGATTGCTCGTTATTAACAATGTTAAATTATGCTTATGTTGCTACTGTTTAGTTGTGAAGTAGGCAAATCACTTATTTTAATGATCTAATGTATTTATTGATGAAAAAATATGACAAAATGGAAATGGCATGTCAATCCTAATCCTTGTCAGAGTCCATGTTTTAGCTGAATCACTTTCTGAAAAGCCTGTCTACAATATAATCGCACTATAAGAACAGTAGCCTATATTCTGGAGGAAATACCTAAAATCAAAGGGCAATCTGATCCAGCAGACGTGATGTATTAGTTTTTTTCTGGGGTGGATTGCATTCAGATCAGCTTTTTTTGTACACCAAGAGATCACAACAGTGTAAAATCAGGGAGGGCTATAATAGCTGCTGCAATTTTCAATCTTCTCTGCACTGATGTGGAAACTCCTGCCAGGTCCCCTTGACCGTCTAATTCATTAGAGCCGCAAAGGTCAGAGAAATCCTAGATCAGCAGTGCGCCTCTTAGACCAATTGTATCAGGCTTAACATCAAGATGCTAATAGAAGTCTTAAGGGGGAATTCCATTCAGAGTGAAACCTTGCATCATTGTAACACAAAATCTGGATCTGCTCCATACACAATAAACAGGGAAACTCGTAATTTACCTACAAGTAATTCATTTTAATATGCACTACCAGGCATACATTTTTTTCCTGTATGGGCACAACTCCAAAGTTTGCATTTTGTTTTCATCTTAGTCTTTTTGGTTTACAAAGTCTCCCACATGTTTGTATTGACTAGACTTAATCCACTGGTCTGTATATTTTGTGCTAGGTTGAATCATGCAGTATTTACTGTATCTAGGTCTCAGGTTAGACTCTAATTCACTTACAAGATAAAGCTATTTTCATACCAAATGTTGCTGTCAAATAAAAAGAAAATTGTAGATGACATTTGGACGCTGGTATTTTCTGTCATGGAGGAGTACACATGTCTATATGTGTGTGTGTGTGTGTGTGTGTGTGTGTGTGTGTGTGTGTGTGTGTGTTGTGTGAGGAGTCATGTCTCCAAAATCCATCAATATGGCTGTTTTCAAGGAGAAAAAGAGAGATGTTCCCTATCAATACTGATAAGTGAACAGGGCGATATTTGCGAAAAGGAGATAGAAGAAAAACACGCACACACACCTCATCAACACATCCACTCTCTCTATCTTCAGCTTCATCCGCTCAATCCTTCACGCACCTCAAACAGATGAAGACGCTGTGAGATTGAGATGAATGTGGAAATGGCTGTTCCGTGCCCCGCTCCTTTCTGTTACATAATTCATCTGCATACAGCATGTAGAGGTGTAGCCCTCTGAGGAGCTAAAATATTAATACAAATGAACTAGGCAGCCCGACAACACAAACACAACACCTTACTGGGCCGGATCGTATTTGTACATATTGGCACAGATGCCTCACAACTCAGCTTCACGGTGAAAAGTGATATGTCTACAAGATATGCATGTGGGATGCAAATAACAGGCTCTCTGCTTTGAATAGAGGGAAGTGGTGAACCAGACACAAAAAGACAGACGATAGGAGTGACTAAACAAATTAAGAGAGGCGAATGAAGTGTGTTTGAGTTGGCAATCCCTGCAGGTTGGCGACAGGCCTCATCCGTAATGTAATGTTGATCTATCTATTGTTGCCGTGCCAACTGAGCCCAGAGCTCGCTATTAATTATTATAGGGTGAACAGAGAAACTGAGGAAATAGAGCGGGACAGCTCTGCTGAGTTTACACTCTTGAACACTGTCTCACACACACACACACACACACACACAACACACACACACACACACACACACACACACACACACACACACACACACACACACAAGCTGTTCCTTTGCGCTGTCATGTACCTGAGCTCACACAGTCTATATGAGACATCAGAGCTCCTGTTAGTGAATGTGACTTTTGGAAGCGTAACAAATAGCGTCAGTGAAGGGAATGTCTCCACTGACTTTAACACAAGGGGGTAAGTGAGCGTCCACAAAGTGTACCGCCTATGGAGCCATTTTGTTGCTATCAAGCCATCACCTGCAGTTAGCATTCCATTGACTCCCATTCATTTTGGCGTCACTTTGACAGCGAATAACTTTACATCTGAAGCGTTTAAAGACTCTATTTGTCCATTGTTTATTTCTAAAAAATCACGACAATGTATAAAAGGCTCCATTACCTTGTATCTCACATTATGGCTCCGTGGCAGATGTTTTTGTAAAAATAGGCTAACAATTGTGTCATAACCATGCAACTTACTGTCGCATTGTAGAGGAATTACCGTATAGTACAGGAGAAGCTCGCCGGCAGTTTCGACTTACATTAGCTGTTTAAGTTTAATTACTAATGTTAACTAGCATTTTAGTTAGCAATAATTAGCCTGTGCCTATGTTACCTCCTTACATATACCTACAAGATTCGGAATGATTGAGATTTCTCTTGGCACAGCTACCAGAAGACTTACAACTTTCAGACAGGTTGCTCACGTCACATCTACGTCGGCAAGCTCAGCTGGAGGCTGCGCAGCAACGCTCAGCCATCATCGGAAAAGTGCTTCTAATATACTTCACTAGTCTCCGTAGAAAGCAGCGGGGTCACTTTGTCCAGTTCTTTTACTGTCTATGCTTTCACACGCTGCCTCCAAAAAGGAGTTTGGCTGCCAGCAGTGTGTCATGTCATGGAGCCATTTTGTTGCTATCAAGCCATCACCTGCAGTTAGCATTCCATTGACTCCCATTCATTTTGGCGTCACTTTAACAGTGAATAACTTTACATCTGAAGCGTTTAAAGACTCTATTTGCCCATTGTTTATTTCTAAAAAATCACGACAATGTATAAAAGGCTCCATTACCTTGTATCTCACATTATGGCTCCGTGGCAGATGTTTTTGTAAAAATAGGCTAACAATTGTGTCATAACCATGCAACTTACTGTCGCATTGTAGAGGAATTACCGTATAGTACAGGAGAAGCTCGCCGGCAGTTTTGACTTACATTAGCTGTTTAAGTTTAATTACTAATGTTAACTAGCATTTTAGTTAGCAATAATTAGCTTGTGCCTATGTTATCTCCTTACATATACCTACAAGATTCGGAATGATTGAGATTTCTCTTGGCACAGCTACCAGAAGACTTACAACTTTCAGACAGGTTGCTCACGCCACATCTACGTCGGCAAGCTCAGCTGGAGGCTGCGCAGTAACGCTCAGCCATCATCGGAAAAGTGCTTCTAATATACTTCACTAGTCTCCGTAGAAAGCAGCGGGGTCACTTTGTCCAGTTCTTTTACTGTCTATGCTTTCACACGCTGCTTCCAAAAAGGAGTTTGGCTGCCAGCAGTGTGTCAGCACTGTACTGTACCAGCATGCAGAGTAGATCTGGAAAATGACTACTCCACCTCAGAGAAGATGTGACAGGTCAAATTGAACAATGCATCTATGTGCATGATGATGCCAACTTGATTTGTCTGGATCATCTTAATTATTTGAAGACACTGCCTCAGCTTCAGCTGGGGCAACCTTGATTTATAGCAGTGGTTCCCAACCTTGCTACCCCCAGAGCCCTGTTGGATGAACTCACGTACCCCTTCATCGATTCACAATGTATCTTCCAAATGTATAACACTATTCATTACATAAAAGTGAATATTGTTAAGTTTTTTATACAATTGACCTGTCCATATTTAGGTTAGTTTGTTCAGCAATGTACTACTACTAGGCTACTAAGCTACTAGTATGCCTACTTAGAGTGAAGCTGAATATTTGAACATTTATCCATTACTTTTAGCTAACTATTTCAAACATTTATACATTGTACTAATTAAAACTAATCATCATCATGAACTGTTTAGCAATTAGCCTACTTTTAGCTATTTCATTCTACCATTTATTCATTACTTTCAGCTACCTGTTTAAACCTCTGTGCTCACTTTTTTTCTTATGTTTTCTTACGTTAAATCATAATTTCGAAAATGTCAACACCAATTTCATTGGGTACCCAGCAATATACCCGCCAAGTGTGATTGGATGAACGATTTTCGAGATATTTTAAAGACAACAGACACAGACACACATGCGCACGCACACACACATGCACACGCACACACATGCACACACACACACACACACACACACACACACACACACACACACACACACACACACACACACACACACACACACACACATACACACAAAGACACACACACACACACACACAGATTCCTCTATTTATAGTTAGATAACACAATCTAGGTTTTGACCAAATAAAATAGTTTTTTGGACAACTTTTATTGTACAGTTTATTACGTAGAACTTGCAATTTTCACAGCAGACATTTTGACATGTTATAACAACAGATGTAATTACTAACATTAGTTAATAACCCTTAATCACACATAGTTCTCTTAACACCCGAGAGTCAATTGAAAGATATTATAATTTTCTTTTCCTTCTTTGTTAAAAAAGATGTCTTTTTGCCGATTTCATTCAACGGAAGGACACTGCTTCTAGGGATACTTGCCCTCCTGCTCATTACAGTCATATTAGTTCATCCTGAATATTATCACATCTTGCAGTAAATGAGTTGAAGAAATATATAGGAGTTCATTTTTTTCATCCTCATTCTCCTAATAGGATCTGTGGAGTAGCCTGCCCCTTTGCACAGCAGACTGGCCATTAATGAAAAATTTCTTTTTAGCTTTTTTTTTTTTTCTGAATTTACATTCATTATGTGGGCTAATCACTGCTGACTGGAGGCAGTGTGGGAAATGTGATTAGTGTGTGAGTTCTAATTAAGTCTGTGAAGCCTCACACACTGGCAGACAGGCTCGGGGAGCTGTACGCCTAGATACACACACAGATGTAGGATGGAGCACACTGGGCTGCTCACATGCATGCATTTCACGTGCATACATAGATGTGGTTATTCACACACACACACACACACACACACACACACACTCACACACACACACACACACACACACACACACACACACACACACACACACACACACACACACACACACACAGGATCTACTGTAAAGCATGATGATGCAACAAAAAAACGTATCTGCTCACGACCTGCATCTCTCCCATCTTTCCCTCACACATAGGCTACACACACATCAGTCTGTCCACTGCAGTGCTATCACACCACCAGATCAAGCTTGAAAGCACAAACACACACACACACAAAGAGAGAGAGAGAGAGAGAGAGAGAGAGAGAGAGAGAGAGAGAGAGAGAGAGAGAGAGAGAGAGAGAGAGAGAGAGAGAGAGAGAGAGAGGTTGATTCAGATGGATGTGGTCGGCGGCTGTGCGCCCCCAGCGGCAGTGCCGCGGCACTGCTGCGGTGCCGGCGTTAAAAAGCGGCGGGCGGCGCGCCGGGGCCACAGTGTGGGGTGTGTTTGAACTAGAGACACAGAAAAGTTAGTAGCGGATTTTTTTTGGAGTCTGACCTGCAGCAGCATCCGTCGAAAGCATCATGGCAAACAAAGCACAGCAGCCTCCTCACCTGCACCTGGCCGAGGTCACCGCGTCCCAGTTCCTCGACATTTGGAAACATTTCGACGCTGACGGTAGGACACTTTTTTTTTTTTACCTTCCTAAAAGTTATTCCAAACTCAAAATTTCACGGAAGATTACTGAATGAAACATATGCAGCCGATAGAACGATAATAATAGCCTATAATTATACAGGGAAATGCATGAAAATTTTTTTTTGAAATGTATCCTCCTACAATAATGTAAAACCGTTATCAAGCTTAGAATAACAGACCTTATAATGTCTGTTATTCTAAGCTTGTTATAATAGCACAGCAAAAGTGTGTCGTTCTGGGATGTTAAAGCGACTATTTAGGAATATTAGGATGGAAAATACGTAATGTAATATAGGGTTCTGTAATCTCTTGCTGTGATATATTAGGAATATATTCCTAATATATCTGAGATAAAACTTATATATATATATATATATATATATATATATATATATATATATATATATATATATATATAGAGAGAGAGAGAGAGAGAGAGAGAGAGAGATAGATATATAGATTATATTAACTATTATTATAGGAACTATATTGTCTTTAATTAGGCAAGTGATAATATTATTTATCATCGTATAAGTCCCATGTGTGATAAGAGATAAAGTAGCCAAAAGGGACATGTTCATGCTTTATTGTTAAGGAGCTGATATTTTCGATATTTAGATCACTGCAACCCTTATAAAAGTTCGACGTTTTTCTAATGCATTTCTGATGTGATAAACCACTCCCAGTGAATAAGTCGAAGTTTAAGTTGGTGCAGCCGTCATCCCTCTGGCAATTTAGTGTCATTTTCCAATAATGAAGCATTTGATTTAAACACGCAATTATCGTGCTATATTGCAATCAATGCGTCATTTAATTACAGGGTCTTTAACCTAATCAGTAAAGTAACTGGTTCTGCCTGATCG
Organism: Perca flavescens; assembly: GCF_004354835.1. NCBI lineage: Eukaryota > Metazoa > Chordata > Actinopteri > Perciformes > Percidae > Perca > Perca flavescens. Next base: position 7,260,129 of record NC_041338.1, on the reverse strand, counting down.
ATGCTCTCTTGGTATTGATATCGGTTTCCAATCATCATGGGCAGTGTCTCAGGTGTGTTACGCAGTGGAAGTGTCCTGGGTATAAAAACTGACTCATGTGATACTGATTTGATGGGCTATCCGTCAACATGAAATCGTCCCATGTACTAATTTATTCAGCGAGCGACCCACTCCTCCTCCTCCTCCTCTTCCTCCTCCTCCTCCTCCTCGCACACATTCTGCTCTCAATCTCGATCGGTGTCTTTTCTTTGCATCTGTCCTGTTTATCTCCGTACATATTTGTCACATCAGTCAGTCTCTCTCACTCTGCACATATCTCTGTGTGCGTGGCAGTATGACATGAGACAAGTTTCCTTTCTTTTCTTTTTTTTTTCTTCAACAAATTCATCAGGCATGTCACTGCTGTGGCTTCCATAGAGAAGGAAGCCTCTTATAGGGTCTAATTATGGAAATCCTTTTTCTGTGGATTAAGGACACTTTGTCAACTGATAAAAGTGCTGATGAAACCCATTCGAGGAGCATTTGGATACAGTCAAAAGTCCACAGTAGTCAACCTAAAAAAAGGAGACAATTTTTGGTTTTTCTTTAAAAACCTTGAGAGTCAGACTAGGGCGTATAAGTGATCACTCTGATTCCTGGCTGCAACCGGTCATTATTAAACAGAAGGTCCTCAGTCTTGCTCGTTCAATCAACTTTGTTGAGATGTTAAAAAAATATTAAAAAAATACACCTGAAAACAAGGTGAGTGTGTTACACCTCTTTGTTTTACACACGTACTCCTGGGAAGTCAGTCGTTAATGTAATGTGTTTTGTTGCCTGCACACATGTTGAGATTAATTCCACAGGGAAATCAGGGCAGAATGGGGAGTTAGGGTGGAGGTGCTGAGCATATGAGCCATGTGCAGACAAAGTTGTCATTACTGTTATTGTTTTTACTCTTATGGCCTGCTTATAGTATGAGGATATTCGTCCTACCCAGCCAGGTGTTTAAGTCCTAATGCTGAGGTACTTTACATATTGTGCTTTGCAATGAGCCACTTTGCAAATCAAATACAAATAGTGTGCATCAACAGATTTGGCTACAGTGTTTGATTCCTGCTCTCATTACTGGGAGTGTCTTCTGGCTCGGCAGAAAAAAAAAAAAAAAAAAGCTAATTTGTTTGCTCAGATTGAGTAAACATCTCTTGAGATGCAGATAAAAATACACAGGAGGCAATGCATCTAGAGATGATGAAACCACATATTCCCCTGTTGGCCCAGGATCACATCTCATCTGGATTGCGTCTCTCGCGGCTCCTGCGCTCTGTGTCCCTCTCATCTTTCTCTGCTGTTTCTGTCAGGACTTTCTCAATTCAATCACTTCAAAGCTGAAAAGGGAAACAACTGCAGTTTTTCTTTTGCTAATTATAGAGCATTTGCTGTCAATTCTTTTTCTTTTATTAACCTGGATATGGAAATTCGGGAATATTAAGCAAAATCCACTTCCTGAATGACCCTGTGATCTTAACCCAAACTATTTGAATAGGCAGGGCAGCCTTTGAAAGGCAAATGCACTTTATATAGGCTTTAAATATGCACTTAGTGCCCACTTTGAGAGTTTTCCTGTGTTGCGGTTGAATTTTAGAATCAGAACCAGAGGAGTGAAGCGTCTTTGCCACCATCTCCTGGGACTATAATGACGCAGTATCCAAAAGAGTGTGTATTTGGTTTTGTGAACCTTTTATCTTGCTGGTTGGTGCACGTTTTAAGTGCTTGTGCAGGGAGACTTAAGTATATGGAAGCAGGTTGGTAGGAGCACTCTCATTACGACATATACAACTAGTTGTTTGACAATTAAATTGAAGGATGTGGAAGTGAGTTGAAGTCAGCCATAAAATGTACCTGCTGACAGTGATTTTTTATTTTTTTTTAACATCTTCACACTAATATGGCTTCATTGACATTCAGTGTAACTAGGGAGGGCGGGTTCATTTGATGGATTTGGGACAGTTTACTGAAACATAGACACACTGTAATTAGGCTGCAGCACATATAGCATTTCATAGAATAACCATATGGTACCCTAAGCATATTGTTGTGGCTTAGAGGGTGATTGGAACAGAAACTACTTATCCTATATCTGAAAAAGCACAGTACAAACAGATGCTCCCTTATGCACAAATATAATGGGGTGTATGGTTCTATTGCCGCATTTGTTGAAAGTATGACAGTGCTCCGGCATAATCTACCGTATTCCTAAATCTATTTTTATTGTCATGTTATTTGCTTTGCAGTTACACACATCACATCTTACTCTGTTTAATCATCAAGCAGGCCATTTCTTTCCAGAGTGCTAAATGTCAATAAGACCCACAGGAAGGAGGCTTGATAGCAGCGAGGCATTTTACTGTCCCACTTATTGTAACAGCGGAGCTTTTTTTCATGATTTTTGATAACATCACTAAGGAACACATGCATCCACACACGCACGCACGCACGCATGCAATGTCCATGCATAGAACAAATATGCTAAGATGTTGGTTGGATAGGGAGAGGGAGTTAGATAGAAGATGACAGATGACAAAAGACGGCGAGTTAGAGGGAGAGGAGAGGAAGTGGATGGCATAATAATCTTTGTTAGTGTTTAATGAGGCAGCTCTGCCTTCCAGGGTTTTATTGAAGCAGCTAGTCACATCGTTTGGAGCCATCTGTCCAGCCATTCAGCATGCTTGTTGATAGAATATTGGCACAGGTTCACAGAATAGCTCTACTGTCAGGGCAATAGAGCACCAGGAGTAAGTGAAATAAGGTAAGAAGAAAATCAGCTGTCCCCAAGCTACATTTGTCACAACAGAATCCAAAAATTACGTAATGGACATCATCTTAGGACAAGCACCATTTGACAAAAGTGTCACTCAGTCTGTCAAAATGATTGACTAGGCGTTCATTTAAAAACTTCAGTTAAGTTCCTCACGACAACATATCATCACTTTCACAAATGTAGATGATCTTGAAAAAACAAATTGAGGCATAAAATTGTCACAGTACACGTTATCCATATTGATGTGTCCCATTTGCCAAACTCCCTGCTGAAGGCGGAATTGATTTCCGTGTAATAAAAGAAGCTGCCTGTGGATCATCACCTTTAAAATCCTAGAAAAGCTATTTGCCATGCAGTACAGAGCTTCTCCTTGCGTACAACCCTGTGAACACAGTCTTTGAGGAGTGATCAGTTTGCATCGTATCAGTCAATAGTCTACTCTGTTGAGCCAGAGGGGAAGGAAAAGAGTTACTGGTAAAAAAGCTCATGTTTGAATCAATACTGGGGTAAAACTGAGCCATACTGGGATCTGTTTGACACCATGACACTGTCACTACATCTGCGCTGATGGGGTTTTTGCATGTCAGCAATACTGAAATAAGCCCTTTGTGGTATGTTGCGATGACGTAGGTTTATGGTCTGTCTGTCTCCCAGGTAATGGCTACATTGAGGGGAAGGAACTGGAGAACTTCTTCAGGGAGCTGGAGATGGCCCGGAGAGGAGCAGGGGTGGTGAGTTCAAGGACTAGAGATTAAACACAGATACACATACTGAACACATAGGGGTGTCACGATTCTTCAAATCAACGATTCGATTTGACTTTCGAATTTAAGGTCACGATTCAATTCATGATTTTAACATTTTCTTTTCAGCAGTGACGGCAATGTCACAATAAGAGCTAGATGGCAAAAGGGTACTTTACAACAGCAGTTTGAGTTTTTAAAATAGTGCCGATTTCGAAAGCTCATTTTGATCAATTTGTGATTTAAAATCGAAATTGTGACACCTGTATGACCACACAGGTTAAACTTGTATTGAGAAAAAAAAAAATTCAGTATCTACCAAGGAACAAATGAGGAATGGATGAGGAACTAACTGCTAGTAAACCATTAGTTAATGAGTAGCCTAACTTCATTACTTCAACACAGGGCCGTAGTCAAGTCCACCTTTAGCGAGTCCAAGACCAGAACTAGTCAAGACCGAGTCCAAAATGGTTTGAGTCCAAGTCAAGACCGAGTCCAAAATGGTTTGAGTCCAAGTCAAGACCGAGTCCAAAATGGTTTGAGTCCAAGTCAAGACCGAGTCCAAATGAGAGACAGTCAAGACCAAGAAAGAAAGGATCCAAATATTATTTACTTTAAGTATAACAATTTAAATTAAACAGCTACCATAAAGCTACAGTGCAACTTCACATTTTAGATGTTGAGTCTTTTTATTCTGGTGTAACAAGAACATTCTGGACTGCCAAAGGAAAATGTAACAACACACGTGTCACTAAAAAAACGGACATGTTCCCATTTTTGAACTTGTCCTGAAGAATCCAGAGTGCAAAGCGCTCGCTGACATTGTGTCAGTGGCCAAATTGAAAATGATTGATACCTGATGATTGAGCTATATGACGCAGCCAGGCGTATAACAGGCGACCTATCTTGATGCCTGTTCTAGATGGATTATGAATTAAATCAATACCTGTTTTCTGAACTTTTTAGAAAAAAAGCCTAATGTGCTTGACTCAGTCAAGACGAACTAGAATATTTGGCGAGTTCAATGACGAGTCCGAGACAAGTCTGAGTCCAAATACCACGAGTCCGAGACAATAGAAAAAAACGTTTTGAGTCCGAACTTACTGTGTACTTTTACTTCAGAGGAAAACATTGTACTGCTGACAGATAAATGTTACTGGTTACGTTGGAGATTCAGATTTTAATCACAAAATATCACAATTAAAATATGATGCATTATTATTCATGAAACTATCCATCATTATATTAGAGTTGAAAGCTCCACCTTGAACAGACGTTAAGTAAATGTAAATACTTTGGGCTGATATAATGCCTCTCTTTTCACTTTAATAGTTTTACAACTGCCAATACAAACATCCCTAGTTAGAGAAAGGGTGAAAAGTAAAGCAAGACGCTGTTCACCTGGGGCTCCCAAATCATTATATTATTATATTGAACAGTTCAGTTAATCTAGTCTCACAAAAACCACTGACTTTTTATTTCATTTTAACATTTTATCTGATATATCTCATCATTATCTGATGAAAAACACAGGTGCCACTGCCTTTTGACAACATCAGCCTCACTTCACACCTGTCCTGCTAAATACAGACACGTGAACTAAGAAGACAATTGCCGTCTATAATAGGGCTGTCAATTGATTAAAATATTTATTCGCAAATAATTGCATGATTGTCTCGTGATTAGTCAATATCTACAACGTTCCACTTCCGGGATTGCTCCGTTGCCGACAGAAATTCCGCCGGATTTCACTTATTTAGGCCTGATCCGTCCGTTACCTTGGGCTTTCTTTGTGTTGACATTTTAAACTGCGGCTGATTTATGAGGACTATGGTTAACCTTTTCTCAGATCTCTGCAGGGTAAATCCAGACAGCTAGCTAGACTATCTGTCCAATCTGAGTTTTCTGTTGCACGACTAAAACAACCTTTGAACGTACACGTTCCACCAAAACAAATTCCTTCCCGAGGCTATTTTGCAGAGAGCCATTGCTCTGTACGGCGCCTAGCGCTGCCAAGACGACTGTGATTGGTTTAAAGAAATGCCATTGAACCAGAGCACGTTTCTCTCCCATCCCTTTGCTTGGCCAGCTCTATGATGAGATTATCTTCTGCCGTCTGCTTAGAAGTGCTGAATTTACAGCACAGCAACCTAATACGATATAGTGTCCGGCTTTTGGTTGAAATCTAGTGTCTGCAAAAAATGCAAAGTTGTCAAAGTCAAGTTCATTGGGTACCCAGGAAGCCAAGTGTTTAGTAAATTGTATGAACCGTTCTCGAGATATTTGAAAGACAACACACACACACACACACACACACACAAATACACACACACACACACACACACACACACACACACATGCAGAGGATCCTAGATTTATAGTTAGATTAGGGAATTACTTATAACGAATTCATCAATTATCAAGTCATTCCTGATTCGCTCCTCACTCGTTTCTCAATTAACTTATCAATAACTACTGTATAAAAATACATTAGGAATTACTCATTAACTAATGGTTCACTAACAGTTTCTCATTCGTTCCTCATTTGTTCCCTGGTAACTACTCAAATGTTGTGGCCCTTATTGTAAAGTGTTACCATGTTTTCTAGGACCCTTCAAACCCCATATTCAGAGAAAAGATGAAGGAGTTCATGCAGAAGTTTGACAAGAACAAAGATGGACGAATTGAGATGTCAGAGGTAAGGCCTCAAGGTGCTTCTTGTATTATATTTTTTATAAAAGGAAGAATATTGACATGTTGGAAAATATGCTTATTCGCTTTCTTGCCGAGAATTAGATGAGAAGATTGACACCACTCATATATTCATATCCAGCGGCTGGCTATCTTAGCTTAGCATAAACACTAGAAACAGGGGAAAACTGCTTTTTGTCTGCTTTCTATGGTGGGTGAGAAAAAAATGTAAAAAGAAGAAGCTAAGATAATTCAAAGGGACAGAGGAATACAGTTCAAATGAGAGGATTCAGAGCCTTGGTCAATACTCCAATTGATAACATAAATACAGTCCTTTTGATAGTCTCAATGGAGCGTCAGTTTGGAATATTGCTTTACCTCGATTTTACCATTTCCGGAGCATGATTTGAAAGAGATGCGAGATGGAGGGCTTCTGCATTACCAATAAGTTATTAGAGAGGGGTTCAGAGTAAAAATCAGGTGCAAAGGTTTTGTCTGAACTAAAAACTTCAAGCAACATAAGAGAATAAGTGAAAAGGTTTGTTTGTGAAATAAATAGATACAAATCTAATTCAGGCATAGCCCGGTTTCTGGGGTCGCGGCTCTCTATTATTAATGTACAAGTTGCTCATTTGAAGCTTTGCAGACAAAAAGCTCCCCAGTCTGCCATTGCTTCTTCTCTCCCAGCATATCAATGCCGCCATCTTGTGTTCTCACCACTCCCTTTTTCCTGTCATTTCTCTCTCTAGCTGGCCCAGATTCTTCCAACTGAAGAGAACTTCTTGCTCTGCTTCAGAGAGTTTGTTAGCTCCAGTGCTGAGTTTATGGCGGTAAGTGTGTGTTTCTGAGTGTGTTAGGATGGGCCGATATATTTTTTTTACCGCAGAGCTGCTTTCCTCCCTTGCCGCACTCATCGTCATTTGATCCGTTCTTTGCATTCTTGTTTTTCACTAAGAAATGCCATTAGCCTGGACACACTGCAACCAACCATACAATATAGACCAGAGTCAGTCATCCATGGAGAAGAGACAGCCTGCATATTCTCATTCCTGCCTACCAGCTAATTTCATGAAATAATTCCCTGTGTATAGTCAAAGTTCTACTAATTGGTGAAATAAACTGGAGTAGTCTGGAATGAAAACCGCACACCCTATGCCTCCATTGCACATGGTTGCCCATTTCTGCTTTTAAGATATAGCAGTTGAATTACAAATCAAACGACCATCAGGAACATAGTAGAAATATAGTATAGCAGTAAAAATACTGTAGAATTGACTGAGCACAAATAAAGGTTAGCAAGCACAAATCTTGAAAAAGATTTGTAAATCCCTTCAGTAAAGTAAAAAGGGGGTGTGAATAGTTTGAAATGGCCAATTTCATTCACCATTTTGGTTACTGTGCTACAGTAAACCCTCCTGATCTAGTTGTACCAGCTGCAAAACACAGATTGGCTTGAAAGAGGAAAAAGCTAATTTAATGTGAAGCGTTCACTTTAGTGATTTATGTACAGTAACTGGACGGTGTTAATTACTTAGGCTGTAAATGGTTCTCCAAAGATTCATGGGAATGTCTCTGCTGGTGCATGCAGAGGATCTACGCGCTGTAGGTCACAGAGGTTTGCAGTGGAGCTGATATTCACAACTCCCAAAACTCAAAGCGTTAACATCAATCATGATCAGGGTTGGGGAGTAATGGAATACAAGTAATAGTACAGTATTTAAAATACAAAATATGAGAACTGTTACAGTTTAAATTGTTGGTATGCTGAATGCAGTTACCTTCTTTAAAATAAGGATTACTTGAATGGATTACTTTATTACCTCTGCCAAGGAGGGTATGTTTGTTTTGTTTGTTATTTGGCGAGGTTTAGGCAACAAAACTTGTTACTTGGTAAGGTTTAGTAAAAGATCATTGCTTGGGTTAACATACATTCATAGCATACATTTTGTTTCCCTCTCCTCTCCCAATGTCATGCTGTATCTGTTGCGAGAGTTAGGAGAGAGTTGAGAGTTGATATGGTGACTCGGTGTGTTTGTGCATGTTGCTTTAATGCTTTAATGTGACCTGTACCTACGATACCAAGACACATCCCTCGTGTGTGTAAACATACTTGGCAATAAAGCTTTTCTGATTCTGATTCTGATTCGTCCATGGCTTTAGTTAAGAATGTTCTTAAGAAAATTAAATTACGTAGTCTACGTCACTTTGGACACGACCACAAGTCTCCCAGGTGGTTGTCCTGTGTTTGACCCATCCACCACCACCCTAGTCTATATCGATGACGTTCCATTTCCGGGATTGCTCCGGTGCCGCCGGAAATTCCGCCTGATGTCCCTCATTTCGGCAGGATGTCCGTCACCTTCCGTTTTCTTTGTGTTGGCATTCTAAATTCCAGTGGATTTATGAGGACTATGTTTAACTCCTCCTCAGATCTCTGCAGGGTAAATCCAAACAGCTAGCTACACTATCTGTCCAATCTGAGTTTTCTGTTACACGAGTAAAATAACTTTTGAACGTACACATGTTCTACCAAAACGAGTTCCTTCCCGAGGCTATTTTGCAGCGGCACCGGGGCTCCGTCCAGCTCATAGCGCTGCCTAAGATGATTGTAATTGGCTTAAAGAAATGCCAATAAACCAGAGCATGTTTTTCTCCTATACTGGAAAGCTGTTTGGACTAGCCAGACCCTCCTCCACAACACTGTAGAGGAAGGTCTGGCAATGCGTGACTACCACCACCCCAACCCTCTTCATACTATCTCCTCTTATAGCGCTGCAGTCAAGCAGTTGCTCTGGACATCTCAGGCCTTGTTTAGACTGCCAAATCCGTTTTTTTTTTTAAATGCAATTTTTGCTAATCGGTTTCAAACCACATTTGGAGGTGGTAGCATATTGAACAGTAAAATGTTCACAGTAAAAGACAAGCGTTTTGATCGTCATTCAAAGCTACTACATGCCCAGTATGTCCAGATGGCGGTTCCATTGTCCTGATTACAGAGTTATCAACAGTAATGCGTTACATTGCTGTTACAAATGTAATCCGATTACAGTTATGCGTTACTCTGTAACATGTTATCACCAACACTGCAAAAAAGTGAGCTAAATCAATTTAGCTAACGATCAATCAGACATTAGCTACACACAAGTCAATCGTATGTGACTAGTTGATAGCAAAACCTCCCAGAAAATAAGAAGTCTGTTCTGTTACTGACTAACAGTCAAGTTGTGTGTTTAAGAAACCGTTTATATATGAAAAGTTCAAAGTACAGTATTAACAAACATAGTGCTGCGGTGAATTATGAATAATAAAAGATTGTATGAGTAACAAAACGTCTTCAGCAGAGCAAGATGTGTGTTGAAAGGCGCTCGTGAAAAGGAAATCCTTTATTCCACAAAACACATTATTTTTTAAACACAGAAGATAAGAAAATGGCAGATTTCATGTTAGATCGGCTGCAATGAAAGAATGGAGCCAATTAGAAACCAATTACATGTGGGGAGGAGGATGTCCTTGTCTCCGGGGTGTCATGTTGAAAAGTAATAATGAAATGACAGGAGGAGGATGAATGAAAAAGAAGGTGTGAAGAGAAAAGGATGCAAAGGGCAAACAAGAGAAAGCAAGAACAGAGAAGGACGTAAATGAAATGTCGATGGGAAGCTGAGAGCCTGAGTTTGAGAACATAAAACAATAGGGGAGGATTAATCAGTCTTTGTTGAAGGGCACTGTTTTTTTTTAAAAGGGTTAGAAAGAGGAAGCAGAACCTTCTATTTTCAGAGTCATATATAATGGATAACACCACTGTAGCTCCTCTTTGCAGTGCCCAGAGGAGGAGCAGAGGGGGAAGAGGGGGAGAAGGAGAAGGGGGAAGGCCATCCATCTTTGATAAGGAGCCCTTCCTTCGGACAGGGACAGCTGCTAGATTAAAACATTCATTAAAATGACTTTCTCTCCCTCCCTCATTTCTCTCTGTCTCTGGTTGCCCTCTGCTCTGTATGCAGGCGATTGGGATTGTATCGAATACTGTGTGATTTCAGGGATGATCCAAGCTTTTGTTGCTGTCCCCTCTGGAACGATTTCTGCTCTCCCCACCAGAAAAGTCTAACTCTTGGCACAGTTAAGGAGCAAGCTGAGGGTTCGATCAGAGAGAATTTATGTTGGGGGAGGAATGTAAGAGAAAAGTGTCTTTGTGCATTGTGCATCAGTGCTGAAAAACTGCTTTCAATCCAATATCTCCTTTGTTTTTTGTTTTTTTATATTTCTTGTAGGCATGGCGGCGATATGATACAGATCGCAGTGGCTACATTGAAGCAAACGAATTGAAGGTATGTTGCGATATACAATTCTCAATGATAAAACATATTGTAACTCATTCATGGTCATGTCTTTTATGTGATATTTCTGATCATACATCTACATTTGCATCCCAAATGCTAGCATGACCATTCAGTACATTTACAAATACCTGTTATTTATTCATCTGCTTAATTTGTCATACTTATTCTTATTTTGTTATGTCTTTTTTCTTTCTTCCCCCCCCCACACACATTCAAATGCACATTCAAATGCTCACTAGCAGAGCACCCACTCTTAACTGTGATTATCAGACAGTAGTAGCTAGCAGCCACTTAAGTAGCTACTTATACCATACATCCAGTCTTTTTTTCAAAATATTTCCATTTTATTTATATATTTACATATATGTATACCACTGTAATAGTCATGTTATTCTGTTTTTGTTTTTCCCTGGATGTATTTCCCATGCAATTTTTTGATCATTGAATCATTTTGAGTGGAAAAGCGCAAAATGTCTTAACCTATATGGATATTTTTTTTCTTTATCACCTCCTCCATGTTGTTGTGCACCATTAAAAAGAAAGGAAAGAATGAAAAAATCCTCTACATGTTTTTGTGTTATGATCAGTAACTACCCTATTATAAAACTGATTCTGAATCTGCTTGTTGAAAGGCATAGTTATGGAAAATAACTAGTAGGCAGGGAATATGCCTATTTGCTTTCTCGCCGAGTTAGATGAGAAGATTGATACATCATAAATCTTCTCAGCTAACATTCAGCAAGACAGTCAATAAGCATAGTTCCAGTCTAACTATTCTTTTAAGGCCTTTGAAACATCTGTAAAAAAAAAACAAATTAAAAAATATTTAAAATTGGAAATTTAGATTTTAAAGAAAATCCTTTCCAAAGATAAGAAACCGATGTGCTGAATATAGCTTAAGATGTAGTCTTTGCCCTGTCAAGGCCAACAAGTGACATATAACCACAGATAATCAGCATTCCAATACGTTTGTCACTAAGTTTCAATGCAATTCACCTATTTTTTTATACATGTTTGAAACATACGTGAGCACATTGGTCAGTAAAGCCAGGCAGCAGCTTTGAAAGAGGAGTTAAGTTGCCGCTCCACAGTAAATCCCCCAATGACCACTACGCGTGTTTATTTCCGGTGAGGACTCAGATGAAAAAGCTTTTCAGATTGCACATATGTTATTCACTTCAACACCTCTAGGAAATGTTGTGTCAAATGATATAAAGGAAAGTGCTCTACACTGGGGAGTTAATCATTACTTGGGTCAGTGATTACGTGTCACATACAAATTAGGCTGCTTAAGTTGACATGGGATCACATTTCTTCCAGCTGACAAGGTGCAGATGAATTACTCAGGTGTGGCCTTTGGAAAGCTTTGGGAAAATGCAGATGAGATCGCAGGCAGCAGACATGTGTCTCACCTCACGGGCCGTAGCCAGGGTTTAGAAATGACTGAGGTCCAGAATTTTTTTCTTTTAATGGAGTGTATTTACTGCATTGTATGAGCAAAATTCATACCAAAATGTAACCTACAAACACAACCTCAGCAATACACTACACGCAAACTCATTATCTATCATTAAATACATACAGAGGGTAATACAAAAATACTTTGTATTAAAGCTGCACAATTTGTCACAGTCAGTAGTGGAAAGTAACTAAGTACATTTACTCAAGTAGCTATTGTACCTAAGTACAGTTTTGTGGTACTTTTACTTTACTTGAGTAGTTCCATTTGTGCTACTACATTCTTCTACTCCACTACAAGTCAGAAGGAAATAGTGTACTTTTTAATCCACTACATTGATTTGACAGTTACCTTTTACATAAAAAAAACATATGATATGCTTAAATGATAGGAAGTAGTAGGGTATACTATTAACCTACCCAGTATTATAAAACATATCTACAATTGGCTCCACATTGACAAATTACAACATTAAAATGCTCTTAAATGTATTTGTGATAGAAAAAGGTTAAGAAGTGTGCGCTCAATTATAAAATGAATATATAAATATATATTTATAGTTTCATGTCTGTGAAATATTCTATGGATAGGCTATATACATTGAAACTATAGTAAAAGGTGTCAGTTATGAATGTTGCTGGTATGATGTTAATATCAGATCATTTTCACTGTCTATTTGTGCTGAGAACTGTGCGCCTCACGCGGGGCTCACCTACTCATGTGCGGCTGCTCTAACCTGTTAACATGGGCGCCGAAATGAAAAGCCAGAGGTCTGGGGCACTCCCGTACTGCTCAGGTAGGCCAACACATCCTGTGGCCCCGCACAGAAAGCTGTCAGTTTCAAACATAGAGTGGACATTAAAGAAAAGGGTTCCACGTCATTCAGATGCAAATATACAGTGTTTTTTAAAAATAAATAATTACTGAGGTCCGGACTTATGTGACCTCATAGCGGGCTATGGCCGTGCTTACCTCATGACTGTGAGCAGACGTGGAAAATATCTGAGTATATCGACTGAAGTGCTGAACACGTGATGTAAGAATATATTGAAATAATGACTGCACTACATTTACTGCATCCAGGGGTTGAGCCCCACGTTTGTAAACCTTCGGGGCTCAGCCCAAACCAAGGGGCGGGTCCGGGGGCATGCTCCATTTACTGGCAGCTATATGCACTATTTCTCATGCCATTTGACAATAGAATGCCTAAAAATATTTCATTTGGGGGGAAAAAACATTATAGTTGCCAAGGAATAACAATCAACAATCCTGTTTTGTATCTAATTGCTCTCCAACTGTCCTCATCATTCTGAAACCAGAACACAATAAATGTTGAGGATGACTACTTTGCACTTCTGCCACCCAAAAAACGGCAAAAAATTGCCTGATGTTACTATTTAAAGTAACATGACATACTGTAAGTAGGGTAGGAATTGGGCGTAAACAGCATTACGGATCTTGAAACCTATTTTTAATAGAGTTCACAGAATGAATGGCGATATTTCCCCAGTAATAGAACTTTTGCTCCATTTATTAGCCGGTCCAGTCAGAGAGACTGAGGGGAAATGACACAAAGCTGACTGTACCTAATGGCTGTATTTACTCTTTACTTTGCAGATTAGGGTTTTACATACAAAACACAAGATCAATTCATAAAATACCACTGATTTAATACATTTTTTTTTCTATCTTTCTTTTCCGCTTTCCATCTTTATAGTCTTCCTTTCCTACCCTTTTCCTATCCTTGTTGCTTTTATCTTTCCTTTATCTACCTTCCTTCATCAAGTTTTAGGTTTGCAAGAAAGTAGATTAAATAAAGCTTTTGCATTGCTGTGGTTTTTTTCAATGGTGAAAACCGAGGACCCTGCACATGCCATACTTCTGCATGTTCTTTTTTTTTTATCCGCATGTGTCTCTGTCCTCAGGGCTTTCTGTCAGACCTGCTGAAGAAGGCTAACAGACACTACGATGACCAGAAGCTCCAGGAGTACACACAGACCATAGTAAGACACACACACACACACACACGCACACACACACGCACACACACACACACACACACACACACACACACACACACACACACACACACACACACACACACACACACACACACACACACACACACACACACACACAAAGCCAGCTCAGGGTTTGATGATAATAACTGGCAGACAGGTATTTACTCAGTGTAAGACCATGTTTTAGTCTGTGATATATTATGAATATATTATGTATAATATATTTTATTATGTTATTATTTGTGTCTACGTCACATCACAACAGCTCTTATCTGTTAGGCTTAACTTTATGCTCAGTATCACGAACATAAGATTTTCATTATATTTTGATTTTTACAAAAAAATACACATTTCTTAAAAGAGACATGGTCAGTTTAGAGTTTGTTTCCCGATTCAAATGTTGTGTTCTCTGCTGCAAGAAGACCCTGATCACCACAGTGTAGTAAACAAGATCCTCCCTCAGCTCAGAAAAAAACTTCCAGTAACATAAACTGAGGTAAATAAACACAAAATAGGGAGAAAACACAAATGAAGTACTGATTTTGCAACAGCATCTCTCAAAGTAGTGAAAAATAACTTTAAAAGGCTAAACTAAGATAAAAAAGTAAAATCTCGAGAATAGCAATGAATCCTAGAGAAACACAGCAGTATGCAGTCTTTATGACTGAGGGGGAACGACACAAAGCTGAAGTTATTTTAAAACCCTTAACGATTTGCTGCTTTGAGAAAACATTCGGGGCTGGAGCCCCAGCAGCGGCCCTCTCGCTCCGCCCCTGAAGTATGTGTCTAGTATACGTCATGCCCTGAGGCCCTTAGAGGCCTTTCATGTCGGTGGCAGCGGTGCTGTGCGGCTGAGTGGTCCTGACCCATCATTTCCTGCAGGTTGTGTGTTTACAGCACATATGTGCTAACATCTGCTTCTTCCTGGAAGCCCCAGAGCTGACCTGACCTGATTTTCTGAAGCAGTTTTCCGCAACACATTTATAGATACACTTGGTCATTGTTTCATATTATACCGTGGTCTAGGTGAATACTCGATTCTGATTGGCTGCAGGATGTCCATAAAAAAGTGATGTAGGACACCTACTAAAGGAGTTCCGGTGAAACTGACTGTTTACTGTTCTCAATGAATGCGCTACATTAAGACAAAAAGGAAATGTGAATCTGTTATTTCCAACTTGTCCTCTGAACACACAAGCTGCAATAAGTAAGTTATATTGCCCCTCTGAACTGACTTTGTTTCACAGCGAATAACGTTATCTCACATCCCGTTTGCTGTTCAGGTCGCTATTTCGGGCTGCGCCCGACAGAAACGTTACACATCACGGATAAAATTGTTCGTAAAAGTCGTTATATTGTTTTGGGGACAATGACACGGCTGGATAGCTAGCTTGTCTTGTTGTTCAACATACTGTCAATTTTTACTGATTGCCAACTGTACACAATGTTATTGACTTTGGATCTTGCCAGCGTAGCGTTAGCTTTCTGGCTCATAGCTAAGCTGAAGGGTTCTACGAGCTGAGCGGACTATGAATATCTCCCATTACTAAGGGTGGCAAGACATATCTAAGGTCCTTCCTATTTCCTGGAGGAGTGAACGTTTGCATTGCATGATAACCTTATAGGATGCGAATGATTGTTCCAGGTATTAGTCCAACCCTCAGGCGTAACCAGGGAAACTGAGTTATTGTTTGGATAAACTTGATTTGTCAACATTTCTGTAAATGTGCCAATGAAATATAAACTAATGTTTTAAAAATATGTTATTTGGCAAATGACCATGGTATAAGCGGGTTAATGCCCTTTGAGGTGTCCATTGTCAGGTATTAATGGATGACGGCGAGGCGTGAACCGTCCGACGCAAACTCCGCGGTTCACACGTCGCCGTCGTCCATTAATACCTGAAAATGGACAACTCTTACTTGTTTCTTCGTGCCTTTATTACATTTATTAGAGCCACAGATGGTAAACGCTATTATCGAGGGAATGCACCAACTTGATAACGATTTGCTAAATAATAACAAATAATCATGAATACATAGGCACCAATATCAATCAGGTCCAGCAGTGAAACCATGCTAGTACTTACACTATGCTAGGAATATCCTATGCTAATGGGGATCCTTTTTAAATCACAACCTGCAGCAAAGGTAAAATGATGAGTCATTTTATTTGGCATGTGCTGGAAAGGAAGGTTCGGACGATAGTCGAACCTCAGGTTGAAGGGGAACAATGTGGATTCCGTCCTGGTCGTGGAACAACGAATCAGATATTCACTCTTGCAAGGATCCTGGAGGGAGCCTGGGAGTATGCCCATCCAGTCTACATGTGTTTTGTGAATCTGGAGAAGGCGTCCCCCGGGAGATACTGTGGGACGTGCTGCGGGAGTATGTGTTGAGGGGGTCCCTTCTCAGTGCCATCCAATCTCTGTATGACCAAAGCGAGAGCTGCGTCCGGGTTCTTGGCAGTAAGTCGGACTCATTTCAGGTGAGGCTTGGCCTCCGCCAGGGCTGCGCTTTGTCACCAATCCTGTTTGTAATATTTATGGAAAAGACATCGAGGTGTAGCTGGGGTGGGGAGGAGTTGCAGTTTGGTGGACTGGGGATCTCATCTCATCCCTAGGGAGATGTTCCAGGCATGTCCAGCTGGGAGGAAGCCTTGGGGAAGACCCAGGACTAGGTGGAGGGATTATATCTCCAACCTGGCCTGGGAATGCCTCGGGATCCTCCAGTCGGAGCTGGTTAATGTGGCTCGGGAAAGGGAACTTTGGGGTCCCCTGCTAGAGCTCCTCCCCCCGTGACCCAACCCACTTTTATTCTCAGAATTCTGACTCTTTTTTTTTAAACTTAAATTTTTATTTTATTTAGACTTTTAAAAAAGACAGAATTCTGACTTTAATCTCATAATTCTGATTTTAAACTCAGAACTCAAATAAAAATTTTCACGTGGCCCTAATCTTCTTCTGTATAACCCTAACAAAGTATTTTTGTTACCTAAACTTAACTAGTTCCTTTTCAAAATGCTAACCTCGTCTCGCACGATCACGTGTTACTGTCACGGGTTACGTTACGGTCACGTGTTATGGTCATGTGCTTAAAACAGCCACCGTGCGGCCGTTTCACGACGTTAAATCAAGGGGGTAAGCTTCGCTTCAGAACTCAAGCCATCATGGCGCCATTTTGTTGCTAACTGGCCATCACCTCCTGTTAGCATTCCGCTGACCGCCATTTTTTTTTTATGTCACTTGACTGCGAATAACTTTACATCTGAAGCGTTTAAAGACTCTATTTGTCCGTTGTTTAGTTCCAAAGAAACACGACAATGTATAAAAGGCTTCATTACCTTGTACCTCACGTTATGGCTCCGTAGCAGACGTTTTTGTAAAAATAAGCTAACGATTGTGTCATAACCAAGTGACTTACTGTCGCATAGTAGAGGAATTACCGTATAGTACAGGAGAAGCTCGCAGGCAGTTTCGACTTACATGAGATATTTAGGTTTAATTACTAATGTTAACTAGCATGTTAGTGATCAATAATTAGCCTGTGCCCATGTTATCTCCTTACATCCACCTACACTCTCCGTATCTGCAAGATTGGGAATGATTGAGATTTCTCTTGGCACAGCTACCAGAAGACTTACAACTTTCAGACACGTTGCCCACGTCACATTCTCTCAGTTGGAGGCGGCGCAGTAAAGCTGGCCATCACCGGAAAAGTGCTTCTAATAGCCTTCACTGGTCTCCGTCCAGAGCAACGGGGTCTATTGGTCCATTATATACTGTCTATGCGTTAAATAGAACGGCCATATCTTTTTTTGGAAGTCATTGGCAATCAACCTAGTGTGTCGTTTAGGTATGAAAACATGTTGAGAAAAATTTTATATATATAATGGGGAGTCCACCTCTTTCCAAAATGACTTATCTCATTATGACTTGAAATGTTTCATGTTATAAGAATTATAATAATAAGTTATTAGTTTATATTAGTTTATGTAATAACAAAGGTTATCACATTTTAACATGAAACATTTCATATTGTACAATAAACCTTTCTTGTTTTAGTTTGTATGCCGTAATAATTTGAAAATATCTTGTTATAACATGAAAAACATAAACCATAACAATAACAATAAACTTTTTACATTATACCGTGGTAATGATCAGTTTCTCTTTTTCTGGTGTGGCAGTAATATGCTGCTGTACTTTTCCCCTAACTCCCTTTCTAAAAAAGAGCACTCTTA
Organism: Perca flavescens; assembly: GCF_004354835.1. NCBI lineage: Eukaryota > Metazoa > Chordata > Actinopteri > Perciformes > Percidae > Perca > Perca flavescens. The sequence continues at coordinate 7,241,839 of NC_041338.1, read as the reverse complement.
AGTTATTATTCTGTAAAAATCACCATCAACTGCACTGGCTGAAATGGTTGAAGCTTTTTTCATGGATAGTCCCTTTACTGGTCTTCCATTAAACATCTAGAAATATGAAGAAACAAAAAAGATGTCTAACAAAGACTGAAACTCCATTCTATTTCTCAGTCAATAGAATCCATGGGACCATATTTGCCTTCACCGTGACAGCATATACCTATAAAAAAAAAACTTTCCTTTCGGCCTCTCTCCTCTGTCTCTTCCTATCTCTGTTCTGCTTCCACTTTGTAGCTCAGGATGTTTGATCTGAATGGAGATGGGAAGTTGGGCCTGTCAGAGATGGCAAGGTAATGTGCAATTTTACTTTCCTCTGTTCACTATATAAATGCTGAAACACATTGCCCGCTGATGTTCATTCACCATCTAACTATTGTGTCTGCCAATCTACCACAGGCTTCTCCCTGTTCAGGAGAATTTCTTACTCAAATTCCAGGTAAAAAGAAATGGCTACATTAATATACACAATGTCACTGAACTACTTAATGTGATGTAGCCACTATGTTTGAATATTTATAATATACTTGGTTGACTTTTGTCTTACTGTGACTTCTGCAATTTGTAGTCTGAGTCAAAGTCAAACCTTGTTTTTACAGGGTGTCAAGTTGACCACTGAGCAGTTCAATGCCATCTTTGCATTCTATGACAAGGTAGGTGACATTTTATTCAAGGTGGCAATAAATATAATTGTTGTCTGCTTTCCACACACTCTCAAACAAACAGCTGAAGTCTGGCCCCACTTTTGGGTTAAGTTCTCTTCCACTAGCATTTTGGCACAGACAGTTTTATTCATCTGCCATACTGAAAACTGGGGTGCTCCTGGGAAATCCTGTCTATATACAGTATTCTCAGCTAAATTTGTATTTACCACAATGCTCAACAGTTACATTTGAACTCTTCATTGTTGATAATCAATCAGAAACCATTAACAAATTTTATTTACTACATCCCCCATGTCTTATTTATGGGGGAACTATTAAAGGATCTTGGGAGCTAGTGTTCAATGTTTTACCTTGATTAAAATAATAAGTTATGTTAGTGGATATAAAGTTAATTGAGCTGAGGCTAGTGGAATAGATGCTATCTTAAAAAGGGGTGGGACCTATGGGTGGGACAGGTAGGTCTGTGTCTGTAGACTGTACTGTAAAAGTTAATATGCTACATGGTGAGAGGACTTGAGGAATGTATATTTATACTGTAAAAGAAGAACAAATTGCTACACCCCTAGAAAAAATACTCTAGACTTGAGTCAAGTTGTCTGGATGACTCAGCACTGTTTGTTTTGGAGTTTCCCTTTAAAATCATATATGTAAATTCCTTGTTTTGTGTCGAGGGCGCTCCCTAACTACTTAGTTAAATGCAAACGAAAATGAGTTAGGCTTGGCACACCAGTACCTTTGTAAACAGCTCAGGGTTGTTGAGCTGTGGTTCAGTTAATGGCCACATTTTCCACATTAGTAATGGATTGGTGGGGAGAGACTATAGGGTGAGAGTTGCACATCTGTTAAATCATTTTTCTTTTTTATAATATCTTATGAGTTTTTGTCAGCCTGAGGGGCCAGCTATACTGTAATCTAGGTAGCTATGAGGCTGACTCAATCTTAGAGGAAATAAACAACTCAATTTGATGTGGCATAGCACCAGTGCTCCAGTTAGCTCTGTTGTTAGCTCAGTTCTTATGTGCTAAATGCTTCTGTATGGTGCTGTTAGTTAGTGATATACAACATTTTAATTGAAATTTTAAAATAAATCTACTCTCTAATACTGTTTTTGTACCAGTGATGTAGCCACTACATGACACATTTGCTGTCTTAAACAGTAATTATGTGTGGCAAATATGCTTAATACAACCATCTTTTGAGAATGTAGCGTGTTCACAGTACCAAGTTGACTAAAATCTAGGATGGATACTACAATTGCTTGATTTTTGAGTGAAAAAACATACACCATCTGTATTTGTAAAGTTTCCATTTGTTCAAAATTGTACCTTGCATTTAGCACTGTCAACATTATTACTGAATTATTGAATATTGTAGAATATTTGATTTTAAATTGGGACACAACGTCAGTCTTTGGTCCGTTGGAAGGAGGCGATTTGGAGTGTCCAGTTGGAGGGGAGAGGTTTGTTTTTGGTATGGGAATAGAGACAGGTGGTTTGAATTAAAGATCTTTTAGAGGAGAAAAATAACTAATTCAATCTTAATAAGGAGAAGAATTTTAATAATTGACACTTGAATATTCTGTTTTTGACTCTAACAATAAAATAATCTGACTCTATAGTTCCATGGCTACACAACCTATACAAAACATCACAAGCTCACTTGCAGAGGACAGGGTTGAATGTTCAATTATAGATGAGCCACTGTGGTCCATTCATGTAGACCAGTGTTTCTCAAATGGGGGTCCGGATTCTAAACATTTGAAGTAACATTTAAGTGTGTTTCAGTTACAAGCTTGTTAAGTAAATCAGACACAAATTTTTTTTTTTCTACCAACAATGCTTTGCACTCCTCAGGGGTACTTGGCTAAAAAATATTTCAAAGGTGGGTACATTATTGAACCACTGATGTAGACGGTGAATGGAGCACTACCGTTATGGGTGTAATTAGTTTCATAATTTTGTTATGAGCTCAACCCCTGCAGCTGAAACACAGTCAGCTGCTGTCACTTGTGCTGAGTGATCGTAAAAAGGGCAGAGTGTGGCCGGTCAGCTGAACGTGAACATGGCTCATAGGGCCACAGTCCCAAACTGTGCGAGGTCTTGAACATATCTGGCACGCAAGATGGCACACAACTTAGACAGACCAGTTGATACCTGATGTTGCTCTGCTTTCCCATAACTCTGCAGAGCGCGGGACTTTCATCCTTAAAGTGAAAATAAAATAGAATTACACTTTATTCCCAAGATCTGGGAAACTTCAGTCTAGCTTTGTAGACATCAAAGAGCAGCTCCCAAAGTAAAAAATAAGATTGGCAAGCCACCGAGCTCTGAAGTCATCTTGAGACCGAGCCTAGATGAACAGAACATGGTTTTGTTCCACTTGCCAAGGAAACATTTCCAACAATTTGGATTTATTTTTTGGCCCCAAACTCAAAACACTACTGTGAGACATAACTAATTAATTAGCAAAGTGGCTCCATGTTGACTCTACAGCTAACCCCCTTTACATAGTTGTGAATGGGAAGTCTTTTTTTAAATCATCATTCATTAATGGCCATTTGGCTTGTGCATTTATGATGGCTGCCATAAAATATTGAATGACGTTGAGCAGCATAGCAGGGCTCAAAAATCAAAAGGCTCAGAATCTAAATATAGCTGGTGCACACTGTATAGGAAGGAATGCAGGAATCTTTGATGAAAACTAGGAAAACCATGTGCAGCTACATAATGTTGAGCTGTAGTTTAAATCGCTGCACTTTAATTATGTTTTGAAGTCTGCTCGCTGTCTACAGATCAGTCCAATGATCCTGTCCTCAAGACCAGTCCTTTCTGAATGTTTAGAGATGAAAATAAAATTTGTGGTGGGTTTCTGTCAACTTCTTTCAGGATGGGAACGGCTACATTGATGAGCAGGAGTTGGATGCCCTGCTACGAGACCTTTACCAGACAAACAAGAAGGTGAGATGGGGGCCTTGGTGAAGCTTCACAGGCATTTTGTATACAAGTACATTATGTGGCCCTGTGGCATACTGTAAACATGATGCACTTTTGTGAGCTTAGACCTGGCTTGTGACTTTTTGCTCTGATACAATTTCTCTCTGATCATTTTTGCTCCTCTCAGTTGTTCACACACTGTGCATTATGTTTAATATTACAGTGTTTCAGAACAGAAACAAACTAAACAGGAATACACAACCATGACAGAATCCAAAAATCAAGTCACGTAATATCTTCGCATCGCTTCAAGCTAGCCTCGTTCTGTATTGTTAGCATGGTAACTAACACAGCCTTTCCATAGAGGGCTTCAGGGGTCCGTTCCAGGTAGAAGGTTTAACAAACTCTGAGTCTAACCCTGATGTCTGAGTTGATTTACCCCGAGATGGGAAACTTTTTTGGTTCCAGAACAGCTGATTTGAGTTGGTTCAATCAACTCGGAGTATGTTCACTCAGGGTTACGCACGTGCACAAAAGGCAGTATGAATGGAGCCATGATTCTACGATTCACCACGGTAACAACCACAAACAAACAGCTCGGCGGAAATACTCATGCGCACAAACAGCGAGTTGAACATGTATTTCGTTAAAAAAAGCAAGACAGCGGCTGCTGCTGCAAAAGAGAGAGAATTGGTGTGGGAGAAAATTGCTGCTCGAGTCAATGCATACACATTCACAGTGTATTAATTTCATATTTAATCACAGTTAACTTATAATATTACTGGTGAAAACTGGAATTGTATTACACCTATAATTTTATTTAGGTGTAATCCTGCGGGCAAAAAAGTCAACTATACTAATCCCATTCTGAGGCTGCAGCACCATATCATTAACAGAACTATAATGTATAATGATGTATTTCTTTTTAATGGCTCTACTGTCCAGGGAACACTACAAAAATGTTTAAAAAATGTTTCAGAGCGAGTCTGAACTACTTTTCTGATGGCTCTGCATACAGTGGTTTTACTATTAGCCTACAGTACGATCCGCTACACTGTTGTAAAGAAAATGGCTGTTTGCAAAAAACGTAATGCGCCACAAAGAATCTGCTGGGATGTTAAAGCCTGTCCACAATGGTTGATGTTAGTGATATGAGGACGGATAAGGTATCTACATATCTAATGGAAAATAAAAAATATCTCTCAAATCGGTTATGTGGAAATGAAAATACATCTATAGTCGGGACTCAATACCGACGTAAACTCTCTGTGAATTAATACAGCTTTTTCATCAACGGGATCGTCGACAAAAGGACATGACATGTTTGAGAAAAAAACATTTTAGAATCTGCCTAATATCAACCAATATGTTTTTTTATTCATGCAGATAAAACTGCATTAAAATGCGCCTGATACAGGCTGAATGAATGTATGAGGAAATGAGTTTCTCCTCCCTCTCAGAGGGAGGAGACTGAGAGAAACTCAAGTTTTTTCCCCTGTTTCCGACCAGGTTAGGTTCACAGACTCAGTTACCATAGTAACTGACTCCGAGGTTAAGTTACCTCTCTTTCTGGAACGGAAAACCCAGAGTTTCCCTCATCTCAGGGTTAACCAACTCAGAGTTTTCACTAAACCTGCTTTCTGGAACGGGCCTCAGTGCAATTGTAGCACAATAAAGTCCACTTGTTTTTATTGAGGTCCTTAACAAATACTACATTTAATTTTTAATAAAACATGATTAATTTTAGAAAAATACATAGAAATGTAAGAATTAAATAACATTTTAATTATATTTTTCTATTTATAATACTGTACTATGTGCTCTACACTTCATTACAATAACAATGCTGCTTATTTAACACATCTTATACAGTACATCTATAAGTATCATTATCTGGGGAAAAGGCTGACTTTCTGCATTAAATGTGGAGCAATTTTTTATCCAGCTCACACCATAGCAAGCTAGCTAAAGCAAATCAAATCTGCTCCCAACAGTTGTAACCACGGACGGCAAAATCAATAGTGATGGGCTAAAAATGCAATGCCTTCTTTTGTCTACCTCTCAGTCCCTCCATAAAAACACGATTATGCGATCGCATAATTCAATGCATAATCAGCCAAAGTCCGCATATTTATGCGGGGGCCGCATTTTTTCAAATACGCCGCACTTTCGCCGCATAAATTGCCGATTTCCGCACAAAATATGCGGGGCTTGCATGATTTCATAATCCCCGCATTTTCGTTGCAAAAAAGTCACATATATCTTAGCAGAAAGTTGTAAAATGTTGCGTTTACTTCACACAAGAGCAGCCATTTTCCCCTGTTGCCATGGGAATGTTATGAAGTGATGTAATTACGCTACGTGAACATCATCAAAAAGCAGGGTGTTGGGGGAATCACTTTTTATTCTTCTTCATCAAACCACAGTTTTTGCAAGTTCCTGCAATTTCATTGCATAAAATTGCATAAATATCCCGCATATTCCATTGAATTTTTTAAGAAAACGTGGCGCATAATCAAGGATTCAACGATCACAAAAAAACTCCGCGTTTTTCTAGAAGGACTGACCTGTGTCTGAAATCATGCACTCATTTTCAAAAGTTTGAAAAATCACTACGAATGTTGAGTGGTAAATATGCCCCCTGTTACCAGTGTAAACTGGTGTTGTGCGGTAACAGAAAGATTTAATTGAAAAATAATCTGATCACCCAGGACAATACTGGTAAATTTTAGCATTAGTATCTTTATCTTGATTACTGTCACTAGTTGGCCCCTTCAGTTTTACTGACTCTATAGCCCCCATTCTGTTGTTCAGGATGTGGATGTGAAGAACCTGACGGGCTACAAGCAGAGCATCATGACCCTGTCTGATGGGGGGAAGCTCTACCGTGGCGAGCTGGAAATTGTCCTCTGCAAGGAGCCAATTGTGTGACTCGTCCTCCTCTCTTGTTGTGTATCCTCATTTTCTCTGCCTGCCCTACCCTGCACTCCTGAGACCACACCCACATCCAGCTGCCTGGCAACATAGACCATGTGCCAGACCCCCCCCCCCTATCATTTCCCCCAACCCCCACTCAAGTTACAACATCAGAACGAAAAAGTGCACTGTCAGCACGCAATGGCTCTTCCTCCCTCAATCCTAACTCTTCTGCTATCTGGCCTCTCAACCCTAACCATGACCTCACTGAAATATCTTCAGTAGCTTCCCACATTCTCAACTCTGTCCCATGTCCTTTGCCATTTCTGACCTCATAAATTTCCCTGCAATCCATGCTGTGCCTGACTTGCAACTCCTGACCGAAAGCCCAATTTTCCCACAGAAATTCCCTTTTCACCTGTTTATAACCTCCGAACCCTGTCCCCGGCTTCATTGACCTCTCCATTCCTAGCTCTTTCAACTTTGCATTAGATACAATACAGTATATAGTCATATACAGTAAAACTGCAGACAGCTGTTTGAATTGATCTAATTTATAATCTGTGATGGAACTGATATTGATTTTGCCGCCCCCGTTTGTCCTGAAACCCTCTTGTTCCATTGCCATGATATGATTTTCGTTTCCAATGTTTGTTTTTGGCTGAGACTGTCAATTGAAAATATTAATAAAATGTGTTAAGATAAAATCAGTTTTTACATTGTATGAACATTATTCCATTAACTGCCAGTGGCGGTTGTGCCTTGATGGAAAAGATTACCTCCTGGACTTCCTTGTGTCTGACAGTCTAAATATTTAGAGCCATGCAATACTCATTCTCTCAAAGTTACATTTCTTTATTACTTTCACTGGTTGTGCTGACCTTCTGCATACCAACTTGATTATTTTATCAAGGCCTCCTAGCTTTAAACTGTTTCCTCGTCTTTAATACACTAGCGAGAGCGTAAAAAGGATTAACGATGGATTTAAGAGAAAGATGGTGTAAAATTCAAATCTATAGTGTAGAAAAACAAAAACTGGACTCTAATGTTGATGCTGGTTGTCTGTGGTGAGTATTTTCACACCAGCAACTACAATTTCCAATGTGTTCCCTTGTAATGAATTGTGAATGAATTGTTAAGTGTGCATTGGAACCGAGAAGATGATAGAAGTAATGGCTGTTTCGCTGAAGCACTGACTCAGACAGCTTTATTTGCAGCATGATGTCTTTCTCCCAGTTGCATAATGAAAATGACGAAACAAGTGAAGAAACAAGTAGAGTGATATTGCTGAGTCTGCACTACAAGGCATTGCTGGCGTTTTCCCCACCGTGTGAATGAAATGAGGCAGCATAACGAAACACTTCACCCCTCTCTCTGAGTTGCTGAAGCAAACCTGAACTGCTGCATTAAGCAAAAGCTGACCTGAAGTTCCAGTTAACATACATTTACATTAAGCTCCTGCCACTCAGTCGGTCCCTGGTAGGTGAATTTAACTAAAGAGCATCAGGCTTAAACGTTTAATTGTCCATAAGATGAAACACTTCAGCTTCAATCAATCAATACATTTTTATTTGTCACATGAAATTAAACAAGGTAAAATTCCAGCGAAATGTAATCCCATAAGCTCCTTTGGCTTGTCCGTGATTCATCATAAAGCAGAATGTAGCCGTCAAATCGACACACAGAAAAAGAGTCATCCGGTTGAATGGCACCGGCACTCAACCCAAGTCTCGGCGAAAGGACACCACAGCTCCCGACATCCCACTGGAAACTGACGCCTCATCCAGTTTACCTTCCGACGCCGGCACATTGGCTAGCAGGATGCCCAACAGAGAAATGTCCGTTGTTCAGTTCCTCCACGTAGTCGAGATCGTAGCCATAGGTCCACTCTTAGCTGACAGCCATCTTCACCTTTTCCTCTCTGTTTACACTCTAAATAGGCTCAAATATGGAACTTCATTTAATTAACAATTTAAATTGAAATGCAAATTGGTAACATTTTTAAACTTTTGAAACTCATGAATATAAAGTAAATCTAAAAGGGAGGTCTGACATCGTCCAAAAAGAAAAACCATGGTGTGTGTCATAAGCTTTAAATATCAATAGTCACATGAATGCAGCAATACAATACAACTACAAAACTTAACTTTAACAATGATCTAAACTGACAACCAAGATAATTTGGCTAAAATTCAATTGGTGCACTGGAAGCCTCCATTTTATGCAGTAGAATCCAGGGGTGGAGGTATTCCCTGCTCCTGAGCTGAGATGTTACTCCTGACATAGTAGGACAGGACATGATATTTCTCGGAAAACCCCTGTAATTGAGTTGACGTGCTTTTAAAGCCATCTGAATAATACAGCAAGCACACAAGCTCCCATCTCAATGTGGAGCTGGTGCAAACCCACATCAATTAATCAGAAGCGTTCAAATCTTTATATGACATGCAGCTGCTCGAGGAAAATGTGCACATCACTGAAATTGCTATAAGAATTTAGGTGATAAGAAGACCTTTGTATTAATATGTAAGTGAGACTGTAACTTTTGCTGAACACAGTGGACACAAGTGACATTTGCAGGAAAATGTAGCACAAACGGAGAAGACAAAAAGTCGGTAAGCTGCCTAAATAAAGTCTACTACGCAGAAACATATCTTTTCTGTTTGCCAACATTAGCCACCTTAAGCTAATCATACAAGCAAGTAAGGCTGCAAGAGAAAAACCCTGAATTGTTGTAATTAGGCAAGGCTATGTTTTACTTTAGTGGCGAATTCTGTACAGCCTAATGGAAAATGTATGCCAAAACATAATGTAACAGCAGTCCAAAAGAGTCATAAAGTAACAATTACTAAATTATGGCAGTTACACAGCATCAATCTCTTGTTTGCTAACTTAAGCTAAAGCTAGCCTACTCTAAGTTATTGGTACTGTAACAGCTATACTCCACTCTAAAAACTTTTGAGTGCATTGAGTTGAGCCAGGGAGCATTTTATTAGTTATGAAGTTATTTAGTCTCACTTTAAAGCACAATTAATATGCAATAGATTTAAGAATTGCTGTTTTGAAAGCTATTAAAATCCATAGCTATAAGAATTATATCATGCTATTCTTATGTACTATACAGTGCTCGTTCAAAATGTGCCTGTTTGGAACGGGCCGATTACTTGGCCTGTGGTATTGCTGCTTGAAGCTATCTCCAGAACCATTGTACCCAAAATGACTTACAGAAGGACCCCAAAGCACGTAGCAACCACACTGTAGTCTACTACTGACTTAATGTGTACTCCTACTTTAGAGAAAAACATTGTACTACGCCATTTACCTGACAGACGTGGCAGATTCAGAATTTACTCACAAAACATCAACATTAAAATGTGGAGTAATCACAGACTTTTGCCTTATGGACTGATGGCGATGCGCCACCAATCAGCAAATATCTGTGATGATCAACCACCAGAACCGGACCGAGTACAGAGACGGACTCACAGAGACAGATTTGGCTCTGGAATGTGAGTGTGTGTGTGTGTGTGTGTGTGTGTGTGTGTGTGTAACCCTGCACACAATTATTTTCATGTGTGCAATTTCATCTCAGCCCTGCTAAAAATAACAATAATAAAAAACATATTTTTTTAAATCAATTTTGGTTCTTTAAGTGAGAGTTTGTGAACTTGTCTGTTAGTGACAGAGGACAAACAATTACAGGTTCAAAGGGCTTGAAACAGGTTTGATATCCTGTGTCGTAGGAAACATAGGCACTGATTTATGTTTTCATCCACGGGTGCAAAACATTTTTACATTTCAGAACCTTAGGAAATGGACAGTGGCCGACATGAACATACACTCCTATTAACTCGATAAAGCCGTAAAGTAGGCTATCTGATAACACGTAACGATTTGGGAAATAAAGAATCAATGCCGCCGCTCCACTTAGCACAAACTGCAATATTTAATTTTAAATTAATGTAGCCTATTGGCAGTCTGGCAAACGTGGGTGCTCAGTATTTTCCGTGGGTGCTCGAGCTCCGGAGTGCCCACGCTATCGGCGCATATGGTAGCAAATGCTGTGCACCTCTAACCCAGTCAAGGAAAGGGTTAACAGAAACGTAGTTTTGGCCAATCGGAGGTAGTTGTGCCAGACTCCCGTCTTTGGCAAAGTCTGTCAGAGGGAGAGCAGTAGTGTGGTTGTGAAGTTTAACGTTGGTAGTCCCCAGAGAAGAAGTTGGTAATTTCATTGCGCAGATTAGAACCCAAATTAAAACATAAGCAACTAAATTTGCTGAATGTTAGAACATTGTGACTTATAAAGTGTCAGGTTTAGTTAAAAAACGTTAGCTGACGTTGTTGTTCAGTAGCTAACTCAGAAATTATCCGCTAATTAAATTACTGATTTATGTTAACACTTTTTGCAAGGCACTGCATCCTTGTCACATTCTCATTAGGGGCTGAGCCCCCCTAAAGGTCTGATCCTACAATCACCCTTGGGCCTCAGCCTATTTTTCACACACCTGCAGATGCTCTGTTAAGTCTTCAACCTACCGGTGAGTCGCTTCACCCCTGATGGAACCTAACAGCAGCACATTTCTCCCTCTCAATGCACGCATGCACGACCATCTCTCTGTGTCTGACAAAGAAAGATCTTTAATCACTTTTGCTGGGTAGAAAACTATAGAGAAGATGACTCAGCAGTTTCAAATGGAAGGGCTTTGAAAAAAGTTCTTAAGGGAGTGGGTGCATTGGTGTGGGAATAATTTCTTACAACTCCACATTATTTAAAGAAGGAGCTGCTGATAGAGTTTGGAAAGGAGGCAGATCTAATTTAAACATTTTGCTGAAGATGCAGTCATTGAGAGATTGGACAAATGTGCCATGCTTGATAAGTCTCTTTTTTACAACAATATTGTGTCAGTTATCCAGGAAAAAAGAAACCATCTCCACATGTTACTTACTTTAACTGTTGAATTACACTCACTTCTCAAGATACTTTTGCTGCTGCAGTCTGCAGATAACCAACAATGTCCTGCATGGGATTACAGGAAGAGTCTCAACTCAAGGCACTGCAGAAGGCAAGAAGCATCTTCAATCCCTGAACGCAGTCCTACAAAGCACTCCCTTCTGCTACCATCTGGGAGTAGACTTTACAATCACACTGATCTCAAACAGATGCAGGATGAACGCTGTTCTTTGGCTATACATCTGCTCAAAAGAGAAAATGACTAAAACTACATACTATACAAAATAAGTATGTATTTGTTATTGCAATTGGTATGCATTTGTAAAAAAGTGTATGCATTTGTTGTTTCGTCTTATTTGACGAAATAAATATGTAAAAAAGTATTTATTTGTTATTACTTACATTTTCGTCTTACATAAAGGGCAAATCTGAAGTTTATGTTTATGCTGAAGATTTGATTACTGTTAATGTTTTTTGTCATAAATGTTCCCTCCTTTGCTGCCCACAGATTTATGTTTTATAATGTACTTCAATACACAGCATATTATACTGACAATAGGAAACAACATCAATAAAAAGGGAGAAGGCAATTTAAGAAAATTAGCCAGTATTATGCTGCATTATACTGTAGGGGTTGAGGCTATTATAAAATCTCATCCTCTCATTTTTAAAACGTGTTTTTAGTTCCGTGGCTCTAGGGATGGCAGTGTCAGTCGGGCGGCCCACTACTTTGATCCAGGCAAAAATAATTCAACAACTCTTGGATGGATTGCCATTGCCAAATTAGTTGCAGACATTCATGGTTCCCAGAGGATGAATCCTAATGACTCTAGTGATTCTGTGGCTTTTCCTCTAGCGCTACCAGCAGATTGACTTTTGTGGTTTTGAGTGAAATGTTTCGACAAATGTAGAAAAGTCTATTCTCCTCATTTGATGACCCACATGATGAATGTTTTCCTTTCGAACTCAATGGTGTGGACACTAAATCTGCACTTGAACATAGACTTGAGATGTTGTCAAGCTTAGATAACAACATGACAATAACACCAAAGGACACAAATTCTATGACCAACAGCCATGTTGCAAATTACCATTATTCCTGTAGACAGAATGGTTCAGTTTAGTATTTGTGATCAAGTATTACTAGAAACTAGATTCTAACTATTGGATTTGCCAGAGCAAGACAGATAATAGTGCAGATGAGTGGACAACATACAACAAACACATTTAAGGAAATAAGAACAAACACATTTAAGGAAAAGAAATCTTGTGGTGGAGCATCACACCCGTTTTTAGAATATGCATTGTAGTAGTCTCACAATGCCAGACCTTCCTCCGCAGTCCTGCAAAGGAAGGTCTTGGTATTCCATACAACATAGATAGGAGAGGATAGGAGAAAAACATGCTCTGGTTTATTGGCATTTCTTTAAACCAATCACAGTCGTCTTGGGCAGCGCTAGATTCTGCTGATGTGGTTTTTACCGATTTGCCCTTTTTTCTGTTCTGTTCTGGCAGACTGAATTTTCCTCGGGACATTAAAATAATATTAAATCCAAACTCGTGTTCAGGCTTCCACATGATGGGATTTTTGTAAACATTATCTACACGAGCAAACTCAATAAGTGAATAGCTGAGTAGAGCGAAAAACAAAGTGATACTTTGATACTTGTGCATGTAAACACAGTTAATCATACATCTAGCCCACTGTGATAAACCAATGTGATAAAGACTCGAGGCAGAGTACTACGCTGTGTAGAAGAAAGAGTGGATAACGGCCATGATTTATTCATTGATGAAAGGAACCCTGGTATTTTATTTATGATATCTTTAAATATAGCTCATGTGAATTAAATAAGTGATTGAAAATGGATGTTCCAACCTAGATTCGTGTGTATACCACACACTGAACCCAGGCATATGCACACACATAGACAAACATACATCACAGCACACATTCACAAACAAATACAAGTGGATAAAGGTACACACTCTGTTCTTCAGTGTTGCTCCTGACTGACAACTTTTTCACTTTTGGCTGTAGCACTGTAACACAAAATCAAACTCATACTGCAGCTGAATTTACTGCTACTGAAAAATAACCAACAACATTCAACGATCTGTAACAACTCATCAGGTTATTGTGATTAAATGCAGAATTATCAGGAATAAAGGGTCCAGCATTTGGTCTGGGGGATTCAAATTATTATAAACAGGTTGGCCAAATGACATACTTACATATCACTAGAACAAATGTCTCTCCCAACTCATTCTCACTTCAACAAGTAGTTGAGCTGACATGACTCTCTGACACACGCATACTTAGCTATTTTTTAATGGTTGTGTCAAACAAATACAATTTAAAGGAATATGTTTGACATTTTGGGAAATATGCTTATTTCTGTTCCTTCTGGGAATAAGAAGAAAAGATCGATATCACTCATATGTATTAAGCCTGGACATGCTTAGCTTATTTTAGCTTAGCATAACAACTCGTGATAGGGGGGAAACACCTTGCATGGCTGTGTTCAAAAGAAGAAGAAGATTTATTTATTTATATTGGGACAATACACATTAATCAACATTTCTGTAAATGCGCCACTGTTAGCCAGTCGGCTAATTTTCAACTGTAGTCCTAGTTGCATGCATGTCTTTAAGGTGGGAAGAAACCGGAGCACCCGGAGGAAACCCACGCAAGCACGGGGAGAACATGCAAACTCCACACAGAAAGGCCTGGGACGACCTGGGTTTGAACCCAGAACCTTCTTGTTGTGAGGCAGAAGTGCTAACCACTGAGCCACCGTGCTGCCTCACAGGTCAAATAAATCAGTCTACGAGCCGGTGCAAGTGTAAAGAAGACAACAGGTTGCAGTTTTGCAGGGGGTTATGACTTTTTCCTGGCTGGGTGCCTGCCTCTAGTCTTTTTACATTACATTACATGTCATTTAGCTGACGCTTTTATCCAAAGCAATCGCTATTTATGCCAGAGATCACACGCCTCTGGAACTAGGGGTTAAGTGCCTTGCTCAGGGACACATTGGTTGATGTATCGCAGTGGGAATTGAACCCCAATCTCCTGTACCATAGTCATGTTTCATATCCACTGCGCCATCACCACCCATAATGTAACTGCATTTATATAGCCCTTTTCTAGTCTTAACAAAGCCCTTTAACATAGTACAGGAACCATTCGCATGCTGTGGCCAAGGCTGCTGTACAAGGTGCCACCTGCTCATCAGATAAACACATCAACATGGGGGGCAGTGTTCACACATTGACATATCACCTTTTAAGTTGATACAGTATGGCAAACTTATCAGCAAACAGCTGCTTAGTTCCACATCCAGATGTTACAGAGAAATGTTATAGTTTACAAATAAATCAAAAGAAGTTGGTTTATATGTAAAACATAAATAAAAACAGAATACTGATTTGAACACATGATTTGCAAATCCTTTTCAACCTATATTCAATTGAAGACACTACAAAGACAAGATATTTACAACAAACCAGTGGGTGCTCCGTGGTTTGTTGTCGGTGTCAGCAGGCAGCGAAGACAGTGGAAGGAGAGGAAGCAAAAGCGGGGATGCCGGTCCGGCCTCCTAGCGAGACTGAGGAAAGATCCCCACAAGCCTCCTCATCCGAGTATGTTCCTCACCAACGCAAGATCCCTGGTCAACAAAATGGACAAGTTGAATCTACTCACGAAGGAAATCGCTACGGCCATGACTGCTGCATTTCAATAACATCAGAGACCTGGCTTCACCCGCGGATTCCTGACACAGCCGTGCAGCTAGCTGGGCACACTATGTACTGCTATGACCGAAACAAAGACTGCGGTAAGAACAGAGGTGGTGGTCTGTGTATTTATGTGCACGACAAATGGTCTAGAGATAACTTAACCATACATGAACACCATTTCTGTTAAATGCTGTCCATTTTTCTTGCCCAGAGAGCTAACATTAGTGCTAATCACGGCTGTTTACATACCACCCAATGCTAACGTTAGCACAACTCTCCTGCTGTCATCCAACAGTAGGCTATTAACAAACTGCTGAAGTCTCACCCCGACGGCATACACATTATTGCAGGTGATTTTAATCAGGCAAACTTAAAATCTATCCTGCCTAAATTTTATCAGCATGTAAAGTGTCCGACCAGAGGGGAAAAACCTTAAGACCATTAAACATGCATACAAAGCCACACAGCTTCCACACTTAGGCCACTCAGAGCACCTTTTTCTGCTCCTCACCCCTGCATATAAACCTCTCATAAGAAGCATAACCCCTCTGACAAAGACGATCACCACCTGGCCAGTGGATGCACTTCCTCAGCTAAAAGATTGTTTCACACACACCGATTGGAGTGTTTTTGAACATCAGGACCTGGCGCTATACACAGAGGCTGTACTAGGAGGGAATGTCACGGTGGACAAATGCATCTAGGTATTCCACAATCAGAAGCCCTGGATGACCAGCCAAGTCAAGACCCTACTTAAAAATCGCAATACCGCCTTCAGGTCAGGAAACAAAGTGCTATGCAGCGCTGCCAGAGCTGACCTGAAGAGAGGAATCAGGAAAGCCAATCAGGAAAGCAGCAGGACCCGATGGTGTTCTTGGGAATGTACTCAGGGCCTGTGCTGATCAGCTTTCACATGTCTTCATCAACATCTCCCTGACACAGGCTACCATCCCAGCCTGTCTGAAGTCAGCCACCATCATCCCTGTATCCAAAAAATCAAATACTGCCAGCCTCAATGACTACCGCTAAGTGGCACTAACACCCATCATCACCAAGTGCCTGGAACGGCTGGTCTTGGGTCACATCAAAGACTGCCTTCCTCCCTCCTTTCGACCCCCACCAATTCGCTTACATAGCAAATATATTGACTGAGGATGCCATAGCCATCACCCTACACACTGCGCTGAGCCACCTGGAGCACAGAGAGAGCTATGTCAGGATGCTCTTCATTGACTACAAGCTCAGCCTTCAACACAATCATCCCCGAAATCCTGGTCAGCAAACTGTCTGATCCCACTCACCTGCTCCTGGATCAAGGACTCTCTCACTAACAGACCCCAGACAGTAAAACTCGGACCCAACCTCTCCTTCATCCGATCATTGAGCACGGGCTCCCCACAAGGGTGTGTGCTGAGCCCACTGCTCTATGCCCGCTACACCGCCGACTGCAGACCCGTCCACACCAGCAACACCATACTGAAGTTTGCTGACGACACGACGGTGGTGGGGCTGATCTCTGAGGGAGACGAGTCAGCCTACAGAGACGAGGTCCTAGAATTGTCTAAGTGGTGCTTGACCAACAACCTGGCTCTGAACACAGCAAAGACCAAGGAGATCATTCTGGACTTCAGAAAGCACAGGGCAGATCTGCACCCCTTCTACATCAATGGAGAGTGCGTAGAGAGGGTCCACACCTTCACCTTCCAGGGCACCTGCTAAGAATTTCGTTGTTTTTGTACAATGACAATAAATCTTCTGATAATGATTCATGTTCTGATAATGATTCAAGAAGCTGTGTTACATCACATTTCCTTTTAACAACAGTCAATACGCATTTGGGAACTAAGGACACTAATTGTTGAAGCTTTGTAGGTGGAATTCTTTCCCATTCTTGCTGGATGTACGACTTCAGTTGCTCAACAGTCTGCGTTCTCAGTTGTAGTGTTTAGCGATTTATAATGCACCACACATTTTCAATGGGAGACAGCTCTGGACTGCAGGCAGGCCAGTCTAGTACTTACACTCTTTTACTACGAAACCACGCTGTTGTAAACACGTGTAAAATGTGGCTTAGCATTGTCTTGCTGAAATAAGCAGGGACGTCCCTGAAAAAGACGTTGCTTGGATGGCAGCATATGTTGCTCCAAAACCTGTATTACCTTTCAGCATTAATGGTGCCTTCACAGATGTGCAAGTTACCCATGCCATGGGCACTTACACACCCCTATACCATCACAGATGCTTTGTGCTGATCAATCTGGATGGTCCTTTTCCCATTTGGCCTTGAGGACAAGACGTCCATTATTTCCAAAAACAATTTGAAATGTGGACTCGTCAGACCACAGCATAGTTTGCGCCAGTCCATCTCAGATGAGCTCGGGCCCAGAGAAGCCAGCGGCGTTTCTGGGTGTTGTTGATATATGGCTTTCGCTTTGCATGGTAGACTTTTAACTTGCACTTGTAGATGTAGCGAGGAACTGTGTTAACTGACAATGGTTTTCCAAAGTGTTCCTGAGCCCACGTGGTAATATCCTTTACATAATGATGTCGGTTTTGAATGAAGTGCCGCCTGAGGGATCAAAAGTCACAGGCATTCAATGTTGGTTTTCGGCCTTGTCGCTTACGTGTAGAGATTTCTCCAGATTCTCTGAATCGTCTGACGATATTATGGACTGTGGATGATGAAATCCCTAAATTCCTTGAATTGTACGTTGAGAAATGTTCTTAAACTATTGGACTATTTGCACGCGCAGTTGTTCACAATGTAGTGAACCTCGCCCTATCCTTGCTTGTGAGCGACTGAGCCTTTTGGGGAATCTCATTTAATACCTAATCATGACACTCACCTGTTTCCAATTAACCTGTTCACCTGTGGAATGTTCTAAACAGGTGTTTTTTGAGCATTCCTCAACTTTCCCAGTCTTTTGTTGCCCCTGTCCCAGCCTTTTTGGAACGTGTTGCAGGCATCAAAATGAGTGAATATTTGCAAAAAATAAATAAAGTTTATAAGTTTAAACATTAAATATCTTGTGTGTCTGTTTGTAGTATATTCAATTGAATATAGGTTTGCAAAGGATTTGCAAATCATTGTATTCTGTTTTTATTTAAGTTTCACACAATGTCCCAACTTCATTGGAGTTGCAACCAAGATACAAAATACAAATAGTTTCTGGCTACATGATAAATGAGAGGTGCTGTAAGAGCGCTGATAGTGAACCAAAATGGTAAAGTTGAGCTAAAACTTTTTATGAAGCTCAGTAAAGCCAAGGGGAGCTGCAGATTCAGGTAATAATTCTCTGTATATTACAAGCGACCCCTTTCAAATTGTTTTCACATTGTGTTAGGGAAATTTTGATTTACATACTTCTCTCTTGTTATTATTAAACTGTTTGCATAGAATAATATTATACTGAATACTCTAAACAAGATAACTGGAGCCATTGCTTGTCCTTGCCTGAAGTTGTTGTGTGTTCCTGAGGGCATACATGCCCTCCCAGACCAGATAGGGGAGACGTCATCGACTCTGACAAGATAACATTTGACGACATCTACTGTGTATCATGATTTATTACATTTATTATAAAAAGCAGGTGTAGAGAGCTTTTCGTTAGGTCATTGTCTGTATTATTCTGTAGTGTGGAGAAGGCCTCCTTGTTAGGTTCTCAAGTAAAATGAACTTTAATATATCTTCAGTGGTCACTGTCTATCATTTGATAATGTAATTATTCTAACACATTGATATATTTTCTTGGTACATTCTTATACATACATTCTAAGTTATGAGCCTTTCTTATGCAAGGGCCGTAAAATTGATTAAAACAAATAATGCATATACTTAATGTTGACTGACAAAATCTTCTACAGAAAGTGACAGCCAGGAAATCCACGTTTTCTGTGAGATCACTGTATTGAAAATCCAAAACATTAGTTGGAGAAATGAATACCTTTTCCCTTGGTTTGCATGCAGATTGTAAATGATCTTTATCATACTTTATCCTTTCATCTTGACAGAGTCCCAATAGCTGATTAATGTTTATTCCTTACCACCAAGCCAATATAGGATGATTCAGGACGAACACGTGAAAGAGGATCCTTAAGGGATGTACTTTAAAATGATGTTACATAGTCACAGAGAGAGTGTAATGCTTAATAAGTTATGTCTTTAAATTGCTGATTTTGCTTGACCTGGGTTATCGTTCAAGCAGAAAGGTACACATGCAAAAATATGTGACAAACAGCCACCAGGAAAATCTATGGTGGATTAAAAGGTAACATTAACTATGCCTAACCTTCCCATGTTTTTGTGTCTAAGTAACTGATGGGAACAACATTTTTTTAAATTGGTCCAATATTAAGCAAAACCAGCGGCGAAACAAGCTGAAATTTAACGTTAATGCCCAATTGTGCACCTTAAATTTCCATCCACTAAATGTGTTTGCTTTGCCACTGACATGCTAAGATTATTATTCTAAATGTCCAACAACATTATGGAAAGGATACTTACAGAGATAGACCTTTTTGTTAAAGAGTACAATCCTTTTTGTTTTACATAAACAGCCCTGAAATCGCCAAAACCCACCAGACTCCATTTAAATAAACAGTAATTTCATCATCGTAAAACACAGTTCATTCAAAGTCGACAGAAACAAAATAAAACTATTATGTTATTTTGTTGAGTATATTAAGGTTTGTTAATATTTTTCTTGTTTCTACTTCTGTTCAATTATCATTTCCTGTTTTATTTTTAAATTCTCATCTTGTCTCTGGCTGTATTTGGAACCGCCTACTACGACGTGCTTTTGTGGTTTCGTTTAAAGTAGCAGCAGAACTGGCGAAATGGAAACATCACATTCTCTATGTGTGCTGTCCCTCTGCACTGCTGGACAGACCAACAGTAATCTAAGCCATTTACTGATTGCTGATTTTTCTGTAGAAACAATACCTCACTATTGTGTATGCTTAGGAGAGCCAGTAAACACCATCCAGCTTCAGGAGCACAGCTCTGCACCACACATTGTACCACTACCAAGCCATCATTTGCAATGTGTGCTCTGTGCCAAGGTAATGTGTCTGTAAATGGAGGCATAGAAGCCAAATTCCAAATTAACTGACCTGAAGCAGACCAGGGATGTATGCTGCTCCCAAGCAATAGAAGCTTTAAGAAAATCGGGACTCAAGAGGCTGCCAGAGAAACCATCTGTGTGCTGTGACTGCATAAGCTCCATCAGCTGTGCTGTCACCCTAATCTCTGCACCTCCATCTTAGCTTCAATATTTGAAAACAAATTCAATGCAAAAGCAAACAGTGGATGGCTCTCTCCTTTACAAAATGAGTATTTCTGAAAGCCAGACTATCTCATCATAAATAACGAATGGATCAGGAATGTCTATTATTGTCAACATTTGCCTCTTGGAAAATAACCCTTTCATTTTGTCAAGTAATCTAATCAGGACGAAAACATGGAAGGAAACACATTATGCAAACCATAGGAAAATATAGTTATTGTTTTTACTATCTAAATAAGCATTGCCACATGTTAAAGACAACATTTAGCATTTCCACACTGATGTTATATAACAGCAACTGAAGGTATACCGTAACCTAGAGCATTGCTAGCTGTGTCACTGCAATAATGGCTGTTTCTATTTTGTGAATTTCATAAGCACTAGTTATAACACTGTCAGTGGTCTTGCATAGCCAGACCTACCTCCACAGCGCTTTAGGCAACTCCCCATAAAACTCACCATTAAAAACGTTTAAAAGTTTGATGTGGTAATTGGATATTTTTCTGCAGTGCCTCATAAAGCGAGGCTGTAAAAAACTACCATAATAGTTTTTTTTAAATGTGTGCAAAAACTAACATAAACACAACACCCTCACTTTACAACACAAGGGCCTGTACATTTGAAATGAATTTAAAATGTAATGTAATCGCTCATGGGATTATTTAGACATATTAACCACCAAGAAACAAAAAATCCTAAATGTAAGCCTACGTTATATCAACCAACATCTTACAGCACGACAATCACATCTTGGCCTCATGCATGTTTAAACTTTTAAACATATAGTCATAGCATATATCCTGTACGCACTGGATATATGAAGTTCAACTGAAAACATTACTTGATTTAATCATTATGTTCCAGTGAACCAGGAAATTATAGAGAAATATGTGGAAGAGGTGGGCCAGCTGGTACAAGAAAAGGGTCTGAACTGCCTGATCAACAATGCAGCAATCAATATGGTGGGGGCCGACTTTAATACTGTTACTGCAGAGAAGATGATAGAAAACTTCCACACTAATGCTGTGGCTCCTCTAATGATCCCCAAGGTAATGTGTGTTATTCTATTAGATGTTGTGCTTTTTGTCGACTTGGGTATTGAGGATCAACATTTTCTTTTTGGAATGTCTTCAGCTCTCACTTCACCAGATAGTGAAATAAAAAAGAAAAGAAGCTATATTTCACACCAGGAGGACCCGCGAGTGGTTAATTTTTCTAAATACTGCGAACTAAAACAAAAGGAAGATCTTGATGGACACAAGTAACAAAACCCCCTTAGCCTAGAGGAGACTGTATTTTATGAATATTGATTGAAAGTCTGGTTTCAGTTGGCCCCAGAATACAGGGTGGACTGCAGAGCAGCACCCAGTGCTAGTAAACAAGACTAGGTCAAAACCTAGTATATGGCTGGACCATGTATGATCAATGTGATAAATAGTGGACACATTGTTACAGGGGTTGTCACCAGTGGTGTGAATAAATGTTCATCTGTAGTGCTCCCAGTAATAAACTATTTGTTTATTGTGTACTGAACTAGAATATCACATGATGACATGATGATTTGAGACAAATAATTGAAGACTGGTTTCAATTTAATTGGGCCATTTTAAACTTGTTGTTCTGGATTACTCATCTAAAGTGTTATTGTGTAATTAATGTAACTTTGGGAAACAGTCCAGACCGAGGTGTAACCCCATGACAATGATGAACCACAGCCTAATGTTGGTCTTGATGAGCTGCAGCATATATTCATGGCCTAACTGAACTTAACTCTCCGCTCTCTTCAGTGCATCGATGTTAATATGTCCATTGGAAACTGAAAGTGAAAACTTAAGTTCCACTGGCATTGTTTCCATGCGCTACTTTCAGATGGTGCTATTTTAAGATGGTGCTATTTTAAGATAGATTTCTCCTTTCTTCGTAACGTGTAGGCCTACTCCTTTTTGTTATTTGAGTAGTTTATCTTTCACTGCGCATATACCGCTGATGCACCGCCCGCTTCCTTTCGGCATTTTAGCCCTAATTCAAATATGTCCAGAAACTACATAATCAACTCCAGTCATTTGGAAAAGTCTAGATCTGTAAAAGCATTGCGGGTGTTCCTGACTGCCCATTTAGATGGGAGAGATGGGACAGATTCAGACTACTTGTATAGTATATTCAGTAGTATCCCAAAAGCGTGATGATATAATACAGAGAGAACATAAGATAATAAAAAAGAACCAAAATAGTCTCGGGATTGAATCTCCAGGTATTTTAGCATTTGTATCATCAAGGGTATTATAAGATGCTGCATCTGCTGAAAGACAATATCATACATTCTATCTCAATCGTTGCATTAGTAAGGCATCACTGCATTAAAACTGTAATGTGGCCTGACATACTTATACACTCAGTATCCAGTATATTAGGTACACCTAGCTGAAACTTATGCAGTCTAATACAACAGTCCTGCAATAAATCCTACCTTCATGAGTGTTATAATGTTTAGTTTTTAGTTTAGAGAGGTGTTGATTTAACTGTATGATCATTTTGGAGGATGTAGTTTGTGGTGCTGTTGAACTCTATTATATTATACTGACAGACGTTTCTGGTATTTACCCTCATTGATATAAACGGTTTGTAGAACAATCTAAATGGAGAATTCAAGCAATTTCTCTGTAAGTTGGACATGCTGCCACCAGAGGGCACTATTTGTCTTCATTACCACAGAGTGTACAGTGACGTGTCACTCTGACTGGAATTGCCCAAAATGTGTATATCTAGATTGTGTAGTAGCAGGGGGTAGTTTTGTTATCAATACATTATATGCAGATGCAATTGTATTATTAAAATTAAACAAAAACAATATTTTTCAAACTAAACACACACCATAGTAATTATCACAAGATTTTGCAGATTCAAGAAGATCTAATGCAATATTGGTTACATCTTCCTTCTCAGCATACTGAAAAAAAAAACCTGTACGGTAGGTTGATTTTTTTTTCTGCCCCTACCAGGCATTCCTGCCTCTGTTGAAGCAAGCTGTGTCTAGAGGAGGAGCTTTGCTGTACGTATGAAATTAGCTGACTGTGTTTTTAAGATGATAGGGTAAATTGTTGCCAATTGTCACACCCGATAGCCTACCATAAATCCTCTAATGTGTCTTTAGTTACCTCACCTTCGAAGCCATTTGTAGTCTATTAGCGATGATGCCTTGCGGCATTTTCAGGAGTTTTATGTTTATTTATTTATTTATGTCAGGGACAACGCACACTAATAATACATAAAAGTAAAAATGTGCCAGAATTAGCCTGGAGGCTATTTTACATCCGCTGTCCCTGGACTGGTGCTAAGAGGTCACCCTAAAATGAGATTAAACGATTAAACTATCAATAATACATACAGATTTGGCCCTATACAATAAAAGTTGATTATACTAATGCTAAAAGAAAATAACATAAAAACAAGAACAGTTGGCTGAGATCAACACAAATACACACAGGTGAACCGGGGCAAACAATATGGCAATGATGATGGTGTATGGATTTCTTATCAAGAACCTTAAGAGTTTGTTTGTATAGGGAGTGTAGTGGTTTAAGAGAAGTTTTGCTTGCTTGTGACCAGGTTGTCAAACAATAAGTCATATGCGAAAAGGTCATCGAGTGCACGTACATCATCGCAGCCTTTGTTGACCTGCAGCTTTGACCTTCTTAATGTGCGATTTAAAAGATATGTTACGTTAGAGCAGCTAGTGACGGTGATGCATGTGTTTTAGCGTGATTTATATAGCCGTGGGTGCTATGTTCAGGATGGAACGGTGCGAAATTCACATGTAGAAGCTATTTTTTGCATTGCACCGTGTCACAACAACTGATGTGATCCAAACATTTCCAGAGAGTTGTATAAAAAAAACTTGTTTAACCCGATGAATCACTTTATATACATATGTTGGAGAGTGTGTTCCACGGTGGTTCCTGATTAATTTTCATGGATACAAATGTTTCAAAAGTAGTTTTTGATTCAACTCTGTGATGTTGACATGGAAATGGTGGAGTAATATTTCAAGTGAAGAGCCTGGTGAGCTGTCATGCTGATTTGAGAACATTTTACATGTCTAGTTGACCAATCAGATTGCCTGTTTGGATCTACTCTAGGATGCCCATAAGAACATTATTAGGCTATTAAGTTTGTTAATAATATCTTATTAATGTCTCCAGGTAATAGCCTGCTCCGTCCAACTCTGTCACAGTCTCTTTGCTTGTGGACTGCCATCTACTGTAGGTAATAATGCACTGACTATTGATTTTGAGTGCCTATTATTCATACAACCCCACTTCAAATAATCCAAACTATTCCTTTAAATAGCTGTGATCAAAGCACACTAAGCTATGAGAAAATTGTAATATCGTTCAAGGATCAAGGAAACTTTATTATCCCTGAGGGGCAATTTGATTTACAGCCAGCAGTACCACACAACAGACAAGCAATGTAAGAAAAAACAAAAACAAATAAAGCATAACATAAACATCAAGTCAATAAATACTATAGATAGACATAAAACTACGTTACTTTTCATACTCTCGAGCCTTTTTTATTCATATCGGTGTGGAAAAAAAAGTCATAGAGTATGCATTTGACTAAAATGTATCTTATGTCACATGGTGAAAATTGTCTTTTACCTTCAAGAGTTGTCACATATTTTATATTTAGATTGCAATTTAGTGTCCTTAGTGATGTTTATAGGAATACTTGTATTGACATTTCTAAGAAGTGTGTCTGAATTTCATTTTTTGTGTTTATCTGTCACTTTCTAAGCTCTACTGAGTGCAGAGGAAAGCATGTCTGTGATTGGTGAAAAGGATCATGGATAATTTCTGAATTTTACAGGAGAAGTGTTGCCTTGGTGACCCTGATTCAGTTTATGATCTACTTCAAAGTATTGACTCAGAGTGCACAGTATCTTAATCCAGCTTTAACCTTTACCATTAATTAGAAATCATGCGTACATCACCAAAATCAAAGTTCATTAAATATAGGAGAGCAAAAGTTCAATTTCTTTTAAGAAGATTACATTAAAGTGTTCATAAGTACTGTAAATGGTATGCTGCGTGCTGTAGCTTGTCTTTTTAGTCTCAAGTTGTTTGGCGTTGATCTATCCTTGATGATTTTCTTCATTTATATAAAAACAGTATATATTTATATAGTGTTACCTAGGGGGTTTGGGTTATATACAGTAACCTATAATAACTTTGTCTTCCAGCAGGATGACTTAACATTATGTTTTTATTGTTGAAGTACCATTTTAAGGTAAATTATCTGTTTCCCATTGTGTGCAGTCCTGCAAAAATAATAGGGGACAAGTCTGGTAATGATAATGAAAATATTATAAGGTACATGTCTTTTTAAGTCAGGATCCTGTCTTGGTGGCAATTTAGCTGTTACAATTGTAGGCGAGTTAAGTGTGTCTTATCATTGTCAGTTTACAGCACCTAGCTACAGCTGGTTTGGGTACAGTTGAATGATAAAGCAGAGCTGAAGTTGAAAGTTCAACTTAGAAAATGAACATATGGAATATATCAAACCCCTAAACAGCTACGACAATAACGACCTGAACTTATTGGATATAATTATTACTTAAAAGTGCAATAGAAATGTTGACTGTGGTATATATAGTAGATAAACGTGACTGCTTAGGCAGGATTCAGTGCAAAACAGTTTCTTGTGCTACATGGCAGCAGGGGCATGGCTTGATCGTTCAAGTTCTGTGACCTAAACATTTGGGAAGCAGGCCTGTAGAGGGATCTTCAAGGACAAGAGCTGAAGATCAGGTCATGTTACGCTTCCTAAAATGCCATTTACATCTAATCAAACCAGTTTGCCCGGAATGGTGTGCAGGAAGTCATGTGCTGGGTGTCTGTGGAGAGAGAGAGAGAGAGAGAGAGAGAGAGAGAGAGGGGGTGTGCCTAGAGTGGCAAAAACAGGAGGAACAGTTGTATGATAAGATGCAGCTTTGAATTTCTCTTGCTGACGAGTTATTTTGTTTCTGTGAACTCTGAAGAGTTCTGCATGGATTATAGCACAGGAAAATACTTGCTGAAGAAAAGGATGAGCTGAGTTTTCATTACTTATTACAGGTAATGTGTTTGTGTCCTCCATGTGATTGTGTATTAGTTCAAGTGGAAAGCAGCAACAGAAGGGTTGTATGTAACTTTCTTTGTTTAAATACAACTTTGTAGGTTTTTCCTTGCACTGTTGATTTGGTTTTGCATGGAGTGTGAGCAGGACAAGTGCTATTTGACTAAACCATATCTGACAGGAGATAAGCTTGTCTTTTTGACCATGCCACACCAGTTCTCTTTACCTCAATGAATAATCTGACTATTAAAGTGTGTTCCAGAAGTTAGCAGGCATACGGACATTTTGACTTCTGCAAATCGCATACAGTTCATGTGTGTGTTAACTGTGCCCTTTTTTTTTATACAGGTATGTAATATTGTAAGACCAACTGAATCTTGTAGCTTTTGTCACAAACTTTTTAAAAACAACTTAGATGCCCCTAGCATCTACCGTTAGCTAAAAAGATTTGGAACTGAAAATGCTCTGTAACTTTTGCCAAAGCTCTAAATCAACATTGGATCTACTTACTGGCTTACCTCAAAACAAGGTCAATCCAGGGCTCAATCTTGTGCAGTTTGGCCTGCAGGCCTACAAACACAGGTTTTACTGATAACATTAAAGATGGCTTCGTTCTTAAGTGTTCCAGTAAGCTAGGACAGTTTGAAGTGAGGCATGAACAACACCAGGACCCTCAAACTGAAATGGCTACATTTAATTTAGTCATCATTCACTGTAGTATTTACACCTGCTTTTCCTACTGTGAGATGTTAAAATTATTAACTAATGTTACGTTAGTATTTAAGACTTTGGCTGTGATATTGATACACTTTGACTTTTTGCCAGTGTGCCATGCTGTTTTTTCTTTCTGTCTCTCTGTATTACCACTCCCATCTCCTGGAAACTGAAAGGTTTCAACTCCTATTAGGGCTACAATTAACTATTATTTTCATGGTCAGTTAATCCATTGACTTTTTTTAATTAATCAATTGTTTACAGTAGTCCACAAAAGTCAGAGAAAGTGAAAAATGCCTGTCACAGGTCCGCAGTGCCCAAGTTGACATATTTTAATAATTTGTTTTGTCATAACAGCAAAACCCAAAGGTAAAAAACCAACACAGCAGCATGTCATCACATCAGAGAAACTTTAAAATCTGTGGATTTTTTGTTTTGTTTTTAATAATTGTCATTTTATGTTGATGGCTAAAGTGACCAATCATCTTCAGCATTAACTCCTTTACCTCCTTTTCTTCACTAACTTGATACGTGGCTTGCCAAACAGAAGTGTGTCAAGAGAAAGCAGGTTCATCATCACTCACCATGTCTTTTCCTCTTTTGTTCCCTTTGGTATGGAATCTGCCAGAGAAAACTGGTTGGAGCCATTAACATTATCCACATTTGACCTTGTCATTATAACATAGGTATTGAAGGTATTCAGTCAAAAAGGTTACCCGTACAAGTCCTGCATGATGTCTGACAGTCCTGGATCAGAGCTACATGCAAAATTGTCATGTGGAGCTTTAATGCCACCATGTAACAGCAAGCTAGTGTGGATTCTGTAGTTGCTATTCACTTCTGCTACTCACATTAACCAAATGCAGACAGGAATCCTCTTGTGAAATGGTGGAATGTTACTAAGTACATTTCCTCAAATACTGTACTTCAGTACACATTGGAGGTACTTGTACTTTATTTACTTATAAAATAATTTTCTTTTGATGCCACTTTCTACTTCTACTCCACTACATTTCAAAGGGAAATATTGTACTTTTTTACGCCACTACATTTTTTCACACAAAACACATGTAGATTACAAAATACAAGTTTTTATTATAATTTAAACTACCCAACAGTATAGGCCTAAACGTCCAGCTGAAATGATTTACCGACAAAACACTTAGTTGATTGACATAACTGTTTTGATCGTATCCAGTTTCTAAAATGTGAGGATTTTCCTGTTTCAATACAGACTACTTATTTTTATTTATTTTTTTAAGATTATTTATTGGGCATTCTTTAGGCCTTTATTTATATAGGACAGCTGAAGACATGAAAGGGGAGAGAGGTGGATGACATGCAGCAAGGGGTTAGTGTCGGACCTGCGGCCGATGCGTCAAGGAGTAATCTTCTATGTTTGGGCACCTGCTCTACCAGGTGAACTACCCAGGTGCCCTTAATACAGTACTTTAATTACATTTTCCTGATTAAATTTACATACTTTTACAAACGTTTTCAATGCAGGGCCTTTTCTTGTAACAGAGTGTTTTTACAGTGTGGTATTAGTACTTGTACTTAAGTAAAAGGTCTAAATACTTCCACCACTGCTGTTGTGATATTGGTGCTGCCCTAAGGCTGAACCTCCAATATTGCTGCCAATGGGTCCATTATATCAAGTCAAGTCATCTTTATTTATACAGCATATTTAAAACAGCAAGTGGACCCAAAGTGCTTTACAACCAGGGCAGATGGGGTGAAGTATGCCTTGATACATAGATACAACAGAAGGCTACATAAATAAAAAAGTACATAACAAACTTGCACAAGAACTTGCATGGTAAAACCAACGTCAAAAAAGAACAAAGTTAGAAGAGTGAATTAAATCAGCAATAGCTTAAAAGCAGTATAGGGAATAAAAGGGCCGACCAGGAGGTGGCTTGACAGAAGCCAGGCAGCCTCAGACATTGCTAAAAGCAAGGGGGATAAAATGTGTCTTTGAATTAGATTTGAAGTTTTCAGTCGTAGAACATGCCTTACTATTGTACGGGAGGCTGTTCCAAAGCTGGGAGTAGACGGAGAAAGCACGATCCCCCTTTGGTTTTGCAGTGTGAGTGAGGGAAGAGGAGGAGCTGTTACGTGGCTTCAAAGTTCTATAATCTACAGTATTGTCCCATTACCAGGTTTGTCTTCTTGTGTTGCAGAGGTATGTAAAGGCCACATGGAGTTTGAGAGTAATGGTTCCACTGATGGACTATCCAGCCCCGATGGGGCTGCTGTCGGCTGCTGGAGACCTGAGTATGCCGTTCTCCAACACGGTCAAGTATTGCATCCTAGGAATCTCAGTCACTCTTCTTCTGCTGGCACTGGGCATCTTGGCATGGCAGGCCTTCAGATGTTGCACACAGACATACACCACATACACCCGGCAAGACACTGGTGAGTAGATTAGATTACAATACCAAACAGTACAGCACATATTGCTGATGCTGGGTGTCTGCAGGGAAAGTTAATAACCTAATGCAAACTTGTCTGGTTTGTACTGCAGTGAACAGTGAGCTGCTGTACTCAGAAGAAAAGTCACGAACAGCAGGAAACTTCTCAGGAGCCCCAAGTACTAGGGTAAGAGGAAATGGTTTTGAGAGGTGCGGATAAAACAAACGGTTACACTTTACTTGAAGTTTTCTACATAAGAGTGACATGACACTGTCATGAAAGTGTCATAAAACTTTATAAACAAGTCATAAACGTTTATGACATAACCCTTCTTTTAGTAAGTAGGTGTGGTGTAATTGGTAGCGATGCTGTAATATTGTGTGGAAAGGAATCCGCTGACACTGTTTCTTGATTATAAAGGTTTATTTACATCAAAGAAATCAGCATCATGTACAAGCTCTGCAGAGCTCAGAGAGGACCTGTTTTCCCAATTCTCAAGTGGTCACTCTGGCTTTCTTTGTTTGAACATGGTATAAATTCTATAACATATGTGACATAGATGGGGGAGGAAACAATACTTTGACCAATGGCTACAAGCCAACTGGCCTTATTTTGGAGGGGCCATTGATAATGCATCACAGATGTTTTCAAGAGAGATGTCTTCTGAAAGTAGAGTAAAGTTCATACGAGGTCTCCTGTCGAATCTTAGATACCAGTCCTAAATGTTCAGATAAAGCTCAAATACATGTTATATAGAATGATCAGATAAAATAGGATGAAAATACACCTCATAGGGTTTCATGACTGTGTCATGAAAGTGTCATGTGTTCATGACAGTGTCATGTCACTCTTATGTAGAAAACTTCAAGTAAAGTGTTACTAAACAAACAATTTAATTTAAACTTCTTTTCTTATGACCTTACATTATACATACTGTATATGTGGCCACACTATTGTATCAGGTGGCCTAGAGTTCAAAGCAGCACCCATGCTGTACAATTTTAACAATGACCAGATTTCTTAACAAATCTATAGATGTCTGAGGTTCTAGGGCTCTGTGTGGCTAAAGCTGCCTACACATGATAGGCGGCAAAAACGCTTTGCCCCGGCCATTCCATTGATTTTCTATGGGGAGGGCGGTGGTGCCCAACTATGCGCTGCGCAACCCCTGCGATTGCGCACCGCTCGTATTTGCCGTTCCAATTATTTCGACTTCGACCTAGTTGCAACCAATGAGATAACAGCCTGTCGTTACCTAGCAACGGGGAAATAGCTTCCTTGCCACCCTTGATGACAAATACCTGGGCTGCACTTTGCTCTCTACGCTTTGCTCTGCTGCCAACCTAGCGGTGCACAAATCGCTTATCATGTGTAAGCGCCTTGAAGCTATAGTGCGTAGTTAAAGAATTATGGACAATTTGCAAAAAAAACCTGTATTAAGTATGGTAGAGAAGATGGAAATGCAGGACATTTTCAGGTATGACAGCTGCAAACTAAACTAAGAATCAAGTTTAGCAGCCCTATTATTATATCTGCGAGATGAATCCAGTTGGGTGAGGTATCTGTGTTGATCTACTACATGTGAGCTGTGTTAGACAACCTTACTATCACCTTACTCCTGTTAGTAATGGTCCTGCTGAGTGTAAAAATTACTTGTAGTTTTTACTGTTAGGACAGGGTAAATGTTGCCCGATGATGTTTTAAGCCTCCAACGTCGACTTCAAGGCAGTGCTGCGACCGCAGACTTCAAGGCACCTAACCTTAAAGGTCCAATATGTAATATTTGTACTGTAATAAATCCAAAAATGACACCAATGCCTCATCAGATATTAAGGAAACATGTTAAACTGAAATGCTATCTTTTCTGACAACAATGCTAATGTCAGTATTTTTTCTTTTTGAAATTTACATTCCGTGAATTTATGTTTATGTTTTGATCTGTGTGTTGTTATCAACGGCCTAGTTTGACAGGCAGGCCGGGTTGCCAGATATACCTGTAAAAACGTAAACCCAGCGCGCTACAGCTGTAACGGTAGTACAGTCATGAAAGCAGCAAACAAACGAACAGGATCAACGGAGACAGATTCTGCATTACATTAAAAAAAAGAAAACCGCATGTTTCTAACAGTTGCGTGACCAGAGACGTAACAACCCCCTGGTAAATATTGGAGATGTGTTTGAAAGATGAAGACAGCTTAGATCCCAAAAGGACGCAGAGTTGGCTTATTTCCTCCTGAACAGGTAAGCATTAGTTTCAGGCTAATTTATCACAGCTACTAGGGATGGGCATTTTTTGTCATTTCAACATTTGTGTACTCACATAGAATTATATAGCTAGAGTACCCGAGTTGGTTACTCGCAAAAACAATTGAGACATAGCCAGTAAAGTGATCCCGACTGGTCCTGGCTAATGCTAACCCTGCTAACTTTTAACGTTACCGGGAGGACCAGGCAAGCAGCCCATGGCTGTTTACAACGTGTAGTTCAGCAGCTGGAGCCGACAACGGTGAGTTATTTTAAGCCACGAGAGGGGGGCTGTAAATCGGAAAGAGGGGACTGTGAGTTTGCAGTGTGTTTAGCGATTGTTGCCGTAATTCTAAGCCAAAGAAGTGTGTTCCGTTGGCAAGGTAGTGGTATTTTTAGCGTTTCGTATTGTAATTCTAAGCCGAGGAAGTGTACCTGACTGGCGTGTGGAGAGGACAGTGAGGTTGTTGTGTTTTTAGCGGTTCATACTGTAATTTTAAGCCGAAAAAGTGTGTCTGTCAGTTGGTTACAGAGCTCCACGTGAGCATGGGCTTTTATGACTGTCAATATAGCCAGCATCTACCGTTAGCTACTCCGCTGTGCTGTGAAGTAATGTCTGGCTATGTGAGACTAGCATCTACCGTTAGCTACTCCGCTGTGCTGTGAAGTAATGTCTGGCTATGTGAGACTAGCATCTACCGTTAGCTACTCCGCTGTGCTGTGAAGTAATGTCTGGCTATGTGAGAAAAGCGTCTAGCAACATAGTTGTGAATGCTGTGGTCTCAGCCTGGCAACCTCCGTGAACTTCGAGTCTGGGCAGGAGGGGGCGGGGGAGACGACTCTCCAGTATTTTAAATTGGTAGTGAAGTAACTATTTTAACTGCTAGCTGCCAGTATTACATACAATATTACATATTGCACTTTTAACCCTAACCACTGCCTAATCATAGTGCCTTCCAGGCAGTGCTGCCTGGAAGACGACGTTGGGGGCTTAAAACACCAAACACCGTAAATGTTGAACTTAGGGGCAAAATAGAGTTGGATGAAAACTGGACTGCACTGTCATCAGGCAGTCCACGAGGTTTAGGGCTACATTCTGGGTAGAGAAAGAAAATAAGAGAACTTTTCAACATAACACAACTATAATCTACAGCCTTATAAAACACCATTTTGATGCAGTGTAAATACCATTTTGACATTATAAGTTCCTCAAATGTTTTATTTATCTATACTTTTTAAATGTTATGTTTATTTGTAAAAGATTACATTATATTGTTAGGTATTCCTGTTATTTTGCTCAGACCCTGTAGTCTGTGGAGATGCTCCAAATAGACAACATTGTCTATGTACATAAAGATTAAGATTAACTTGTTTAAACAAAAGTGAGTTGGGACTTGTCCCAAGTCAAATAAAAGGTGGAGGTGCTGTAGTTGTAATTAAAAACACTACTAATAGAAATGGTGTTCATTTCTGCATGCTTCCCAGGTGGAGGAAGTCAGCACAAAGGTCCGCAGGCTGAGTCGCTGTCTGTCTCAAGCCTCGTTTCCCTCCTCAGGATCCAGCCAGGCAGACAGAGATATGGGAGAGCAGGCCAACATTAACAATGTGGTATATTACTGTTTAATCCTGTTGTCATGTGACAATCTGCCAACAATTGTCTTTCTGTTTATTCTCTTCATCTATTGGCTTACGAACTCCTTATCTTCAAAAGCATATCCGACTCATTGTTTTGTAAGGGAGGCATATGTAGTTTTTGGAGTAAGCTGTAGCCTACTGCAAGATTTCCATCGAGCTAAACTCTAACATTAGCATGCTTACAATGACAATACTAAGATGCTGATGTTCAGCAGGTAATAATTACCAGGTTCACCATCTCAGTTTCTAGCATTCTATTTACTAATTAGCACCAAACTTAAAGTAAACCTGAGGCTGATGGAAATATCATTAACTTTGTATGAGTAGTAAGTATTAGTCATAAACTAAACTGTTAGACAGATAAAAATGTTGGCCAAATGATGGCAATGGACATTGAGAAAACATATGGGGATTACCAAAGTCTTTCTTGAGGGTACATTAAATATTGGTAGCAAACTTCAAGGCAATCTGTCCAATTGTTGTCAAGATATTTTACTTAAAACCAAAAATGTCAACGTCATGGTGGCAATAGAACAGTCAGGGAATAGATGCCGTACAATGGCCCTTTTGCCCTAAATTTATTTTTCATGCCCATTTTTTTTTTTTTTTTTATCGTATTAAAAACTGTATTGAAACAGAAAAATGCTCGCTTGAGGTGGTTTTTGAAAGTATTATTTCAGCAACTTATCTCAACCAGAGATCACACGTTAGCTATTAGTAAGCTAATGTTAAATATGTGTTAGCAAGCTAAGGCACTTGCAAACATAATACTGCATAGCTTTCTGATTTATCCACAGTACTCCCAGACTTCCAGCTAATGCCTCACGTCTCATTGACTGTATCCACTTTTTTCCTAAAGGCTCAGTTTGTTGGGTTTGGCAGCTTATTGAAACTTATTTAATGGGTCTTTACCCTGTTGACAGCAGCCTATAGGCATTTTTTTGTGGTTTGTTAGCAGAATGAAATAAAAAAGATGCACATTAACGCAAAACAAAGTCAAATGAGTGATGGCCCCTCCTGGGCTCAAAGAGCCAGAGAGAGAGAGAGAGAGAGAGAGAGAGAGAGAGAGAGAGAAAGCAGTGGTAATCGAGTGAGCTAGAGAGTGAATTATAAATGGGAGCATTAGTGAGACCAAAGCCGGGAATGAGAGAAATAAACCCCTTTTTCTGATTGGTTCATCGCGGTGACGTTCTAAAGCACAAATAAACACACCCACACCTCCGTGGGAAGGGGCTGCATTGTCGGATTTTGTGTGAATGCAGAGCTTTATTCCTTTGCTGACCTGCTGCATGTGTGTGTCAGTTAGACAAACTGACCGACAGCACACAGTAGAGGTCTCCTCTGGGTGCCGTCGGTATCGGACGTCGATGGGCGTAACAAAGGGGCAGTATTGGGAATGAGAACAGGCTGCTGCGCACCCTGCCACTGTTATTGGCTCAGGGTTACACTCCCACGTGGGGCCCAAAGGATCTTTGTTGGCGCACACAGATACAGACACCGTCAAACACTTCTGCTGGATCATAAGTGATGATTGAGAGGGATACGTTTTGTATGATTCTATACATTTGATTTCTTAGGAAAATCCCACATATTATACCTTTTAAAGAAAACAGAGTGCATTTCATATTTTCAAGCAATATCAGCAGCGGTCTTTGGTGTCTTTCCTAACACACCCTCTTTTACCAGGTCAATGGGTCTTTACGGTTTTCCATCTACTATGACCAGCTGCAGTCCCAGCTGGTGGTAACCGTCCTGCAGGTGGAGGGGCTTCTGGAGCACAGCCAGATGCGTAGCCTCCAGCCATTTGTTAATCTAAGACTCATGTGGGCAGGTTCAGAGGTAGTGGAATTGGATGACTGCATGGATGAGGAGGTAATTTTGTCTTCATTAGTTAGTAGTTACCACATACAAAACCATTGTATGTGGTAACACAAACTACTGCATCTTCTTACAAGCAAAATATACAACTTTTCTTTTCTCCTTTTATGCTTTGCAGGCCCGCTTTGTAAATATATGTCTTCAGATTATTATTTAAAGCCTTGGAGCTGTACCTCTGTACTGTAAAAAGGTGTTATGGATTATTGCTGTGTCCCTCTTAGGGCGAAGGGACTGCATCTGTCCTGTGGACAGTGCTGCAGGAGTGGCGGACTCGCATTGTAAAGGGCAGCTGTAACCCTTTATATGGAGACCAGTTCAGCTGTATTCTGCAAGAGGATAAGGAGCTTCATCACATCAACCTCAGGATGGAGGTCCTGCAGTACACAAACCCATCTCTCAGTATCTCTCAAATCATAGGACATTATTTTGTCAGTTGAATAAATAAGACCTAAGTAGAGAGAAAGGAATGTGTGATTCTGGAAGTAAACTGTCTGTCTGGCATCTGTCTGTGTGCATTTCAGGTGAGGGACTTTGATAAATTCTCCAGACACACAGTGTTAGGAGAGGTGAGGGTAGCTCTAGGGCAGCTCAACATCTCCTACCCTCTGGAGCTACAAGAAGATCTGAAGATACCCCAGAAGGTACAGTAATACATCATGTATTCAAACAGGAATGCTTTTCCTCATCTTACAGTTGAGGTGAATTAAAGAAGGACATTCTTACACATCCCCTTTCTGGGTAATGTAGACTAGAGTATGTTATTATAATTATTATTTTATTATAATGATTATAAAACTGGGAGAAAAACTAAATAATAAACTATTAAGCCCTCAATCAATTTAATTTTATTAAATTCCATTTAAATTAATATCAGTTTAGAACCAGGATGTATGCAGAATTTACAGTATTATCACCATAACTGCAAAACTCAATAACTCAACAAACAGAACAGGATTTAATATTGAATGGTTGAAATGAAAAAAAATTACACATGTGAGACTATATAATCCTTGGCTTATTGTAAATAGCCATAATTCTTTTACTTTTACAACCATATTTTTATATACTATAGACCAGAGATCTTCAACAGGGGGTTCGGGACCCCTAAGGGGTCCCCAGAGTTACTGCAGGGGGGGTCACCAAATTATTGTTGTTTATAAGTTTCCAAGAAAATTACAATGTGTTAACATGAATCCAACATATTATTAGTAAATATACAGTATATTAGCCTATATGTGAAAAAAATCCATTGACCCTAAGCGCACTGGCCTATAGGAAAGGTAGTCACTAAGATAGCCATCCACAGATATTAACATTAAAACACAATTTAGAAAATCATGTCAACAATTATTATTTTAATAGCTTAGTATTCTATGCCAAAAGGTATTTATAGGCCATCCTATATATTATTGTAGACCCAGTATAATATATAACTTAATTTTTATACAATGTACTACATCGTCTTTTTGTTTTTCCCTTTTGGTTTCCCTGCTCCGTCTCTCTTTCAGGTACGGGGTCCTTGGCTTAAAAAATGTTGAAGAGCCCTGCTATAGACACATTATGTGCTCATATGTCTTCCCACTTTGTTTACAGGATCTTGTCGGAGAGGTGCTTCTGTCTTTGAAGATTCTTCCCACTTCACAGAGGCTTGAGGTTGGACTGCTAAAGGTCAAAACGGGCCCCACTGAAATATGCTCAGATGCAGGTAGATAACAAACACCTTTTAATAAAAAAGCGAAAAATAAAGCCATAAACATGCACCTGTCCTATATGTATAGTATAACATACAGTTTCTAATTTGTCTTCTCTGTGTTGTACCTGTTAGTCCTGTATGCCAGGATCAGTGTGCAGTGCAACCAGAGCAAGTTGAGGTACCAAAAAACCTCTGCAGTGGCCCGCTGCCTGGTGACTGTCTTCAATGAGGTCCTCATGTTCTCCCTGCCAGAATTTCCTCTGGAGCAGTGTAAAATATTGGTTTATGTGTATGAGACTCACACGACTAAGAAATCAACCAAACATCTGATTGGACAGTTGACTGTCGGGAAGGAGAAGAGTTCAGAAGACAATCACTGGAACTTAATGATGCGCTCAATCCGCCAGCCAATAGCAAAGTGGCATGGCCTACTGATGTGACTAACATCTCATGAATGCTCTCCTGCACTTCCTGGATGCCAAGCTGTGGACCAGGCTGTAGAGGAATTTGCATCTGCTTAGCTGCAGACCCAAACATGGACTTCTCTCTCTCCTGACACCTCAGTGGCAAAAAATACCTTTTTGTTTCGGTCAGGACAGTGAAGTGACTGCCCAACTGAAACCTTAGGTTACTCAGTCTACTTGCTCACTGACATGTCTTTTTTTTTAATCTCTTTTTAGCTTTAAATCTCATCACATTGACAAAGCTCTAAAGTACTGACATTTGCACTCATTATTTCTGATGAAAATTAATTTAGTTTTGCACCCACTACATGCTTTGTGGCTGGTGTTGCTGTTATATTTATCTTTAAGATGTGCTGTTCTTTTGCTTTATGTTGCAACTCTAAATGTTTGGTAAGAGTGTTAAATAATGACTTTTATTTAAGTCCAAACATTATAAATTATCTTGGAAAGAGAAATACAATTTAACAGAAAATCATACCAAGGATAAGTAGCCTCACTGTGGTAAAAGCAAAACACAATATTCATGCATTTAGTGGGATTTAATTTATTTTTAAGTAGCAACGCCCTCTTTTTCAGGAATGCCCTGTTCACACAGTTAGATTAACATCTCATTTTATGTATTTATTTAGGTTTGGTCTGAAAGGTGTTTTTGCGTTTATAGACTCTCTCACTGGTCTGCACCCATAGTCTGTATACAATAGGGTGCGCCACAGTGACAGTGTTTTCCTGCATTTGTTTGATTACTGGCCTCTGCTGCCATCTGTTAGTTTAACAGTTTATTTTGTTTGTGAAAGCAGAAAACCTACGTACTGTACTTTTGAATTTGCCTTCACAAACTGAGATTATCCATCAGGCCCTATCGACTGGTCCTATTATACATCCATGCCTTCAACCTCTAGGGCCCTCCACTAACTGTTGCCTCATCCTGTCTTTGCTTTTTGGGATTTTTATCAAATCGTGTGTCTGTGTGTGCGTGTGTGTGTGCGCACATGCATATTATTTGCAAATAAATAAATATGATTGGGTAGCTGGCTGTGTCTTATTTTGACAGTGTATGGTCCATAGGTCTGTATCATGATAGTCTAAGGGGGCTTTCAAACCTACCTCATTTGGTCCTGACTTTCGGACTTTTAAGTTTGATCGATAAGACCGGAGAAGGTCCTTTAAAGGAGAATTCCGGCCAATTTTTACGTTAATCTTGATCGCTATAGCTACGCGAGTACTTTCGATAGAAAAAACCCCGACCCTAATCAGTGCAGGTAACACTGAGAAGCTGCAGCTACGTACTACAAGCGTCCCCTGAGCTAAAACGGCAGTGCTCGGGGCAAGTTTTAGAGTGCCTTTGTGCCTCTTAACAGTCACAAAATGCAATTAATATGTCTGTGCCACAAGAACAGGGCCCTTACGTGTCAACAAGATGCGTTTTCAACTCAGACATTGTTTAAATTCACCTACCCTGGTCCCTGTCTCGATCCTGCCAGTAGCTAGCTTGCCCTGCTAGCTGATAGCCGTTAGCTGCTAGCTGCCGTTTGGTGAGTGTATTCAGACAGGCTTCTGTGATAATCATCCCAAAAACAATCCACGGAGCGGTGGTGGTGTGGCTATGTCCTCCAGAGGACAGGTCATGTCATGTCTTGAAGTGTATTCCCCTAAAAAAAAACAATAGTGCGGTAGTAGCTGTTAGCTGCTAGCTGCCCTCCGGTGAGTGTGTACAGCCAGATAGCTGTTAGCCGTTAGCTGCTAGCTGCCGTCCGGAGAGTGTATTCAGCCAGGCATCTGTGCTAATCATCCCAATAAAAATCCACGGAGCGCCCGGTGGGTTGGTGGATATCGTGCATAGGACAGATCATGCCTTTGCAGCGAAAGGTTTAGATTATTTCCCACTCAAAATAGGTAATTGAGCACTGTAGTGGTTATGACCATATCAGTGACTATGTAACTACATGGAAACGGGATTAACTATGTCTGTGGCTTGCACAGTAATAGCGTTACTGAAGCCTAGCTGTTGCATCGCGCGGTCTCCTGGGAATTCAGTTGTAGCAGAAAAAGGTAAACAGTCATTTGCAGATTGGAGCGTAGTGTGTGTGAAGAGTGAAAAGCGGAGTTGTTTATAACGGAAGAAGCTTGGAGTATGAAGAATATAGCAGATATGCAACACACGGAAGAGCCTTTTTATGTTTGATGGTCATCCTTATTTATTCGAACCAGAGTATACAGACGAAGAACTAGCCTCAAGAGTTGGAAAGAACGAGACTGACAGACAGAGGGGAAACAGGCAGATGAACTTGCTGCTCCAAGCACAAGCTAAAGGTAGCCTTCAGTAACTGGGGGACATAGCCACACCACCGGGCGCTCCGTGGATTTTTATTGGGATGATTATCACAGATGCCTGGCTGAGTACACTCACCGGACGGCAGCTAGCAGCTAACGGCTAACAGCTATCTGGCTGTACACACTCACCGGAGGGCAGCTAGCAGCTAACAGCTACTACAGCACTATTGTTTTTTTTAGGGGGGAATACACTTCAAGACGTGACATGAACTGTCCTCTGGAGGACATAGCCACACCACCACCGCTCCGTGGATTGTTATTGGGATGATTATCACAGAAGCCTGTCTGAATACACTCACCAAACGGCAGCTAACGGCTATCAGCTAGCAGGGCAAGCTAGCTACTGGCAGGATCGAGACAGGGACCAGGGTAGGTGAATTTAAACAATGTCTGAGTTGAAAACGCATATTGTTGACACGTAAGGGCACTGTTCATGTGGCACAGACATATTAATTGCATATTGTGTCTGTTAAGAGGCACAAAGGCACTCTAAAACTTGCCCCGAGCACTGCCGTTTTAGCTCAAGGGACGCTTGTAGTACGTAGCTGCAGCTTCTCCGTGTTACCTGCACTGATTTGGGTCGGGGTTTTTCTATCGAAAGTACTCGCGTAGCTATAGCGATCAAGATTAACGTAAAAATTGGCCGGAATTCTCCTTTAAGGAACAGCTCAATGCTTAGTGTGTATGTGAGAAAGGGTAACGGTGTCAGCGCTCAGAGTCAGAGCAGCTGCTATCAGAGCAGAGAATATATCAGCAGTTTACTTGCTAAGTGGTAGTAAATGCACAATGTAGGCTTCAGTTTGTCGCTAAATAAATGCTGGTGCTCCTCAAACCCCAAGTAAAGTTCCCGTGTCTTGCTTCACAACAACGCAACAAAACAAAAAGAGCTGCAGAAGTGTCAGGAGAGCAGCGGTCAGCTGGAAAAATGCAGACACAGAGGATAGGATACGAGAGGACAGGGAAGCCTGTCTACAAACCAATCAATTACAACTGTCAGGAGATGCAGTCCACGTATGTGATGGCAACAGGACCTAGTTTTGTCACGTATAGGTCTTTAGTACCTTTGCTTAACTGCAGTGTTGAAACCAAAACTTTGCGGATCACATGCAAAAACATGAACCTCGGTCCAGACCTTGGTTCGGACTTTCAGGTGTGAAAGTACTCCTAAATCGATGACTTTTCAATTCCGGGATTGGTCCGGTGCTGCCGTAAGATCCACCAGATCTCCCTCATTTTCGGCCAAATGTCCCTCACCTTCCGCTTTCTGTGTGTTGTCATTCTAAACTCTGTTCGATTTATGAAGACTATGGTTAACGTCTCCTCAGATCTCTGCAGGGTAAATCCAGACAGCTAGCTAGACTATCTTTCGAATCTGAGTATTCTGTTGCACGTGAGGTGTATTGTCATCCTATTTTATCTGATCATTCTATAACTTGTATTTAAGCTTTATATGACTGGTATTTAAGAATCGACAGGAGAACTCAGATGAACTTTAGCCTACTTTCAGAGGACACCTCTCTGGAAACATCTGTCAAGTGTTATCAATGGGGCCCCCAAGGTACAGATGTCATTGTTGAAAAGAAGGCCAGTTGGCTTGTAGCCATTGGTATAGATATGCAGTTTGGAACAAAGAACTTTAGAGGACCACTGGAAAATTGGGAAAACAGGTCCTCTCCGAGCTCTGTAGGGCTTGTCAATTGATGCTGATTTCTTTGATGTAAATAAACCTTTATAATCAAGAAACAGTGTCGGCGGATTCCTCTCCACACAACATTACAGCATCGCTACCAAATACACCACACACGACTAAAACAACTTTTGAGCTTTGTTCCACCAAAACAAGTTCCTTCCCGAAGCTATTTTGCAGAGGCACTGTTATTGTATTTGGCGCGGAGCGCCGCCCATCATGATTGTGATTGGTTTACAGAAATGCCAATTAATCAGAACACGTTTTTCTCCACTCGCCGAATGCTGTGTGGACTAGCCAGACCCTACAGTGGCCACTGCACTGCAACTTACAAAAACACATGCAAATAGACCAAGTGTTTCCAGGGGACACGTTTAAGTGTGTGTGTGTGTGTGTGTGTGTGTGTCACCTAAAAGTGTCCCCTGGAAACACTTCCGTTGCATTGTGGTCTATTTGTACGTGTTTTCTTAATATGTTGTGGTCTATTTGCATGTGTATTCTTAATTGTATTGTGGTCTATTTGCATGTGTTTTCTTAATGTGTTGTGTTGTAGTCAATTTGGATGTGTTTTCTTATATGTGTTGTGTTGTGGGCTATTTGCATGTGCAACGCTGTGGAGGAAGGTCTGGCAGGTGACCTTGATTCGGATAGCGGCATAATACATCCATGGACAACATTAGTTAAGTCTTTGGCTAAGACAACCAAGCAAATATGTCCTTTTGTTGTCTGTGTGGGCCCACTGCAGTGAAGCCCACTTTGGGCCCCGTTGCCATCCTGAAATGCGGGGCATGTGTGGGCCACCCATGTGGAGCCCAGTGGTACAGCAGTGTGGGCTGTGCCCCATAAAGACACAGATATTAACACATTTTCCTCAGATGGTAAGTGTAAAGAGAAAGTAGGCTGTAAACATTGCAAACAGAAATTCAAAACGTAGCCTACTCACCAAAATGAAACCCCATAATTGCTCTTCGTTAAAGTGCTACTGATTTTTTGAGATAGGCTAAGGTAAAAGCTGCTGTTCTCAAAGCGTACAAGTTGGTCCCTGAAGCTTATCGTCAGAAATTCAGGAGCTAGGAAAAAGGTGATAAGCTGACTAATGTGGAATTTGCTATCCATTTGCTGGGCCATTTTAACCGCTTCTGTTCCGCTGCTGATGTTGATTGTTTTGGGGATCACTATGATTTAGGAGTGTTGAAGCAGAGAAGGGGACTCAAGTTTGAGAATTGGACTGGAGTTGCACTTAAAGGGTAATTCCTTTTTTCTCAACCTTGAACCTATTTTCCCATGTTGACGATGGGAACAACAATCTTCCCAATTGGTCCAGTTTTAAGTGAGAACGCTGTGACCTGCAGCCGCAAACAGGGCTGCAATGTAATCCCATAGGGCAAATTTGCAGGGTCAATTACGTCTTCTAAAAGTGCTGTTTCTGCCACAGACATGTTCAGATTATTATTTTAAGTATGTGACAATATTATGGAAAGGATCCCTACAGAGATATGCCTTAACCTCTTTAAGACCTTTTTGTTTCACCAGAAACAGCTCTGAGATCCCAAGCGCTAAAACCACCTTTTAAAAAAAATATATTTTTCAGCGTGTATAGCCAACATATTTTCCTTTGTAAATCAGTAAACTATGTATTTATTTCAACCAAAACTAGAGTTGTGATTGTTGGAAAAGTGGTAAGACGTACCGAAACGGCTTTTCATAGTTTCATTTTTTTTCTGTCGACTTTGAATGAAGTGTATTTTACAATGCTAAAATTACTGTGTATTTACATGGAGTCTGGTGGCTCTAGCGAACGCAATTGCACGGATGTTTTAATGTTTAAAAAAAGGATCTTACTCTTTAACAGAAAATCGACCTCCTTGGAAATTATTTTCATAATGTTGCATACAATGTTCAATAACTTACATTGTAGGTTGTTTATCTGACTGCCGACAGCAGTGCTCTTGCTTTATACTGGACCAATGTCAAAGATTGTCAGTCACGTAGACACAAAAACATAGGAAAATAGGGTCCAGTTTGAAAAAATCGAAGTTACCCTTTACACAATGGCTAGAGACTTGACTTGAGAATGCGGGACTCGTGAACTATCTTTATTTTTAGGGAACGTCTTATGAGGTGAATGTTATGCCCCTCCCTGCATAACCTTTAACCTACCTAAGTAACGCGTAATATATTTGCTGCCAGCGGCCACAAGTGAGAAAGGAAAAATATTTTGATAAAAAACATTTTGACCACACCAGCAGCTGCTGTGTCATTTATTATAAGCATGGCTTTTAAAACTTCATGCAACAAGGCCCAAACAAAAGAAGCGCTGAATGTAAAATATGTGGACTCTAGCTCAAAGACTTGAGACTTGACTTGGACTCTGACTTGTGAGCATCTCTG
This sequence comes from Perca flavescens, assembly GCF_004354835.1. NCBI lineage: Eukaryota > Metazoa > Chordata > Actinopteri > Perciformes > Percidae > Perca > Perca flavescens. The sequence continues at coordinate 7,197,737 of NC_041338.1, read as the reverse complement.
TGTTAGGAGCAATTTAAAAAGACTGTTCCTCAGCATGTAGCAACATTTGTGAGTGAACAGAAAGCAACCACTGTACTTAAAGTGGGATTTAAAGACTTGATGCAGATGATGCAGCAGATCTGTTATGAATTGTTGACTTCTGACTCGCAGGGACGTCATCAAAATGACAGCTGCCTTATGGCACAGGGACGCACTGTCGCAGCTGGACTGTGCGACCCGCAGTGATAAGCCAACAGCTGTTGCCCTGGCTGCTGAATGGGAGCGCTTGGAGAGGTTGGGGTGTCTCGTTGCGCTACTTAAGCAACAGCTCCATCCTGTGGTTAAATCTGGTATGTTCATCTGTAACAGCAGAGCCCACTGTTTGAGCCAATATGCTGTATGTGAAAACATGGATCTTAAGGACACCACCTCTGCCTATCGTGTTAACCTACCCTAGACACTGTTAAATAATGATTTGGCAACGTTTTTAAAGTGTATGTTGCGGCCTTTTTCGTCGTGCGACATGGACTGTGAAGAGAGATGGGTTTTGCTCATCCCTTAGTGAAGCGTTTGTTGAAGGGGATCAGACGACAGTGCTTCGGGCTTGGGGGTTCCCCTTTTGAGCCTCTGGCACAAATCTCTCTCAGAATGTTGTTCATGACAAGGCGCGCTCATCATAGCCTCGACGTCGGCTAGGAGAGTGAGTGACTTGACGCGCTGTCGGCCTCACCGTCCTGCATTTCTATTAGAGAGGACAGGAGCGCGGCTACTTTGCAGCCAAATCCTTCATTCATGTCGAAAGTCAAAATTAACTATTTTCGGCCGATAATTTCTTACCTTGAGGGTTTCTTCCTTCCACTTCATGAAGTGGAAGGAAGAAACCCTCAGAGAAGGGGGATAATCGTCTCACCTAGTCTGCCCAGTGCGCGCGTTATCTCAGTTATCTCATGTTTTACGCACGGCAGACATCAGGCGGTTGCTGTTCGATCACTTTTTAACACTCACGCGGCTCTTTCGAAACAGCGGCTGTCTCAACGGCTGTGTGACGTTATCACCCACGCTTTTAGTGTAAAAGGAGTGGCATCTGGGCACACTCCACGAGAGCGTTATCAGCACCCACGGCCCTCCTCAGAGGTATGACAGTGGCTGACATCTGCGCAATGGCATCTTGGGCATCTTCGCTTTCACCTTCTCCGATCTAACTACAGAAGAACGCATGTACACTAAAGTGCTGATCGGGCCGCATTTTTCTGTCAGAGCAGTAACCGAACCCGACCCGAGCTCGACAGGCATTAACATATTTACGTCCAAGCTCGACCCGAGCACAACACAGTTAAAATCAATTTTTGTTCTCATACTAATAACACATGTACGTTTGTTTGTGTGGAAAGCCCACTTTTATTAAGCAACTGTGGGAAGACATTGGGAAATGTCAACAGATGATGATATATATATATATATATATATATATATATATATATATATGCGAAACAATTTATTTGAGTATATACGAAAAAAAACATTCTGAGTTCTGAGTTTAAAGTCATAATTCTGAGAAAGACAGCATTCTGAGAAAAAAGTCAGAATCCTGCCTAAGGCAGTTACACGTCGAGGGATTTCTGACTCCCAAGTTCCTCAGTCTCCACAGCAACAAACAGTACAATATACAATGTAGGCTACACAATATTCAGCCCTAATTACTTTGTTTTCTGTCACACGTTGCGTCTTCCCTTAGCAGTCCTTCAGGATGATTTGGCAATTGTTGATCCACCCAAAAAAACTGATACTGAAACAGACAGAGGAGGCAGTGTTATCAGGCAGCTGCTATGTACCCGTCATTAATGCAGACATACTGTAGACTTAAACTATTACTCTGACAAGGATATGTTTTGATATAGAACTGGTATGTAGGTCAGTGGCCAGAATGTGACATGTCTCAATTTACACAGCAAGCTGGAAATTCAACCACAGTAGTGAGAGCAGCAAGTTAGCGGACTGTGGAGTCATCACTGCCCCTTTCTCTCTCGATGCTGCGCACGGTGTGTGTGTGTGTGTGTGTGTGTGTGTGTGTGCGTGTGTGTAATCCGAGATCAAAGGAGAGAAACCTTAGATGACAGCAAAACACAATAAAAACCAAATAATCCCAACTAAATAAAGCTAGAATGGAGTTGAATATTCGGGTCCAGTCCTAATAATGTCAATTAATTAATTCAATCATCTACCAAAATCCATTTTATTCAATATTTACTATTTTGCTTTCAGAAGGCAACTATTGATGTTTGCAAATAATATAAATGAACTAATCACAAAGCATATAATTAATAAGATTAATTTTTTTAATTGCCTCATAGTCCAATGTTTTTAAACTGTTAAATGAAGACTTCAAGAGCCTACAATAAACTTAAATAGAAGTAATCAGTAAGCAAAAATCAATACTTGGCCTTTCAACAGACACCTGAAACATCAGTTGACATATAATTACAACAACTATCTGACTATCTGTGATACCACATTTGGTATGCATACCACATTTAGCTTTTGGGATGTCATCAAAACCTGATTCAATATAAAGGGTACTTGTGGACACAGTGTGTGACACAGAAGACCTGGCAGTCCTGGATTGTAGTAGTGGCTATGTTCTCAACAGCTTGAGATCATTTGAAACATTTATTGAGCGCATCTTGTTTTTACACCTACTCTGAAAAAAAGAACAGGAATTTTCAAAAAGGATTGGTGAATATTGTTGACAAAGAGGAGGTCAGGTAAGGAAAACTTTTAAATGTTTACCTTTTCTTTATAAGTGTTAAATACATATGCAAAGTATGTCTCGATTATTTAGTGTCTGAACAAGAGTATGTATTCTCAATAACAACTAAGTCTGAATTTTTTTTGTCACTTTGAAGTCAAAGCCCACCTGTAACAATACCCATACATGGTTTCATTGTGGATAGGTGTCCTATTCAGCTCATTTTAAGGGCTGTTTAATTACATGGACTTATTCTAAGATGGAAGTTCCTTTGTAATTATCTAACAGACATCAGCTGCCACCATGAGTACGGACGCGGAGATGGCCACTTATGGCAAAGCTGCCATTTACCTTCGTAAGCCAGAAAAGGAGAGAATTGAGGCTCAAACTGCACCATTTGATGCCAAGAGTGCCTGCTACATTGCCGATGTCAAGGAGCTGTACTTGAAGGCAAAAATCATTAAGAAAGATGGTGACCAAGTCACAGTCGAAACCCTGATATCTAAGGAGGTTAGTATCATGAAGTCAGACTCAACCGGCAATTCAATATGATTAGTTCTCATTGTGACAAATGTCCTATTACAGGAGAGGGTAGTGAAAGAAGCTGACGTCCATCCAATGAACCCTCCCAAGTATGACAAGATCGAGGACATGGCCATGATGACCCATCTCAATGAAGCCTCTGTGCTGTATAACCTCAAAGAGCGTTATGCAGCATGGATGATCTACGTAAGACAATCGGCCTGATGAGAAAAGAGAACTATTGCAAATTGCTATACTTGTAGGAAACATAGAGTTAACTGTTGAATCTCTTTGATCACTTTCAGACCTACTCTGGGTTGTTCTGTGCTACTGTGAACCCCTACAAGTGGCTCCCAGTGTACGATGCTGAATGTGTAAGTGCCTATAGAGGTAAGAAGCGTATGGAGGCTCCACCCCATATCTTCTCTGTCTCTGACAACGCTTTTCAGTTCATGCAAACTGGTAAGTTATTACCATAACAATGTGGAATTTATCAGTATATGAAGTTTCTATTGCAGTAAAACATAGTCAATTATTTTGTTTTTGATTGAACAGATAGGGAGAACCAGTCTGTCTTGATCACGTAAGTTTGTAACATTTATATTTGTTGACTTTGTTTAACATAGTCAAATATCTTGATCAAATTCTTAAAAGTCTATATCTATACCTAGTGGAGAATCTGGTGCTGGAAAGACTGTGAACACCAAGCGTGTCATCCAGTACTTTGCAACAATCGCAGTTGGTGGACCGAAAAGGGACGACTCAAAAGTATGTTACTGTATGATTAAAATTCAGGGTTCTTCCTTAATAGAATATTTTTCAAGGGGGAAAAATAAAGTAATTTCCTGACTGTAATTCTAAACCTGGATTATAGGGGTCACTGGAAGATCAGATTATTGCAGCCAATCCCCTGTTGGAGGCCTATGGTAACGCCAAAACTATTAGGAATGACAACTCTTCTCGTTTTGTAAGTTTGGAACAATTTCTGCACATGAGAGAGGTCTTGTTACAGATTGCCAATGTGGAGGAACATTAAAAATCTATTATTCCAAACAGGGTAAATTCATCAGAATCCATTTTGGCGCAACGGGCAAACTGGCAAGTGCTGATATTGAGACATGTAAGTAATAATACTCATAGTACATACAAATGATTGGAATTGAGAATTGGCCAGGCTGTGATTTATGAACAATATTTGTAGATCTGCTGGAGAAGTCCAGAGTGACATACCAGCTTTCTGATGAAAGAGGCTACCACATCTTCTTCCAGATGATGACCGGCCACATCCCTGAGATACTTGGTAAGAAGATTGAGAGGATGCAGATTGTTTAACCTGTTTTCATATGAAACAAATGTTCTGACATTTCCACCCTTTTTTAATCTCCAGATATGGCACTCATCACCACCAACCCCTACGACTTCCCCATGTGTAGCATGGGTCAGATCACTGTGGCCAGTATTGATGACAAAGTTGAGCTGGAAGCCACTGATGTGAGTGATCTTCACTTCAAAATAATATTTTAATGTACTTTTTTTTCCATTTAATGCAAGTGCATTCTTCTAAAGTTAATATGTTTTGTGTCGACCTCTTTTGAACTCAGAATGCCATTGATATCCTGGGCTTCACTAATGAAGAGAAAGTAGCCATCTACAGGATGACGGGTGCTGTGCTCCACCATGGTAACATGAAGTTCAAGCAGAAGCAGCGTGAGGAGCAGGCTGAGCCTGATGGCACAGAGGGTGAGTACTGAATGTCAGCTCAGAGTGAATAGCTTGGAAACAACAGTAAGGAAGTTCTTAATCACACTGGTGTCTGTTTACATCATGATGGAAATCTTTGAACTATTTTCAGAGGCTGACAAGGTTGCTTACTTGCTGGGTCTGAACTCCGCTGACATGCTCAAGGCTCTGTGCTATCCCAGAGTGAAGGTCGGAAATGAGTATGTCACCAAGGGACAGACTGTACCTCAGGTAAATATGAATTATCAATACAATAATTACTATTTAAAAACAAATTAGTTATGTTATTTCTACTAAAATAATGCAATACGGGGTTTTATAACAATCAGCCTACAACTGCAGTGTTCAATATACCGTATTGCTACTTGCAAAGAGTTTAACTCAATGAATTCTAAATGCATAATGTAGAACAAGTCAAGGACCATCTTAGATGTTAATTTTAATTTTTAGATCTTTTGTATTATTTTTCTCACCAGTGAGGTGCCCGTTCAGGCAGATTGCTTGGACTATGGTATTTGTGTTTGCAGCTTTCTCGAGAACCCCTCATACAATCAACTTAATGCTCACACTGCGCTTTCTATACACCTGCAATACACCTGCCATGACATAGTTGCATCATATACCCAAGGCACGTCTACTCATGGTCAGAAATACATTTACAATAAACTGGGGGAAAACATCGAGAGCAAACTTTTCCATTAGGCAAGTTAGGCAACTGTCTGGGGGCCCAATGTAAAAGGGCCACAAACAGCTATAGATTTGTTATGATGTTCAGGTATGAAAAATATAGAATATGTACCCAGAAATAACTTACAAAGCACTTAATAAATATGCAACTCAACTGTAGTACTGAGTTACTTTGTACTTCTACTTCAGAGGAATATATTGTACTGCTACATTTTCCTTACAGAAGTTTTACTGGTAACATTGCTGCGGCTGTGGCTCAATTCAATATAATTTTATTTATAGTGTCAAATCATAACAAGAGTTATCTCCGGACACTTTACAGATAGAGTAGGTCTAGGCCAGTAGTTCCCAACCTGGGGTCCGGGCACCCCTCAGGGGGGCGGCAAGTCTTTATCTGGTTTTAGGTTGAGGTAAAAAAAAATGTTCTTATGTTAAACAAATTATGATAATACACTAGAATATATAATGTGTACAAAAGTCTGTATAAAAACTATATATTTTTGTTCTCGCTTAAAATTGTAGGCAGGCTACTTAGTAGGCCAAACCTCTGGGACCTCTTAACCTGGGACCTTTGCTGTCATCACGTCAGCTGCTAGCTGCTATCATCCTCGTTTTTCCTGCCGCCACGGCATCACTATGAATGAATGAAACACGGCGGAGATACGTAAAAGTGCTGATAACTCCTCTGTATCAAAAAAAGAAAGTAAGGCTCTATCTCGAGAGTTACCTCAACTTCAGTTTAGGGGAGGGGGGGTTAGCTTTTCTTAGACATGAGTACTGGGGGCGCCAAGGAAAAAAGGTTGGGAATCACTGGTCTAGACCACACTCTATATTATTTACAAAGGCCCAACAAATCCAGTGATTCCCCCAAGAGCATGCATAAATGCCTAAGTGCGACAGTGGCAAGGAAAAACTCCCTTTTAGGAAGAAACCTCAGACAGACACAGGCTCTTGGTAGGCGGTGTCTGACGGTGCCGGTTGGGGGTGGCAATAATAGTCACAATAAAGATAATGACTACAAATAGTAGTTGTAATAGATCATTAATATTGTCAAAGGGGCACAACAGGGCGTAACAGGGCGTGGCAGGACGTTGGCCGGACATAGCAAGTTGTAGCTGGGCACTGCAGAGCGTAGCATAGTGTAATAAGGCACAGCAGGACGTAGAGCAGGACCACGGCGACAGCTGCCACCATGAATTAGGTGCCATCCTGATCCAAGGAAACATGCTGGGTGAAAAAAACAAAACATAAGGACTCCGGGAAATAAACTCCCCGGAGCTAGGTTAGTAACAAGCATTTCTGGGACATGGATACACACAGATGGAAAGAGAGAGGAGAGAGAAGCTCAGTGTGTCAAAGGAGGTACCCCGGTAGTCTAAAACTATAACCGCATAACTAAGAGCTGCATAGAAGCAGAGATAGGGAGGCTGCGTGCCGTGACTGTGGCTACACACCCACCCCCGTCAGTCTAGGCAAACGCTGCGACTCCTTACTCCCTAAATATACATAAGCTTTCTATGAAGAGAAGCAGAGATAGGGAGGGGGTGCGCCATGACTGTGGCTACACACGCTCCCCCGCCGGTATAGTCGAACGCTGCTACTCCTCACTCCCTAACTATAGGCTTTATCAAAGAGGAGAGTTTTAAGTGGTGATGGTGTCTGCCCTCCGGACCCAGACTGGGAGCTGGTTCCACAGGAGAGGAGCCTGATAGCTGAAAGCTCTGGCTCCCATTCTACTTTTAGAGACTCTAGGAACCACAAGTAACTCTGCATTCAGGGAGTGCAGTGCTCTCCCTCCCTATCTCTGCTTCTCTTAGGTACTATGAGCTCTTCAAGATACGATGGTGCTTGACCATTTAGAACTTTGTAGGTCAGAAGAAGGATTTTATATTTAATCCTGGATTTTACAGGTAGCTCAGTTGGTAGAGTGGTTGCCTACCAATCGGAAGGTGTGTGGTTTGATCCCTGGCCTTGCAGTTCCATGTTGAAGTGTCCGGCAAGACAGTGATTCCCAAATTGCTCACGATGCTACAACATATGTGTGTGAATGTTTATCTGATGAGCAGTTGTCAACCTTGTATGGCAGCCTTAGCCACAGTGTATCAATGTGTGTGAATGGGGAATGGTGCCTGTAATATGTAAAAGCGCTTTGAGCAGTTGTTAAGACTAGAAAAGTGCTATGTAACTACAGTCCATTTACATTGCAGATTTGGATTTTCCCGCACAAAATTATTAATCCTTACCTTTTGACTAGGCCTAGTTCTAACACTGCCAACATCAACATTCCAAGTTAGAGAAAGGGTGACAAGTAAGGAAAGACACTGTTTGTCTGGGACCCAAGTTGAGCAATCTTTTTTTTTTTTTGTAAACCAGAGTGAGCACTCCTTCCATTCATGCTTCTCTCTAGGTTAAAATCATTCCGATATGTCAAGTTGTCCCTTCTGCTCAGTAAAATGTTATTATTTTAAATGTTCTTATTATACATCCATGGTACAGGCCGATGCGGAACTGGACCTTGGCTTAGTCTATGTGAGACTATGCGCAGCTGCAAGGAGGAAGAGAGGCTTTCCTAATGATTTTACAAAAAGGTTGACTGACTTCAATCAAATCAAATCCTTGTTTTTATTCAGGTGATGAACTCAGTGCCGGCCCTGGCCAAGGCTATCTATGAGAGGATGTTCTTGTGGATGGTCGTTCGTATTAACCAGATGTTGGACACTAAACAAGCACGACAGTTCTACATTGGTGTCCTGGACATTGCTGGTTTTGAAATCTTTGACGTAAGCATCATTTCCAACAATTCACAGAATCATTCTTATTGCCCTGTGGGAAATTATACTGATGAATGGTCCCCTCACAGTTCAACACCTTGGAACAGCTGTGCATTAACTTCACCAATGAGAAACTGCAACAGTTTTTCAACCACACCATGTTTGTCCTGGAGCAAGAGGAGTACAAGAAGGAGGGTATTGTCTGGGCGTTCATTGACTTTGGCATGGACTTGGCTGCTTGCATTGAGCTCATTGAAAAGGTAATCACTTCATTTGGTGATAAAATATAATTGTTCTTTTTGGATTGTATGTGTCACCTAAGGACACCTAATGAACTAATACTGTATTTCTCTCCACTTCTTTCAAGCCCATGGGCATCTTCTCCATCCTTGAAGAGGAGTGCATGTTCCCCAAGGCCTCAGACACATCCTTCAAGAACAAGCTGTATGACCAGCATCTTGGCAAAAACAAAGCATTTGAGAAGCCTAAGCCCCCCAAGAAAGGCAAGATTGAGGCCCACTTCTCCCTGGTGCACTACGCTGGTACCGTGGACTACAATATCACTGGCTGGCTGGACAAGAACAAGGATCCACTGAATGACTCCGTCTGTCAGCTGTACATGAAATCCCCAGTGAAACTGCTGGCTATCTGCTTCCCTCCTGTCGTTGAGGGTATGATAGTAACTGCAGTAAACTAAAACATGTTTTTAGGTTACGCTGTATATTTTCAACTAACTGTAGAATATGTTCATGTACATTTTATTTGTTATTCTAACAAAACATGTCTACTTAAAATCCTCAACAGATACTACCAAGAAGGGAGGCAAGAAGAAGGGTGGTTCTATGCAGACTGTGTCTTCACAGTTTAGGGTAAGGTTTAACATAGCAAACTTATCTTATACTGTATATATATCTTGGTTTATGCTCAAACTCACAATTGATTACATGTCATGATAAGACTCCCCATTTTGGATCTACAGGAGAACTTGGGGAAGCTGATGACTAACTTGAGGAGCACCCATCCTCACTTTGTGCGCTGCCTGATTCCCAATGAAACAAAGACTCCAGGTATATAGAGAACATAATTTCCGAATATTCTTTAAGGAGTGGTTTTGTTTTGTTAATATAGTTTATTTAATTGTGTGCTGCTTTAACTAAGAAACTATTAAGTCAAAGAAGTAATTAAGAAATGTATTTTTTACAGGTCTCATGGAGAACTTCCTGGTGATCCACCAGCTCAGGTGTAACGGTGTGCTGGAGGGTATCAGAATCTGCAGAAAAGGTTTCCCCAGCCGAATCATTTATGCTGACTTCAAGCAGAGGTATCAATCAATATTTTGATAAAATTTGGATAGATTATCAAAAGAAAATGCTCACACTGACCATTAACTCTCATAAAAAAGGTACAAGGTGCTGAATGCCAGTGTCATCCCCGAGGGCCAGTTCATTGACAACAAGAAGGCTTCAGAGAAGCTGCTTGGGTCAATTGATATTCCACATGACGAGTACAAATTTGGACACACAAAGGTAAAGACCTCACTTTCTTTATTTTACTGTGCAATAATGACCAAAGAGGTTAGGCTGTTTAGTCCAGTTTGTTTGCTTGTTTTTCTGGTAATAATATGTATTAAATGATATCTGTTAATATTAAAGCAGAACATTTAACAACTACTTACGTGATTGTAGAGTTTGGGCCAAGGAAAAGTGATTTATTTTAAGTATAGAGGCAGAGCAGCCTGCATGTGGCCATTTATAAAAAAAAACTTAGCCTTAGAAGCCTTAAAACATGTAGTGTAAGCGAAAATCCTTTTTTCTTAACAAGGTGAAGTATTCACTATCTGAGTTCATCCTGCATTACTTTTTATTTTTGTTCGATCAGGTGTTCTTTAAGGCCGGTCTGCTGGGTGTCCTTGAGGAGATGAGAGATGAAAAACTGTCATCTCTGGTCACCATGACTCAGGCTTTGGCCCGTGGTTATGTCATGAGAAAGGAGTTTGTAAAGATGACGGAGAGGAGGCATGTTAAAAACAGCTCATTCTGAATCATGGTATGAAAAATCACTACGAATATTGTCCATAACAGCTACTTCTTGTCCTCAGGGAAGCCATATATACTATCCAGTACAATATCCGCTCATTCATGAATGTCAAACACTGGCCATGGATGAAGGTGTACTACAAGATCAAGCCTCTGCTGAAGACTGCTGAAACTGAAAAGGAGCTGGCAAATATGAAGGAGAACTATGATAAGATGAAAACTGATTTGGCTGCTGCCCTGGCCAAGAAGAAGGAACTGGAGGAGAAGATGGTGTCCCTTCTGCAGGAGAAGAATGATCTGCACCTGCAAGTAGCATCTGTAAGTACACATTGACAGTAAGTTGTGCTTTTCATGTTTTTCAAAGTTGATGTGCTGACTTGTATTGTCATACAAATTAACTAGGAATCAGAAAATCTGAATGATGCTGAGGAGAGATGTGAGGGACTTATCAAGAGTAAGATTCAGATGGAGGCCAAACTCAAAGAGACAACTGAGAGACTGGAGGATGAAGAGGAAATCAATGCTGAGCTCACTGCCAAGAAGAGAAAGCTGGAGGATGAATGCTCTGAGCTCAAGAAGGATATTGATGACCTGGAGCTTACCTTGGCCAAAGTGGAAAAAGAAAAACATGCCACAGAGAACAAGGTTTGTAAATAATCTGTCCATCAGATCAAGTAAAATTATAATTATGATCGTTTAAAGACAAGATCTTTCTGGCACATAGGTGAAGAACCTGACTGAGGAGATGGCATCTCAAGATGAGAGCATTGCTAAGCTGACCAAGGAAAAGAAAGCCCTTCAGGAGGCTCATCAGCAGACTCTTGATGACCTGCAGGCAGAGGAAGACAAAGTCAACACTCTGACCAAGGCCAAAACCAAGCTTGAGCAGCAAGTGGATGATGTAAGTTTACAAAGTCTCTTGGATTGGCAAAGCAGGATTCTTCTTGAATGTGATGATTAAAAACTCATCTTATTTCTTAGCTTGAGGGTTCTCTGGAGCAAGAGAAGAAGCTCCGTATGGACCTTGAGAGATCCAAGAGAAAGCTTGAGGGTGATCTGAAACTGGCCCAGGAATCCATCATGGATCTTGAGAATGAGAAGCAGCAGTCTGACGAGAAGATCAAAAAGTAACAATTTTTGAATTTGTACAACAAGCGCTCTTTAAAGAAAGAAAAGTTGTGGTCAACTGCATTAACTCTGTACTTTAACTATCTCACAGGAAGGACTTTGAAATCAGTCAGCTCCTTAGCAAAGTTGAAGATGAGCAGTCACTTGGTGCTCAGCTTCAGAAGAAGATCAAGGAGCTCCAGGTGACATAGGTTTACAGAAACCATTCCTGCAAATGTTTCCAATTTATTAATTAAAAGTAAAAGTGCAGTGAAAGAACTTATATCTATATTCAACAGGCTCGTATTGAGGAACTGGAGGAGGAGATTGAGGCTGAGCGTGCTGCTCGTGCCAAGGTTGAGAAGCAGAGAGCTGACCTCTCCAGGGAACTTGAGGAGATCAGTGAGAGGCTGGAGGAGGCCGGTGGTGCCACTGCTTCTCAGATTGAGATGAACAAGAAGCGTGAAGCTGAGTTCCAGAAGCTCCGTCGTGATCTTGAGGAGTCCACTCTGCAGCATGAAGCCACTGCTGCTGCTCTTCGCAAGAAGCAGGCTGACAGCGTTGCTGAGCTGGGAGAGCAGATCGACAACCTCCAGCGTGTAAAGCAGAAGCTTGAGAAGGAAAAGAGTGAATACAAGATGGAGATTGATGACCTCTCCAGCAACATGGAGAATGTTGCTAAAGCAAAGGTACACAATACATTACATGCTGTTTTATTAATTAAGTAAGAATAGTAAATAATGAAATTAATATTATGAATACAATCTGATCACTGATCTCATCTCTATTTACTCATTAGGGAAATCTTGAAAAGATGTGCCGTACTCTAGAGGACCAACTCAGCGAACTGAAGACCAAGAATGATGAAAATGTCCGTCAAATCAATGACACAAGTGCACAGAGAGCACGTCTCCTGACAGAAAATGGTATCTACAAGTTATCAGTTAATGATCTGTTGTGTATGTTATTGAAAAATGTGACACAAACTAATGTATCATGACATCTTTCACACAAGGTGAGTTCAGCCGTCAAGTTGAAGAGAAAGAAGCTCTTGTCTCCCAGCTGACCAGAGGCAAACAGGCATTCACACAGCAGATTGAGGAGCTGAAAAGACATGTTGAAGAGGAGGTTAAGGTACGAAACTGATAAGTAAGTGTGTATTGGTATTATTCGTTTGGGATTCAGGAATTTTGTAAATTCAATATGTCTTAAACCAGGCTAAGAATGCTCTTGCCCATGGACTGCAATCAGCCCGCCATGACTGTGACCTGCTGAGGGAGCAGTTTGAGGAGGAGCAAGAGGCCAAGGCTGAGCTGCAGCGTGGAATGTCCAAGGCCAACAGTGAGGTGGCTCAGTGGAGATCTAAGTATGAAACTGATGCTATCCAGCGCACTGAGGAGCTTGAGGAATCCAAGTGAGTAACATTCAAACAATTCAATGGCCAGTCTATGATTTGAGCATAACTCAACTTTGGAGCAAACATTTTACAGCTCTCCCTTATGATGTTAATATAGATCTTAGATAAGTATCTAGATAACAATACTAGGCTGATCATAAATTGCCCACCCACCCTTTCCAAACCAACAATGCAACACTCAAAATATAAGATCTCACGTTGCAGATTCTTGTTACTAAGGCTTCAGGTAACTTCATAGTTTTCAGTGGGAAACAAATCTTACCTTTTTCAAACAGGAAAAAGCTGGCTCAGCGTCTTCAGGAGGCTGAGGAGCAGATTGAGGCAGTAAATTCCAAGTGTGCTTCTCTTGAGAAAACCAAACAGAGACTCCAGAGTGAGGTGGAGGACCTCATGATTGATGTGGAGAGGGCCAATGGGCTGGCTGCCAACCTGGACAAGAAGCAGAGGAACTTTGACAAGGTAGGAATTGTTTACTTTGTGTTGCCAAGCCATACAAACAATGAAAGATATATTTATTTGTCTTCCCATTGCTACATAACCAACTGAAAAATATAAATGGTGTTATTCAGGTGTTGGCAGAGTGGAAACAGAAGTACGAGGAGGGTCAGGCAGAGCTCGAGGGAGCACAGAAGGAGACTCGTTCACTCAGCACTGAGCTGTTCAAGATGAAGAACTCTTATGAGGAATCTTTGGATCAGCTGGAAACCATGAAGCGTGAAAACAAGAACCTGCAACGTGAGTTCTACATTATGTAACAGTTATATTCAACAAATTATTTCTTACATTACATGTCATAAAATCAAGTGTTTATATTTTATATTGTAAGGCTTAACAACATTTCTCTGCAGAGGAGATTTCAGATCTATCTGAACAGATTGGTGAGACTGGCAAGAGCATCCATGAGCTGGAGAAGTCCAAGAAGCAGGTGGAGACTGAAAAGACTGAGATCCAGACAGCTCTTGAAGAGGCTGAGGTACATTTTTTGACTGGGGACATCTTTTAAGAAAAATCTAAATCATGGACAAATATACTTTTTTACAGGTTTGAAGGCAAAGATTAATTTTCATTCTTTGATATCATCAGGGAACTCTGGAACACGAAGAGTCAAAGATCCTGCGTGTCCAGCTGGAGCTCAACCAGATTAAGGGTGAGGTGGATAGGAAGCTGGCAGAGAAAGATGAGGAGATGGAGCAGATCAAGAGGAACAGCCAGAGGGTGATTGACTCCATGCAGAGCAATCTGGATTCTGAGGTCAGGAGCAGAAACGATGCCCTGAGAATCAAGAAGAAGATGGAGGGAGACCTGAATGAGATGGAGATTCAACTGAGCCACGCCAATCGCCAGGCCGCTGAGTCCCAGAAGCAGCTGAGGAATGTTCAGGCCACGCTTAAGGTATTGTTAGAGACAGAGCTGTTGCACGGATAATGCAGGTACATTGTGGCATTCATTTGAATACTTTCCTGATATTTTTTCACTAGGATGCACAACTGCACCTTGACGATGCTGTGAGAGCCCAGGAGGAGTTCAAGGAACAAGCTGCTATGGTGGATCGCAGAAACGGTCTGATGGTAGCAGAAATAGAGGAACTTAGAGCTGGTCTGGAACAGACGGAGAGAAGTCGCAAAACTGCTGAACAGGAGCTGGTGGATGCCAGTGAGCGTGTTGGACTTCTGCACTCTCAGGTGAATGAGCCCAATCATTCTTCAGTAATTCAAATTTTTTAAATAACATGAAATTCAGGCATGTGATGGCTAAAGTGCCTAAATCTTTTTGCCTTTCAGAACACAAGCCTTCTGAACTCCAAGAAGAAGCTTGAGTCTGACCTGGTCCAGGTCCAGAGTGAAGTGGATGACACTGTTCAGGAAGCAAGGAATGCAGAGGAGAAGGCCAAGAAGGCCATCACTGATGTATGTTTACATTTCATTTGTTCTTAATTTTACTCCGATGTGTTTTTTCAAGATATAACTGCAGCACCAATATTAAACTATTACTGGTTACTGGTGGGGAAAGGCGGCGTAGTAATGCCAGAACTGCAGCCAGGGTGAGTGGGCAACAAATCCAGGTATAACAGCCTCTACGGACATCATGCCAGAGGCATATGGAAGAAGCTAATAAGAGAAAAGGAGAAAGTGACCAAGCATCTCGGATGCACTTTTAGTTGTTGGCAAGAGCTTCCCGGGATAATAGTCTGCAAGACAGATGCCAAGCTGTCCATTTTGCTGTTGGACTAGTAACTTTAATATATCTTGGGTTGTTGCACTTCATTGTGTGAATGCTGATTCAACAGCATTCACAGTAATGTTATTTGACTCTTTATTATTATTATTCCGCTTCTTCCTCCGTACATTTTTTGGTCAACTTCATCATACTTTCAGCTAGTACAACATTCAAATACGAAAATGTTCCGCTCTTTCAGCACATAATGCTTCTTTTTGCTATTTATACTTTACTTTAAAATATTACGCTTTTTTACATTAAAGTCAATGAAAGCAGGCTTCAAATTCTTAAAATCCTCTTCCATTTCAAAATAATTCACCTCCTTCATACTTTCACTTACAGACTTTAATTCAACTTTAAACCATTCACAAAAAAATAAGTTTTTAGGCTCTATCTCAGCAGTTTGATGTATTTTACAGTTTTGGTGTCATCACTGTCTAACAGTTTTTTTCAAAGTTTATAATGAGTGTGTATTGCGTGACTTAGAGGGGGTGATGAAATCACTAGAGCGTGGAGCCTCGAAAAAGTAATCATAGTACCTTCTCTATAACTTGTTCTCACGCCCACAATTTTTACTTGTCATACACCCACCTGCGGCGCTACCATTGGGCCAGGGTGGGCCTGGGCCCACCCATTTTAGGGCCGGCCCCGCCCATTTTTACCCAGGCCTTTAGTGAGTAGTGAGTGATTTTCATTCTAGCAGTTCATCAAATAAGCAGCCCGAGGAAAGTTTTCAGTGAAAGCTTCTCAGCCAATCAGCGGCTTCTAGCCCACGTGTGGACTATTAATCCTGCCCACAGGCTGCATCGTCACCAGCAAGTGATCCAATGAAATGAATGACGTTTGCGCGCAAGCTTTTCAAGCAAGCTCAATGAGACACAGACTGTAGTTATTAGCTAGCTAATATAAAACGCAAAGCAACGCAAAGCAGCTTGTTTTCATTTAAATTAAGCAAGAAACACTCCGAGGACCAGGATGAGGAAACTCCTGCCATTTCAAGTAATGCGGTTACAACTGACGAGTTACCATCCTGCTCGGCCGCCCTCTCCCCATCAAGTCCTCACGTAGCAACACCCTCACACCAGCAAGGCAAGTAGGCTAACGTTATCGTTAGTGTCTGGCTGTCTGTATGCAGGGGGAACCTGTTTTTTTTTGGCTTATTTTAACTGGCCCATCCAGTTTTCTGGAGGCCCAACTACAATCAAAATCCTGGCGCCGCTAGTGCATACACCATTTATACATCAAAAAGTAGGTATGCTTGTCTACTTTTTTCTAATACTCATTTAGGCAATATGACTTATGCATTAGGCTCAGTGAGCTTCCAAATGACAACAGTCCCAAACCCATATTAAAATTCCTTGACATCTCAGGATGAAAGCAAAGAGAACCATTTTTTCGAAATGCTGACATGCCCACATTGTTTCATTTTATCCACACAAATTATACATCAATACATTCGCAAAGGCCTTCTGCCGCTCACTGTGAGGTCATTTCCCTGATGCCACCTATAGTTTGGCACAGGTCTGTCCCTCACTGACAGAGCAGTCAGACACAGGTGATTTGGTCATTAGCGGATTAGAAACCTCAGCTAATGACCACATCCCTGAGCTCAAATAGTGCAGTTTGAAACACAAACACACACACACACACACACACACACACTCACACACAGACAGACACACACACACACACAAGACAGACACACACACACGCACACACACAGACACTTACACAAAGACACACACATACACACAGACACACTCACTTCCGTCCGTTTTTTGTCCCACTACTCGTCACACAGCGTTGCCAACACGCGTACACAAAATACATCAAAACGTGTGTAATGCTCGGAAATGGTGTGCTATGTGTTTTCAAAAAGATTTGCCGCACGGTTTTCACAAAATCGGCAAAAAACTGCGCAAAATTGTCCCATAGACTTGAATGGGAAATCTTCGGGAAATCGCTTAACATCGCTCAAAGCAACTCCCCTTTGGGACCATGCTGTATTGCCATACTTTAAAGTAGAAAAAAATTTTTAAGTTTAAACCGAAGACAAGATTTTGGCGCTTCTGGGCTGAATGGGCATTCGGATATCAAGCACAGTTTCTACGAAATCACAGTTTATGTATCGTCCTCTTTTCACTTGCTCTCTCCCGTACAGTTTTCACTCTTCATACATCATTGTTGGTCAAAATGTAGGAAATTTTGTGCCGGTCGCAGACATGTAACTATGGAATCCACCAGACGTAAACGCTTGGCTCTCTACATTCCAACTGCCGATAGAAACTGTGAAAAAAAATATCTGGAAGGATGCAGACAGTTCCCTGTTTGTTACCTGCTCTGTGTCCCATATATTTGACACCACAAACATAAAAACCACATCAATGCGTTGGCCAGACCTTTATCTTTCTTGTGATGATAATATTATTGCCGTTTAGACCCACCGTTTTTGAATTACAGAACAAACTTAAGAGGTATAATTATCATTAAATGGATATGTTTGACCCACTGTCTCCCCCTCCCTACTCCCGCACTGTGGAAATCACCATAGCAACAAGTTCTGACAAACACACCTATCATGGAGACTTCTGGAAGGAAGGAAGGAAGGAAGGAAGGAAGGAAGGAAGGAAGGAAGGAAGGAAGGAAGGAAGGAAGGAAGGAAGGAAGGAAGGAAGGAAGGGAGGGAGGAAGGGAGGAAGGGAAGGAGGGAGAGAGAGGGAGGGAGAGAGGGAGAGAGAGAGGGAGGGAAGGAGTGAGAGAGAGGGAGGGAGAGGGGGAGAGAGGGAAGGAGAGAGGGAGAGAGAGGGAGGGAAAGAGAGGGAGAGAGAGGGAGGGAAAGAGAGAGAGGGAAGGAGAGAGAGGGACAGACTATCAAAAATTCTTGGTTTTTGAATTAAGAAAGGAACTTCAGAAGTATAATCATCATTAAATGGACATTTTTCACCTGTCAATCAAACTGTCTCCCCCTCCCTCCTCCAACACACACACACAGAAAAGAGAGGAGGAGAAGAGGAGAGGAAGAAAGGAAGAGAGGAGAGGAAAAATAAAGAGAGGAGGAGAGTAAGGAAGGAAAAGTGTTATTTGTCAGCTAATATGATGTAATGATGGACTAACTGACCAACTGACTTCAGACCTCAACACCAAGAGCTTGTTTTCCACCAGACTCCATGTAAATAATCAGTACTTTAAGCATCCTAAATCCACCAGACTTCATGTAAATAATCAGTACTTTGAGCATCCTAATCCACCAGACTCCATGTAAATAATCAGTACTTTAAGCATCCTAAATCCACCAGACTTCATGTAAATAATCAGTACTTTAAGCATCCTAAACCCGCCAGACTCAAAAGTCAAAAGTAACGGTAAGTGGTACTACGCTGTACTCTGGTCTTGACCTGTATGCATTTGTGGTGTCTTGTAAGCCCATCCATCCATTCCCTATTGCGATTTTTAAACAATTGTATTCTCTCTCTCTGTCTCTCAGTGACAGTGTGACCTATGTATGTCAATACAGCTACTGCTATTAATACTTAGCTAGTGTTATTCGGATGTGCACCAAGTAGTAGGCACACTGTCAACATTTTCTAGTTAATATTTTATGCTGTCTCTTCTAGGCTGCTATGATGGCTGAGGAGCTGAAGAAGGAGCAGGATACCAGCTCCCACCTGGAGAGGATGAAGAAGAACCTGGAGGTCACTGTTAAGGACCTGCAGCACCGCCTGGATGAGGCTGAGAACCTGGCCATGAAGGGTGGCAAGAAGCAGCTCCAGAAACTTGAATCCAGGGTAAGAAAGAAAGAAAGAATTTGCAGAGCTGAACTCATTTAAAAAAGATGCATACTTATTTCCTTATTGCTCAATGAAGGTGCGTGAACTGGAGGCAGAGGTTGAGGCTGAGCAGAGACGCGGAGGAGATGCCATTAAGGGTGTCCGCAAATATGAGAGGAGAGTGAAGGAGCTCACCTATCAGGTACAGTCACTTTAATAATTAACAAACAAATCAACTTAACATACATATTAAAAAAAACATGTACTTACTTTTAAATAAACCTTTACAGACTGAGGAGGACAAGAAAAACGTTGCCAGGCTGCAGGATCTAGTTGACAAGTTGCAGCTCAAAGTCAAGGCCTACAAGAGGCAGGCTGAGGAGGCGGTAAGGACAAAATATACATTTTCAACATTGAATGCTTGATACTGTGGCAGAATGTTTTCACACGAAGAATACGTTTGGTCTTTTAGGACATTCAAAAATGTCAATCTCTATGGTTTTTCAGGAGGAGCAGGCCAACACTCATCTGTCCAAGTGCAGGAAGGTGCAGAATGAGCTGGAGGAGGCTGAGGAGCGCGCTGACATCGCAGAGTCCCAGGTCAACAAGATGAGAGCAAAGAGCCGTGACTCTGGCAAGGTAAAAAACAATTAAATTAATTAATTTAAAAAAAACTCAGTTAGATTTGTTTGAAATTAAGTTAATCCAACCCTTTTTACTTGTGTTTTTAGGGTAAAGAGGCAGCTGAATAAAGAAAACTGCCTGATCAGCTGTTTCTAATCATATAATATGATGTGAGATATGCTATTAAAATAAATTTGTTCCTGGTCACAGTTAAATTGCTGTCTGCCTGCTTTTTTTCATTGTATTGATTCGCTCAAAAGTCAGACTGAGTAATTGGCTATCCAGAAATCACATTTGAGTAATAGACGACCTAATTTCTAATACCAAAGCTAATTATCCACACTGTGTATTACTGTTGATGTATTACCTTGTCATACAGCTTTTTTGGATAAGGAACAATCCGTCTTAAGTTGCTGCCTGAGACAGCTTCACACTTTTTTTTGCTTGTAAAGGCAAATTTCAAACTAGTGCCATAAATTCAGTTATCAAGACAAAATTCTGAGAATTAGCATTTTTCATTAAGTTTTAAACTTTACACGGCTGCTGTAGTGCCACCATCAGAACGACAAGCCCACTAAGCCAGTTGAGGAATCTTACCATAGGACTGGACATATGTGCAAAGTTTCACACATGGAAGGCAGATTTCATGATAAGAAGCTTGACAATACTTATAGCTGCTGTGCAGCTGTGAGTCGTGGGCATTTGGATGAGGAAGAAGAAGACATTTGAGAAATACATTTATAATTGAACTTTGACACCTAAGTCTCTAATCCCAAACCAGTCTCACGGCAGATCGTGAAATGGTCACGCAATTGTACTCTATTGAGTTGTGTACACAAACACGTTTTTTTTTTCGTAATGGTGAATTTGTAGGGTACAGATTCAATCATTGGCAAATTATCAAAGATGTTTTCAATATTCAATATTAATAGTCAATATAATATTCAATATTAATAAAGTTATGAATATGGTTATTAATAACTTTACCAAATCAACATACAATTAAAACGGGGCACCACCCTGAACTTCAGGGGCCAATAACCAAACTGTGAAACTGTCTCATTTAGGTGGTGTTCCCTTTTAAATACAGATCCTAACTAATTTGGTTAATTTATCTGGTATTCTAAAGGAACAGAAGGAAGGGTGAGTCCGAGCACAGACTGTATTCAACCAGCTTGTTATTACAATAGGTACACAAATAATCACAGACAACTGCTATATACAGTATAATAGAATTTATTATATATGCCCCTATATAATATATATATATATATATATATATATATATATTAAATCATCAATGGCCAATCAATAATCCTTCAATCAATAAAAACCAATATACCCTTTTGTAAACTACAACAAAAGCAGAAACAAAACCAATATGTGGTGAGACACTCTCTCTGTCTGTGTATGTGTGTGTGTGTGAGAGAGTATGTGTGAAAGAGGAGGGGGTGACGAGGTGTAGTTTAGCCAAAGACTACAAAAAATGGCTACTCCTGTGAGTTGCACAAAACTATTTAACCCCAAGAGGGCGGTAGTTGTAGGCTAGGCCCAAGATTAGCCGTTAGCTCGTTCAGGCTAGGCTACGTGCTACAGACAATAGGCTAGGTGCTAGCCGGTTAGTTTATCTGTGAATGAGGCGGCTAGCAAGGCTAGCTGCTAAAGCTAACGTGTCTGCAGCTTTGTGGTGGCGTCACATGTGGCTAGGGGCTAGCTGTTAGCTAGGGTGAAATACGTGCAGACAAATTAACACACTACGAAGCGCAGTTGTGAAGCTGAGCTATGCTATCACGTGAGTACGGTTGCTGGCTGAGACCAACTGTTCACCGTTGCATATATGTTCTTTGTTACACACAACTAGGCTGGGGGCTTAGCCCGTATTTATTCCCCCGGTCTGCTGGTCGCGGCCCTCTGGTCCGTTCAGGTTCCGTGGTCCAATCAGAAATCAGTGTTCTTGAGCAGGTCACATGCTCTTTGTTTACGATCATTTTAAACAGTGCTCTTTGTTTCAGATCAGTTTAAACAGTGCTCTTTGTTCAGGTTGACCACCTGTTGGTCATGACTTCTTTATCTCAGAGGCCGCTGCTCTGAGGCCTCTGTTTACAAGATAATGTTTAATATCCAGTTTAATTCTTCCTTACTGTGGTCCCAACAATGGTCAGCACATTTTTTAAACTAATGTATTTCAATGGGAAGTATCTTTTGGGATCACAGCCCAATTCTTATTGAGAAGATGACGTAGCATTAAGAGCGTAGTATGAAAGCCCGAAAATCCGAATAGGGAGGTTGGTTGGGGTGGTGGATGGGTCAAATCCTTGGACTTTCACCCAGGAGACCGGGGATTGTTGTCCGTACAGCACATTCCCTGATTATGCACTAGGATGTTCTTTTGCATCACGTGGGGCTCAACTTCCCTTCTATTTGAGGCATGACAAGCTCATGACTCAAAAACGCAGCACATATAAATAATCTGTTCAGTGGTTTAGCCATTAAGACTGTCCTGTGGTACACAGCAAAACCTTCAAAACCTTCAAACCTTCAAGTTCAATGAATCATTTCTTTAAAAGAAAATGTTTTCAACATCAGCTTAATAATTTTGTTTAATTTGTCTTAGTTTATTGGTTATATTCAAACCAATAAAGGTTGATGTGAGATTTCAGCCTGAAGTTAATTTAATATTGTACTCTGGTGAGTTTTTTCAGTAAAGCTGCACTAAAGACTTTGTTTGTATTTTGATTTGCTATATCACAAATAGGTTAAAACTAAATTATTAAGTTGATGTTGAAAACATTTTCTTTTAAATTAGGATTTTTGTCTTTTTTTCATCAGTTTTTTCTCTTGTTCCTCTAATTCCTGTTTTAACAATTTGAGTTTGTATGTGCTAAAACACCCATTTTCAGGAAAACCGTAAGTTTTGGACCAATACGGCAGACACTCCAGACTTTTTAAGCCGTATTTTCGCACCATGTCATCCTTCACGGTTCCCGTAGGGATGTGTAACCCGGATCCGCTCGATCCGTTACCCATTTTACTGGGAAGAAGCACTTCTATCCTACTTACAATCGTCACTGTAAGGCTAGGTTTCTATCTTATTTCGGAAAAACCCAAGCACAAAAAAACCTAACAGTTTCTGAAAAACTGTTTATTAGATTTACTTCAAAACCTAATTAGATTTGTCCCCCGAAAATCTATAAAGCAAAATCACACCCGTGCGTGGATCAGTTTTATGGTGCAAAAACACTGCTGGAGTGATCACAATTATGTATCTACACAACCTTAAAAATACCACCAAAATCTATACAAACAACCCCAATGTTTATCCCATCTCAGTGTCCAACGTCAGTATTTGTTTCTGGAAGTTTTACTACAGCCAATTCAAATTACTCTGAATTTAATTTAAATTAGAGTGTGATCTTACCCTGCTGCGTGGAATTGCTTCCATCTTAATAGATCAGTGTTGGGTCAGTAGAGCCCTCCGTGGTTTCTGATCCTCTCTCTCTGAATGCTTTTTGGGCGAGGTAGAGGCGAAGATCGTTGGATCTCGGCTCGCGAGTCCTCAGTCAACCACGGAGTCTCTTTTATCTGACCCCTGCACATGATTCCCATCCTTGTCGCCATGTTTGTCGTAGAAGTTTCCTTTGCAGCAGGGGGAAGAGTTTTTCAGAGTTTAGTATAATGAAACAAATAAGACAGTCTGAGACTAGAACCAAGTTGGGTTTTTGTATTTTATTAAAAACATATATTTGCAAATAGGAGCAACATGATTTCACAAAAGGCCGCAGCCCAGTGTAGAGTCAGTTTCTCAAATGAGTGAACAGAAACACTAGGCTTATATGCATCTTCAGAGTGACAGCACACACACACTTGGATTATTATGACGCTACAATTTTGACAGGCAATCTGATACACATGAAGACAATCAAGAAATACAAGAGACATCTTGGAGCCATCTCACCTCCTCCTCCCTGTACGACTGTCATCCACCCAGTTACAGCTAAACTGGCATGAGAAAACTAGAGATAGTTTTAGGGTGACCTTGTAACTTTATCGGTTCAGGCAAACAGTGCTCACATAATGTTCCAGACTGGATGTCTTACAAAGTTAGAATCAAAATCTACATGGGAAATGAGATAGACTCTTTCAGCATTTGTTTGAGAATTAAAGTAGAAATAAAACATAAAAATATAAGGAATTATGCTTAAATGTAATTTTTCCCATTACACTACACGCCCCCTGCCTGCGTTTCCTTCACCTCTATCCAGACAGATGATGTGTTGAAAGAATTGCAAAATCTGAATCTGTACAAATAAACTGGGCTGGATAATTTGGAAAAAACTACCTGTGAATATTGTTGCAGCCCCCATTAGTACTCTGTTTAATCACTCTTCAGAAATCCCTAAAGATTGGAAAGCTGTCGTGGTCATTCCCCTCTTCAAAGGGGGAGACATCCTTGATCCCAACTGCTGCAGACCAATATCTATACTACCCTGTCTTTCCAAAGTCTTGGAAAGCATAGTTAACAAACAGATTACCAACCATCTTGAATTTCACCATACCCTTTCTGCAATGCAATCAGGCTTCCGTGGTTGCACCACAGCCACACTCAAGGTTTTAAATTACATTATAGCCTCTATTGTTAAAAAGTCTTTCTGTGCAGCCATCTATAGTGATCTGTCCAAGGCCTTTGACTCTGTCAACCATCGTATTCTTATTAGCAGACTCAATAGCCTTGGTTTCTCTCAGAATTGCCTCTCCTGGTTTACAAACTACTTCTCAGATAGGGTCCAGTGTGTTAAATCAGGGCCTGATCTGTCTGCTTTCCTACACTCCTCACAATTTCTCAATGAAAGCTTTCTCTGTCATGTAATGTAGAAACAGATCAGTATGCAAGCAAAAACAGATTAATATGTAAGCAAAAATAGATTAATATGTAAGCAAGATACATATGTTATTTTTGGGGGGGTTTTCAAAACACACACACTCTAAGCAATAATATAGTTTACTTTTCAAAACACATCTGTTTAAGTGATTATATAGTTATCCTGTTAATACTGACAACGTTATATATGTTGTAAAGCAAGGAATGATATGGATTCTGCTATTTCTTTGTTTTGGGGTTTTCAACTCGAACACTCGTTCAACATCCTCCCTTGAAAACACAAAACTAGCAGTGTTCAAATTTTATTATAGTCCAGAATTATGGCCAAGGGGTCCTGATGACGGTTCGTCAGGATCAGGTACCTGTTGCTGGTTGCGGTAAACACGTGGCAATGTTTATCAACAGGAATGCATTCCCCGTCCTCATTAGGGAAATCAGAGTTCATCGTCTTCAGATGAGTGGAATTCTTGACGAAGTAATCCAGATTCTCTGTGGAAGGTTCTATCATCCAGTTGTATTGGAACTGTCCCAGTTTCACGTGTTTGAAATATTTCCTCATAGCCGGGTCACCAGTTACACGCAGGTGAACCTTAATTTTCTTACGTCTGTCCCCCACTTGACCATACTGATAGATCCTGAAGGCTGATTCCCCTGGTGTCTGAGGGTCAGGAGTCGGCACAGGGACAGGGGCATCCATCGATATCTGGGAGTTTGGGACCGGTGTAGGAACAGAGATCCCTACAGGTCCCTCTGGTTCAGTCTGAGTCCCTCTATACACTTTGACAGGGATGGTAGAGGGGGTTTGAGTCTGAGTATTTTTTTTTTTTCTTCTTGTGTTGGCTGACACACGGGTGAGTCTCAGAGCTTCCGGGAACAGTAGGCAAAGGTGAGGGGAACAGTGTGGAGGAGGGGGGAGTACTGGTCTAGACTTGGCCCACCTGCTACCGGGGTCCCGGCGGCATTACTGCTCGCGGCCGCCTCCGAAGTGGATTCCTGGCCCGTTCTGCCGGGCCCGGGTTGCAGTAGCTCACCAGCTTCAAGATGCCCCTCCTTCTTGTTCTTCTTCTTGTTCTTCCTTCGTTTCTTTGCTCTGCTGGGTTCACCTCCAGCGTTGTCTCTGTTCCACCCGCTTGTGTCATCTCCCAGGTTGAGGACGGACATGGATACGGGTCGAATACGACAAAGGGCTCCGGCCCGCCCTTTGCCAGCATTTTCGCTATTTCTCTCTGTTCCGGCGTTTGCCACCACCAGGGAGTCGGCAGCCAAGGTATCGATGGATTGTCTTAGTTTACAAGGAATCTTGAAATTTTGACAAATTCTTATAAACTTAAGCTGTCTAAAGAAACCATCCTCTCCGCTGGAGCGGTAAAGAAGGACTCATTATAAGACCAAAACAAATACATTTGGCTACTTAATATGCACGTGAATGACGCAAACATTATGTTGTGTTCTTCATTCTTGATAATGATGCTGGTTGTGCTATTATTATTTTGCCACAGCACCGTTTCATTGAAAATGAGGCATACAGGACCTGCTTATCAGTCCATTCATCATTAAAGCTGGGCTTTTCCACATTATCTTTTCGCTTCAACTCTTTGACAGTGATATTTTTGTCAGCCCATTTTCCACCAATCAGGACGCTGCATACTAAAACCATGTTTCCATAATCATAATAATTAAAAAATCCTGATTATGAGAAATAAATGCTATCAAATGAAATTACAGATTCCCTGGATATTACATTTTGATGTGATGTCATAATTAAACTTAATGTCGACATGGCACACTAATAAACAAGAAATGTTGAAAAGGGCACTTCATATCAAAAAGGTTGCCGACCCCTGCTCTAAGGCCTTGCCAGACTATTTCATAGCATTGGATCTTGCAGTGGACACAATGTCCGGGTATGTAATTTTCCCATTTCAAAATGCCATTGGATCGTTCATCATCATTTTTGCCCACATACTGGACTCCTCTACAGTCGACGGACAGCAGAAATCGGTATCTAGGTCTTATCGTAGCCATCTTGGGTGTGTCTCTTTCTAAGCTGTAGCTGAGTAATATGTACTGGGTATTTATTACCTTTTAGTACCACTAGGTTGTTAGGTAGCTGAAATTGGACTACTCCCGCTCCCTAAAGTTTTGATTTAACGCCTGCTTCAGTCTTCATGTAATCCGAGTATATCCAGACCTCGTCTACGTCCTGAAAGACAGGAGAGGAATCGGTTACTTGTTTTGTTTATAATCTACCAGTTTAACTGGCTCAGTGCTTCATTCAAATAAGCTACTCCCGCTGGAGTGTCCCAGTCATCCTTAAGGGTCGTGAGAATGAGCCCTTCCACCTCCCTTACTGCCCTTTCAGCCACCCCATTGGTATGGCTGATGTAGGGCGGAGAAAATATCCTCTGGATGCCTTGGCTTTCCAGTAATTCCCTAACCGTTTCATTTTTAAAATGTGACCCATTATCCATCCTAATGGTTTTTGGTTTTCGTTTAGGTAGCCAATCTGCCTACCTGCTTGCTACCACGTTCCCTGTGGCTCTTCTGAGAGGAAACACCTGTGTGTCTCCCCATGCATTATCCACTATGACCAAGAATTGTTTGTTACTGCACCTACCTCCCCGTGATAACATTCCAATGTCCATGCTAAAATGCTCTCCCGGGTGCTCGGTTTTTATTTCGCAGTCTGGGTACGGGATCCTTTTCCTACTCCCTTTTTTTGTGCATTCTTCGCAATCATTACGAATGGCTCGTGTTAGTTCCCTGAGCTTGGGTATTTTTATGTCAGCTTTCCGACACCATTTTTTCATCCTATTCTCGCCAACGTGGCCTACCGCTTCATGTAGTTCCTCCACATAGTGTATCATTCTTCCAATCCTCAGGGAGAATGGCAAAATGATTATAGAGAATCGATCTAGCCTGAACGAGGTCATCCACTTCTGCGTTCCCTACATGGACCCTGTCTGTTCGTCCAGTGTGGCTTCTCACATGTTGAACCGACAAGAGAAATGTCTTCATGAGTTGGCTGATAGCCATCCATTCTTTCTTATGTTTCAGATCCTGGCCACGATTGTCCTGGAATCCCCTTACTTCCCAGTAAGGTAGATCTTCTTTGAGGGCAGTAGCCACATAGAAAGAGTCAGTGATTATGTGTAATCTTCTGATTTTCCTCCTTTTGGCCGCTGCCATTCCTTCCAGGCACGCTTTCACTTCTGGCACTTGCTTCCAGTGGTGGATCCCTTTTTCCTCTCAATCTCCTGATCATTCCTTTTGAGAATATAACCCCAAAAGGCGTTGTCCCCGTCATCTTTTTGTTTTGAACCGTCAGTGTAGAGAACCCAGCTTGCTTCCTCTAGCACCTCGGGTTCTTGTGGTTTTACTTTCTTTCCGGATTTTACTACCCTTACTAAGGGGTCCTGGAGCATAATTCCCCACGCATTACATCTCCCTTTCAAGGCTTTCAATCCTTCTAGTTTAGCTTTGGTCAAGGTCTGTGTTGCTCCCAACTCAAAAGACACCTCCATGCCTGTATTATTCTGAGGTATGGGTAAAACTTATACAGTACACAAAGTTCTCTCTCCTCGTTCAGGAATCTCTTCTCTGTGGGTCTACAGGAGGCAGAAAGGTTAAGGCAGGTCTTTTTGTCCTGAACCACCCTTACATTTCCTCCAAGTTCATCCACAGATACTCGACCCTGATCGGGGTATGTGGCACCACAGGCTCCAATTTTTCCCTCTTACTTTTGTAGTATTCTATGAGCTTCAGAACTTTGGCCTGTTCCTCCTCGGTGAGAGGTATGTCATGTGTTTGCATGCGTCTTTTCTCCCCGTCTCTGGTTCTAAGGCCTTTCTTTAGCTCATGGCATTCTTTTGCCTGTACTGCATAGTGAGGTATGTGTGCGCTGCCACATATTCTAACTTCCCCAACACCTGTTCTGTTTCCCGAACTGTGTTGGGTACCTTAAGGTACTCCAGGTAGTTTTCCGAGATATCTCTCCCTTCAGTGCCTATCATGAAGCCAAGGTACTTTACCTCTGATTTGCCTATTTCACATTTTTTCAACCCAATCTTGAATCCAGCAGTTGTTAACCGATTGATAACTTCTTCCAGTAAGTCCAGATGTTCTTCCTCGGTTTCAGTGGCAATCAGGACATTGTCTATATAAATGTCCACTTTCAGTCCATCAAGGACTCTTTCCACCGTCTCATGGAAGACATTAGGACTGACATAGAAACCTTGTGTCAATCTTGACCACCGGTACGCTGTTTTGCCAAGCTGGAAGCATGTTTTCATACTAGATCCATCTGATATGGGTACTGACCAAAATCCATTGGCCAGGTCAAGGGTAGTGTAGAAATGTGCCTTAGGGGCTTCTCTAATGATTTATGATTTAGCATTGTTCTTTGATCCTTCTGAGTTCGGTCAATTAATTCTTTGAGGTTGTGTACCAACCGCCATCCCCCATCTTGCTTGGATACTGATTGTATGGGGGTAAGGCAGGGGGGTTCTGGTTCTACCACCAGAACTCCATGCCGCACTAGTTCATCAATGGTTATCTGAATTTCCTTGGCTCCTGCAGGTTTAACAGGGTACTGTTTTACCTTTCTTGGTGCACCCCCTCTAATCTGATAAGGCTCCATCTCGATGAATCCACAATAATTTTTGAATCCCGAGTATGTTCCTTCTCTAAGGATTTCCTCTAACCTAACTTTGTCCGTTATTTCAGTCTCGCTGAGTATTCTTTCCAATTGTTGCTCATTATCTATCTCCTTCAGCCACCTTACCTTTTCAGCTTTTGCGAGGTCTTTTAGTCCCATGAGGTTCTCGGGGCCCATGAGGACCCTAGAGCCATCATAGCTCCCCAACTTCATGGGTACTAGGTTCCCATCTGCCATGACCGCTGAGGTCTGGTCTCCAGTGGGCACTGCCTCTTTGCTGGTAGATATGGTTGCTCCGGTATCTATAATAAATGTCTTTCCCTGCCATCTGGCTTTCAACTCGAAAGCCACCTGGTTAAGGATTTCTAGGATTTGACTTGCCCCCACTTGGCATCCCAGTCTTTCCTGTCCTGAGCTAACTGGGACTTCTGCTCCGGAGTTAGAGTTTTGTACACCTCGCTCGATACACCAGGTCTCCGCGGAGCCCCTGGGGGGGATTTCGGGTAGGTCTTTTTGGGTGCACTCGGTGCACCATTCTCTGCTACAGGAGCACTCTTGCCGTTGCCGCTCTGGACATTGGACTGCCCGGACAGCGCTTGAGGGTTCTGCGCCTTGGCCTTTGGGTGAGCCTGATTTGCAGGTTTTTCTGGTTTCTTCCCTTTATTCATAAGGGTCATTTGATCGTACATGATTAGTTGCTGTTCCCTAACCTCATTAGACCATAACACCCACCCTGAACAGAGATGAACTCCGCCAGGTATCTTATCCAGGAGTTTCTCCTCGTCGGTAACACTACAGCCTGGCTCAGCCCTGAGTGAGCGCATGGCTACACTCAAGGTAATCTCTCCTTTGGAGACTGATCGGCCGAGTGGTTTGCTCTATCCTCTAGAGGATGGACTCCTGGTGCTCTGACCATATGTTTCAACAAGTCACTGACCCTGCATCCCGCCGGTATGTGGACCCCATTCTTTTTTATGACTAGAGTCATTTGTGGACTATCTATTTGATCCAGAGTGAACCCACTTTTCCTACACTGTTCTAGGTACTGTGTATCGCTCTGCCCATGTTTTCGACTGGGTATTATATCTAGCATACTAATCTGTCCTAGCGGAAATACTGGGTCTCCTTCAGGTTGCATCAGGCCTTCAGAAAGCAGGCTATGCCACTGGCTTCCCGTACGTCTGTGTCCAGACCCTGGGGAAGCTGTAGGCCAGCTGCCACTTCTTTCCTCCTTGCCTGTTCATGGACGTTCCTAAAGATCTCCACATCCTCCTGATCTTCCTCAGGAGATTCCTGTCCATTCAACCTGGGGGTACCATTCATTCGGGGTGGTCTCGGGGGTTCCCATCCTCCTGAGCACCTTGGGGGATCTGGGTCTGGGTCACCTCCTCCTCCACCTCCTCCAGCTCCCCCCCTGAATCTACTTCTTGGCATTGCCAGAACTTCAGGGCCTGTCATGGACTTATCTACGCATCTTTTTTCTCCCAGCAAGACTAGGTGATCAAGAGGTGATCGTGCATTTTCGGTGGTGGCCCCAGGGCTCTGGAACTCTCTCCCTTTAGCCTTGAGAGCGTTGGATTCTGTGGAAACCTTTAAAAAACACCTGAAGACTCATCTTTTTAGACAAGCATTTTTAGCCATATAGCTGTGTTGTCTTTGCTCTTTTTTTGTTTTACTGTAAAGCACTTTGTGACTCCTTTTGTCTGTGAAAGGTGCTATATAAATAAAGTTTACTTACTTACTTACTTACTAGGTACCAACCTGCTCCCTCCAATATAGGCTCCTCTTCCCAGCCCGAGTCATACTCTCCCTGCTCCAAGAGCCTGGGATTGTACCAACCTGAATTGGTCCGGTATGTAGGTGCACTACATGGATATTGCTCGGGGTTGTACGGTCTATCTGGTAACGGCTTAACTGATCTCCCCAATCTGCCCCTGGGGGCCCTTTTGGGTATCGGTGGGTCAACAATGGTAACTGATTTCCTCATCTGATGCCTTCCAGGGGGTATCATTGTCTGAAGACGCCTCGGTTGCTTTCCAGATGTAGACAGTATGCAGCTTTATTTGTATAGCACATTTCAGCAACAGGGCAATTCAAAGTGCTTTACATGAAACATTAAAGAGCAGTTAGAAAACAATTAAAAAACAATAATAAACAAATTAAAAACATTAAAAGACAAGAATAAAATTGATAGTGCAGTATAAGATTAAAAGTTACAGTGCAGTATAAGAAATTAAAGTTAATAAAATAGATTATTTAAAGAAAAGCAACATCAAAAAGATAGGTATTTAGCTTAGATTTAAAAGAACTGAGAGTTGCAGCGGACCTACAGGTTTCTGGGAGTTTGTTCCAAATATGTGGAGCATAAAAACTGAACGCTGCTTCCCCCTGTTTAGTTCTGACTCTGGGGACAACAAGTAGACCTGTCCCAGACGACCTGAGAGGTCTGGGTGGGTCATAATGTAGTAGCAGATCAGAAATGTATTTTGGCCCTAAACCGTTTAGTGATTTATAAACCAGTAAAAGTATTTTGAAATCAATTCTTTGAGGCAATGGAAGCCAGTGTAGAGACTTCAGTACTGGAGTGATGTGATCCACTTTCTTGGTTTTAGTGAGGACTCGAGCAGCAGCGTTCTGAATCAGCTGCAGCTGTCTGATTGATTTTTTAGGGAGATCTGTAAAGACACCGTTACAGTAGTCAAGTCTACTGAAGATAAAAGCATGGACAAGTTTTTCCAGATCCTGCTGAGACATAAGTCCTTTAACCCTTGATATATTTTTAAGGTGATAATAGGCTGATTTTTTAATTATGTTAATGTGGCTTTTAAAATTTAGGTCCGAGTCCATGACTACACCAATATTTCTTGCTTTGTCTGTTGTTTTTAACATTGTCGTTTAAATTCTGAGCGCTGACTTTCAATCGTTCCTCTTTTGCTCCAAAAACAACCACCTCCGTTTTTTCTTCATTTAATTTAAGAAAGTTCTGGCACATCCAATCATTAATCTGTTCAATGCACATATTTAATTGTTGTATTGGGCTATAGTTCCCTGGCGATAAGGCTATGTAAATTTGTGTGTCATCCGCATAACTATGGTAATTTATTTTGTTGTTTTCCATAATCTGAGCCAGTGGAAGCATGTAGATGTTGAACAGAAGAGGCCCCAGAACTGAGCCTTGGGGAACTCCGCACGTCATATTTGTATGCTCAGATGTATAATTACCTATAGACACAAAGTAGTCCCTATTCTTTAAATAGGATTCAAACCACTTTAGTACTGAGCCAGAAAGACCAACCCAGTTTTCCAATCGTCATTGTCATGGTCTACCGTATCAAATGCAGCACTGAGATCAAGTAATACTAAGACTGAAACTTTGCCACTATCTGTGTTCAAGTGGATGTCATTAAAGACTTTAACAATAGCTGTCTCAGTGCTGTGGTGTGGTCGTAAACCTGACTGGAAGGCATCAAAACTGTTGTTTAGCGATAAGAAAAGGTTGAGTTGTTGAAAAACCACTTTTTCTATGATTTTACTTAAAAATGGAAGGTTTGATATTGGCCTATAGTTGCTCATTAGTGTCATGTCTAGATTGTTCTTTTTTAGGAGTGGCTTGATGACTACAGTTTTCAGGGCCTGTGGGAAGATACCTGAGAGCAGAGATGTGTTTACAATCTGTAGAAGATCAGAAGCCAAACAATTCGAAACATTTTTGAAAACACCCGTTGGTAGAATATCAAGGCAACAGGAGGAGGTTTTCAGATGTTGTATAATGTCCTCCAGGTTTTTAAGGTTGATCGTATGAAAATTGAATGAAATTGTGTCATGTTGGAATTTGTTTTGCGTGCACACGGTGACAACACATATCCTGTACTTGATGTGGAAGCACTGACTGTTTGTCTAATTTTCTGAATTTTGTCTGTGAAGAAGGAGGCAAAGTCATTGCAAGCCTTGGTAGACAACAGTTCAGATGCTATTGGTACTGGAGGGTTTGTTAATCTATCAACAGTAGCAAACAAAGCACGTGAATTATTATTGTTTCTGGCAATAATGTCAGAGAAAAAGGACCGCATTGCATTCCTTAGTTCCATATTATAAATACGAAGTCTCTCTTTATAAGTGTTGTAATGGACCTGGAGATTAGATTTTCGCCAACTGCGTTCAGCTTTTCGACACTCTCTTATTTCTGTTCTCACAACTATAAAATATCTCCATGGAGATCTTTTCTTACCAGAGACAGCTTTGACCTTAGTGGGAGCAATAGCATCAACAACATTCGTAATTTTATAGTTGAAATTATCTACAAGCTCAGTGACTGAGGAGAAAAGCTGAATGAATGAATCACTGGTGTTGTCAATGATATACTGTTTTCTGATTAACTTTGTTTGAACACTTTTGGGCAGAGAGATAGTGCCGTTAAAGAAAACACAGGAATGATCAGAGAGAGCAACATCAGTCACCACAACCTTGGAAATGTTCAGACCCTTGGAGATAATCAAGTCCAGAGTGTGCCCCTTATTGTGCGTGGGCTGTGTCACATGCTGAGTCCATAGCTCTCAAAAACACAACACAGTTCTTTGGTGCCTTGGTCCTGGGGGTTGTCAACATGAATGTTGAAATCACCAGCAATAATTACACGCTCAAAGTTAATACAGATTATAGACAGCAATTCAGTAAAGTCGTCAAAGAAGGATGCACAGTATTTATGTGGCCTGTAGATATTTAGAAGTAGAGCTTGAGGGGAGGATCTTAGCTGAAGAGCCACATATTCAAAAGAAGCAAAATTTCCGTAAGATATTTGCGTACATTGGAATGAGTCATTAAACAAAATGGCGACTCCACCTCCTTTCTTATTCACTCTATTCTCACTCATAAAACTGAAGTTAGGGGGGGCTGACTCAATGAGAACAGCAGCACTGTTATTATGGTCCAACCAGGTTTCAGTTAAAACCATAAAATCAAGATTGTGGTTGATAATAAAATCATTGATTAAAAATGATTTTCCCGCCAAAGACCTAACGTTTAGTAGGGCTAGGGTTAGTGCGTTTTCATTTTTTGGGACAGACTGTGGCTGACGAGGAATGGATGCTAAATTTGCAAAGTTTGCAGTTACGTGCTTATTCACCATTCTTTTTCTATTACCTATCACAACATAAATTGTGGAAGAATCTAATACGCAGGGCACAGGCTTGTCTTGGAAAAA
Source organism: Perca flavescens (assembly GCF_004354835.1). NCBI lineage: Eukaryota > Metazoa > Chordata > Actinopteri > Perciformes > Percidae > Perca > Perca flavescens. The sequence continues at coordinate 7,163,388 of NC_041338.1, read as the reverse complement.
GTCCTGAGTGCTACTAGGCATGCAGCCTGGACCCGGCCCATATCAATTAATGCTAACTGCATTTTGCACACAAGCATCCTTATCAGTTTGGGGAGAAGGAGTTAACTGCCGTCCTTGAGGGGACAGAGGTGCCTGGCGTTTTACGATGGGAGAAGGAAGTGGGGCATACTTGGTTCCAGCATTTACCAGCTGCTTCATCTGGTGAGTGAACTCCAACATGGGGATGGGGGAAAGAGGGGAGAGTGACGTATCCTTAAAGAGGTCCTCAAAGCTTTCGTGGTTGTCAAAGGGGTTTGAGGAGTGTTGGACGGGTGAGAAGGGGTGTTGAGATTTCTCATCTCCGGTCTTTGGTCTCCCATGGTCAAATCTTTGCTCAGGTGGGGGCTGTGGTGGCTCACTGCCGCACTTTGTTGTGTCTTCCTCTTGTTTTGGTTCATCTTGTCTCGTGTCCTTGGCCAAGGGAGCAGATGTGTGGTGCAGAAAGTAAAGTAAGCTAGAGGTAAACAGCTTTACTCCTGGCTTGTTAAGGAATAGTCCATCTGCTTTAAAAAGATGTCTGCAGCCACAGAAAATGTTAAAATTGTCAATGAACTGCATAGAATGGTTGTTGGTACATGCAGTTGAAAGCCATCTGTTCAGTGCCAACAGTCTGCCGAATCTCTCAGCTCCTCCTCTGACTGGCGGTATAGGGCCACTAACAAACACCTTTGCGTTTAGGGAGATGACTGTGTTCAGCAGATTCATAAAGTCACGAATCAGCACTTCAGACTTTTGCTTTACAACATCATTTGACCCTATATGCAGTATAATGTTCTTCACGGTTGGGTGTGCTGCTACGATGTCTGGGATTCTTTGGGCCAAGTCAGACACCATGTCTTTGGGAAAACCGAGTATTTTGGTGTTTTTACTGCTTTTTATATCTTTCACAGCAGAGTCACCCACAATCAGAGTTTGGGGCCCAGTCATCAGCTTTCCCTGTAGCTTTTTACTTTTAGAATTGCTCTCAGTCCTTACCCTGCTGTGTGATAATGAGACGTAATCCAGGTCATGTCCAGGGTCCTGCAGCAGAGGAGCAAATCTGTTCTTCATCTGCACACTCAGTTGTTGGGGAGGCATTTTGTTGCTGATTTTCCCTTTTGCAGCTGTCCACGACCGTGTCCTGCTAAGTACAGGGGTTGAAGAGGCGCTCTGCCTGGAGGATAATGCAGGCCAGCCGGTCGTCACAAATCTCAGGGCGCTGTGTCCTGCCCGTTAGTCGTCCTCTCATTTCCCAGGAAAATGATTTACTCTTAGGCTTTGCACCAAAAGAGTTCCAGGGAGGACTGCCACTTGTTGATTTACTATCCGTTCCACAGCCCTCCTGTTTCTTTGTGGTCTTTCTGGTGCTAGATAGCCGTGTGTTAGCATGCTTTTGTCTATTGTTTTGGGTCACTGGTAAAGTGGTGTCATTTCCACATGATCTGTTCACTTCCATATTTACTTCTAATCGGTAAATTTTGGTTTCCAGAACTGCAATCTTCTGAAAGAGTTTGTAGTAGTCCTCTATGGAGAAGGGTGGCATCTTGCTGCTAATTAGCTTTAGCTACAGTCACTTTAGGACAGGCTTGAGCTATTGGTAGGCCACTCTCACACATAAAAATGTTCAAACATGACAATAGCCTACTATGTCTACAAAAAATGTATAGTCCAGTGATTTATAAGTATCCAAGAGCCGCTGCTCATAGTTTCTCTCAGAGGAAAAGCAAGATTATCAGCAGACATATGCAAGCAGAAGCAGGAGCAAGCAATAGAGCATCTGCATAGAGCGTCTGCACTGTAAGAAGTAGCTAAGCAGAGGTACTGCCCGCGTCAGGTTATTCACCCTCTGCGTTCGGTCCTGGCTCACACTTCTCGACCTCTCTTTTATGTGGGTACTTTTATATGCCGGCGAGGGGAGGTAGTACTCACCCTCACTGTCTGACTCGTTCACTACGGACCTATTGGTCTTTAGAGTACGTTTTCTATGCCCCACTGGGGGAGATTCTTCCCTACAGTGAAGGTCCAGGATGTCCAGTGCTCTTGTGAGGCTAGGCAATCCTGGTATGGGTGTGGTTCTCCCCCTGGGCAGGGGTAGAGATTGTGACAGAGGTCTTGTGTGTTGCGTCAGAATAGGCTGAGCGTTCTCGCCCAGACTTTTTGAAAACTTCCTTAATGCCTCTTTGTAACACCTCTCGTCCAGTTTGAGGGTTTGGAGGGGGTTTGCTTAATCCCGGTCCACACTCCCCCATGGAGGGGAAGGGGTAAAGGAAGGCCTACAGGGTGTGAAGTTCCCGAGGGTTTTAGCTTCTACTGGAGGCGGTGGGAATGTGTGAAAGGGGGGCAAGGTGACAGGGGGCATTGCCTCCCTCTCCTCCCCTTCTGTGTCCGTCCCTGCCTGATTTTTGTCCTCTTCCTCTTGGTCCTCATCACCTTCCTGCTCTGACTCTCCTGTTTCAACATCATCCTGTTCATCATCATCATCTTCCCCTGGATTTACATATTCCTCCTGACCTTCCTCCGGGAGGAGATGTCCCATCTAATGTGGTCCCATCTGGGGTGCCATGTCGACTGGTGTGGCAGTTGCTGAGGCGTTGCGTCGCTCGCTTGGTCGAGCCAACCCCCTTTTATGCCTTCCCCTCAGCAACCCCCGGCCCTACTGTGCCCTCTTCTGCCATACGGACAAACGCTAGTTGCCCGTCAGTGGGGCGGATGTTTTGGCCTACAACAATCCCAGAAAAAATACGGCACTGGCAAAGGTTTGGTCCCCTAGCCGAAAGCTGGGCTCAGGTAGTTTTTATTATTTTGTGACAAAAGCAGAAATTAAAAGCAAGTGGTCCTTTATACAATTAAAATAAAGCCTCTGCTTAACAGAGTAATTTAAAGCCGCTTCTCTTCTTTTGTCCCTGTCTCCCCTGCTCCTAGTGACTGTAGGGCAAAAAACTCCTCTCTGGCTGTCGAGAGGCAAATAAATCTTTCCCAATGCAGCAGAAGGCGCCTGGGTAAAACGAAGAGAGAAGAGGCTTCTTTCCCAATGCAGCAGAAGGCGCCTGGGTAAAACGAAGAGAGAAGAGCGCTTCTTGGCAAAAACATTCATATTCATACACAAAAAACATTTACTCCTCCCAAAGTCATCAAGGGGGATGTGCTTTATGTACTTTTTTGTCCTTGTAAGGTAATGTAGGAAACGCTCCACAGACTACGTACAGTAACAGGAAACTTAACATGAGCCACATAGCACTTCGTGCCCCTGTTCTCTCTTATCTCTGTCTGGCTGCTTTCCTACACTCCTCACAATTTCTCAATGAAAGCTTTCTCTGTCATGTAATGTAGAAACAGATCAGTATGCAAGCAAAAACAGATTAATATGTAAGCAAGATACATATGTTATTTTTTGGGGGTTTTCAAAACACACACACGCAATAATATAGTTTACTTTTCAAAACACATCTATTTAAGTGATTATATAGTTATCCTGTTAATACTGACAACGTTATATATGTTGTAAAGGAAGGAATTATATGGATTCTGCTATTTCTTTGTTTTTGGGTTTTCAACTCAAACACTCATTCAACACTAGCCAACGGAGAGTCTAGACTGATCCTGGCTGCAAATTACATTTGCCATTCTTGCAAATTTCATATCCATAAATGCAGATTCTAAAATAAAAATAAAATGTATGATAAAATATTGGTTAACCTCATCTTATCTCAATTTTAAATATTAGATCCCCTTCTAATGGGAGGCATGGCAAACCTTTTTTATTGTTCTATTCTGATTGAGCGTTTATAAAAGCGTTTATAAACGTTCAATCCATGTCCTAATTAGGACAGTCTACAGGGAAGCGTCATAATTTTGTCCTTTTTTTTCAATAGCATGAGCACTATGAATAATGCTTTGGTGCTTATGATTTCAGTAAAATGAACTGACTGATTGAATTGCAGAGAATCTTACCAATGAAACGATGTCCATATTGACAAAAGTTTTGAACTTTTGTGTTTAAATGCTCATTATGTAACATGTCAGAACTCATGTGAGGTGTTTTTAACATCCACCAGGTCGCTGGATGTTAACAGGTGACATATACATCTTGTATTACAAGTTTTCTGAAATTTTATGTTTAAATATGCAAATGAGGCCTTATCTAATGCTAACTTTTGGTCATATACCCTGATCCTGAATGGAGTGTGCATGCGTCGGCCAGACATGAGGGACTTGAGTCACATGACTTGACTCAAGTCAGGCTTCCATCCATCTTTGTCTTCCCATTCCGTTTATTATATTTTGCTGTGGACAATTTATCTTTTCCCTCTTTCGAGAACTGCAATAACAAACACTAATTGACACACTTGGAGAACCCCGTTCACATCAGTGATCATTTGCCAGCTGATCAGACCACTCCCTATAAAAGGAGGCTAGATCTCTTACCAAGGGAGACAACGTTCTGGACGGATGGACGTGCTCTGTGGCTTGCTGATCTTCTTTTCCCTTGGTATTGCTGCTGACTGGATCTCCTGTGCCATGGTGGAGCCGACTCCCAGACTCTGCAGTGTCAACGCTCACAAAACTCTGACAAAAGGGAAGTGGTCCTTTTCTCCCACACTGATGCGTGTGTATGTTTTTTAGCATTGGCGCTAAAGGAGTCGTTTTTAGTTGTTGTTCATTTCTGTGAATGTGCCAGATCCAGGGGCCGACGGCAGAGCAGCGTACACGGCAGTATTGTTGATGAGCCCACATGAAGTACAGGAAAGGAAAGTTGTCACTCTAGTCACCCAGGACTGTTTTAAAGTTGCCGGGGTACGAGCAGGCTGCCCATTGATTTTATGACTTCTCCACTGACAGAAGCAGAGCGGCATCACGGAATTCCTGGTTCTGGATTTCTGGATTCGGAATCGGCTATTCGAAGCCCCGCTGAAGCAAGACATTCTGTGCTGGCGACAGGGGAAACACGGAGCTGACTCCAGGCTGGACTGGACTTGGGTAGGTGTTTCACCCTGGGCGTGGGCCATTTTAGCCGTTCTCTTAGTCCCAACACCTGGTTTCAATCTGCCTGTACAGCCCGTATCATAGCTTTCATTGACAATTTTAACCTCTTCTGGAAACATCCAGCCTTCTTCCGTGGTGATGGCATACACCCCAATGGCCTTGGCTCACGTATTTTAAACGACAACCTTTTCTACATAGTTAGGAATTGACATCCAATCTGACTGTCTACCAGGTGTGCTCATTCACCCCCGGTCACTTCCGGTCTCTACCTGTCAAACTCTCTCCCCTCTAACTTCCCCTTGCAGTTGAAAATATTAACTACTACCACCACTTTTTCTCAGTACATTGTAAACAGTGTTAACCACCCCTACTGCCAGTCATTGGCAATAACACATCCTCTACTCTCTTCTGCTATTCAGACTATTTTAATAGTGAGGCCTTTGCTGCCTGGGAACCGTTCCAGCAGATCAGTGTCCAGGTGTCTGCGCCTGCTGGCCCGGGCCTCTGCTGTGCCTAGCAGTGGGTCGGTGCCTCTCAGGATGGTGCTGATAAATGCTCATTCAACACCAACAAGTATTTTTTCTTGAATAATTTGTTTATTGACAAATTCCTTGATTTCTTGTACCTGACTGAGACTTGGCAGAGAAACATGGAATTCAGAACTCTAATTGAACTTTGTCCACCAGACTGTTGTTTTATCAGTACTCCCAGTACCTCGGGCCTGGGTGGATTGCTCGCGGTTGTGTATAAAAACTGCTTTTAAAGTCGGACAGTAACCATTGGATTTTTTTCAATTAAGGACTCCAGTGACTGACCGTTATCATTTCTATGCTGATGACATCCAGCTGTATGTTTCTTTTAATCTGGAAGAGACTAAAGTCTGGATGGCGAACAATTTCTTGCAAGTTAACAGTCCAATCTCCAAAATCTTGCTGTTATATTTGATCATAATATGTTTCTTGACTAGGGTTGGGTATCGTTTGGTTTTTTTTCGATTCCGGTGCTAAATTGATACTTTTAAAACGGTGCCGGTGCCTAAACGGTGCCTGAACCGGTACTTTTCAATAAAGTAAAAAAAAAAAAAAGAAGAAAAAAAATAAGTGTAGTAAACAACAGTCAGTGACTTGTTTATTGCTAAGGCCATGGTCAAAATTAAAGATTTAATAATAATGTAATAACTATAACAATAACAATAACTTATTTCACCAGTAAATTGCTGTTGAACACCAGATGGGAAAAGGGTATTTTACAATTACTGTGAATGCACCACAAGGCTACCTGTTTTAAGTGAATCTGTGTTGTTTAATTCCGTCAACGGCAGCTGCGAGTGAACGCACCGTCTGTGTTGTTTAATTCCGACCATATAAACATACTGTATATCTATGAATTGCGACAATGGCAGCTGCTGCGCTGCAGTGCAGACTGTTACATCCCGCTGTTGAAGTCCTCCACAGTGAAATACAGTCACACTTTACACTGTTTAACGTTAGCTGTCAGCATTTTAACCGTGATTAATCCAGCTGCTAGCTAAAGGTAGGCTAACGTTACATGCTGTCAGGTGTAGTGTAAAGTCGAGCACCGAAATGAGGCACCGAAACTTTCGTTCTTATTCGGTCTCGTTACTACCGTTTACGTCGGCACCGGTTCCCTATTGGCACCGAGTTTCGGTACCCAACCCTATTCTTGACCAACATATCAAATCACTAAGCCACACATGTTTCTTTCAACTGAGAAACATTGCTAAACTTAGAGCCTTGGTTTCGCAATGTGAACTTGAGATGATCATTCATGGTTTCATATCATCCCTGCTTGATTACTGCAACTCCGTTTTCACTTTTCTCAGCAAGTCGTCCCAGGACCGTCTACAACTGGTCTACAACTCTGCTGCAAGGCTGTTGACCAGGTCCAGCAGGATGTCACACATCACACCTGTTTTATCCTTGTTAGAATGGCTTCCGATCAAGTTCAGGATCCAATTTAAAGTTATTGTTCTTACATATAAAGCATTGTATGGTCAGACACATCTGACCTGCTCCATCTGCACTACTAATAGGTCCCTCAGGTTTTCTAACCATGGATTACTGGTGGTCCCACGCACTCGTTTGAAAACTAAAGGTGAACATTCCTTTGAAGGGGTAGTTCCAACTCTGGAAAGCCCTTCTTATTAACTTATGTTCTGCAGTCTTAGTTGATGCTTTTAGAAAGCAGCTGAAGACACACTTGTTTCAACATGCTTTTGTCTCATGTTTGTAATTTTGGGTTATTAGTCTTTTAATCTTTTACCTTCATTATTATTATGTTTGTTTTTGCTTGTTTATTTTCTGTTTCGGATCCTACTGTATTTTAACAAATGTTTATTGTGTGAAGCACTTTGTGACCCTGTCTGTAAAAGGTGCTATATCAAATAAATACATTATTATTATTATTATATTAAAAAAAGATTATTGAATTATATTTAGGTGTCCCCTGCTGGAGCTGCTGGAGCTGCTTTCCCTGTGACCCAACCCCAGATAAGCGGATGCTGATGGATGGATGAGAAGTAAAAACAAACATTTTTCCTGTATACATCTGTATCCCACTTTTCCACTGTAAAATTATTTAAAATCTGAAAGCTATTTTGCTTCATAATTCCAGTCATTGACTTATATTGGCCTATCTGAGTTCAGGATATCTCTGACTAAACCCATACTAAAATTAAACATTTTAACTGTACAAATTTGGAGATGTTTCCAAGTCTTACATTTCTACTGTAAAATTACTAAAAATCTAAAATTATAGGTACTATAACATGTCTTTCCTGCATAATTCCATACAATGACTTATATATCTGAGTTCAGAAAATCTCGACCTACACCCATACTGAACATTTTTACTGTACAAATTTGGAGATTTTTGACAGTAAAGCTATTTCACTGTCGAAATCTGGGACTTTACTGAAAAATCTCCAAATTTATACAGTTAAATGTTTCAATTTCAGGATAGGTGTAGTCAGAGATGTCCTGAACTTAGATTTCATTATTTGGAATTATAGAGCAAATTTATTCTATATTGCCTCCAGTTTCAGAAATGAAGCTATTTCACTGTCGAAATGTGGGACTTCTCAAAAAATCTCAAAATGTATACAGTAAAAATGTTTGATTTTCAGTATGTGTCTTATTGGAGATGTCCTCCACTCAAATATCTTAGTCATTGTCTGGAATTATTAAACAAAATCATTTCATAGCGCCTCCAGCCATTATACAAAAAGTTGGAATTTAATTATTATTTATACAGTAAAACTGTTGCCTTTTCATTTTTGGTGTATTCAGAGATGTCTTGAACTGCTGGCGTCAAATGGAGCAGTCCAGAAGGAGCTCAGTCCTCCAAGTCAGGAGATAAGCTGAGGAAGTCAACAAGTTCTAGGAAAGGGTTCTATGTCTCTAGCAATGTCGAGATAGAGCCTTTCAGAGAAGATCTGAGCTTCTCAAGCTTCAAATTGTCAAGCACTTATTTAATCCAACAGTTGTGTGTGGGGGGACGGGAGAGCCTCCAGTTGAGCAAGATCAGTCTCCGGGCTAGCAGAGATGTGAACACCAGGGCCCGCTTTAGTGCAACAGGGAGGTCAGCGTCAGACGAAATGCCAAAAATGGCTGACAAAAGGCTGGGGGGATAATGAGACCATAGGCTCTGCTCGTGGTGTCAAAACTCCTCATCCAAAAAGTAATTAATTTAGGGCAAACCAGAACATATGAGTATGGTTGGCAGGAGACTGGTTACACCTGTTACAGGCGTCCCAGACAGTGGAGTATATTTTGGACAATTTTGCATTTGTATAGTGGACTTTATGGAGGACCTTGCATTGGATTAAGCCATGACGAGCACATATGGAGGAAGAATGAACCATAACCAGCGCAGGGTCCCATTGTTGGTCCGTAACAGTCATGTTCAGATCGCTCTCCCATGCATCCTTTGTCACAGTATGAGGGCTGGCTCAGGCCAAGCATAACGAATCGTACAATATAGAAATGCATTTCTTTCGGTTTCTGTCACCAGGAGGGAATCAGTCAGGGTTTCTGGGTGGCGGTTTGGAAAGTGGGGGAATGTCTTCTTAACAAAGTCCTTAATCTGGAAAAAGTGAAAGAGGTGTCACTTTCAGTTTTTTCGACCAGAGGTAAGAAGTTTTAGCGGAACATCTCTGCTACGGCCGTTGTCCATCCATCCATCTTCGTCCGCTTATCCTGTGTCGGGTCGCGGGGGGAGCAGCTCCAGCAGGGGACCCCAAACTTCCCTTTCCCGAGCAACATTAACCAGCTCCGACTGGGGATCCCGGCGTTCCCAGGCCAGGTTGGAGATATAATCCCTCCACCTAGTCCTGGGTCTTCCCGAGGCCTCCTCCCAGCTGGACGTGCCTGGAACACCTCCCTAGGGGCGGCGCCCAGGGGCATCCTTACCAGATGCCCGAACCACCTCAACTGGCTCCTTTCGACGCAAAGGAGCAGCGGCTCTCTCCGAGCTCCTCACGGATGACTGAGCTTCTCACCCTATCTCTAAGGGAGACGCCAGCCACCCTCCTGAGGAAACCCATTTCAGCCGCTTGTACCCTGGATCTCGTTCTTTCGGTCATGACCCAGCCTTCATGACCATAGGTGAGGGTAGGAACGAAAACTGACCGGTAGATCGAGAGCTTTGCCTTCTGGCTAAGCTCTCTTTTCGTCACAACGGTGCGATAGATTGAATGCAATACCGCACCCGCTGCGCCGATTCTCCGACCAATCTCCCGCTCCATTGTCCCCTCACTCGCGAACAAAACCCCAAGGTACTTGAACTCCTTCACTTGGGGTAAGGACTCATTCCCTACCTGGAGAAGGCATTCCATCGGTTTCCTGCTGAGAACCATGGCCTCAGATTTAGAGGTGCTGATCCTCATCCCAACCGCTTCACACTCGGTTGCGAACCGATCCAGTGAGTGCTGAAGGTCGCAGGCCGATGATGCCATCAGGACCACATCATCTGCAAAAAGCAGCGATGAGATCCCCAGCCCACCAAACTGCAACCCCTCCCCACCCCGACTACGCCTCGATATCCTGTCCATAAATATTACAAACAGGATTGGTGACAAAGCGCAGCCCTGGCGGAGGCCAACCCTCACCTGAAACGAGTCCGACTTACTACCGAGAACCCGGACACAGCTCTCACTTTGGTCATACAGAGATTGGATGGCCCTGAGTAGAGACCCCCTCACCCCATACTCCCGCAGCACCTCCCACAGTATCTCCCGGGGGACCCGGTCATACGCCTTCTCCAAATCCACAAAACACATGTAGACCGGATGGGCATACTCCCAGGCTCCCTCCAATATCCTTGCGAGAGTGAAGAGCTGGTCCGTTGTTCCACGACCAGGACGGAATCCGCATTGTTCATCCTCAACCTGAGGTTCGGCCGTTGTAATAATAAAAAAAAAAAAAAAAAAAATCCATCCCCCTGCCCACTTAAATGATGATAAAGAGCGTGGGAGCTGCCTAGCCAGAGACAAAAAGCCTTGTTGTACACATCTCTTAGAACTGGCGCGAGGAGAGCGGAAAATGTTTTGTAATACTTTACAGTGAAGCCATCCTACCCCAGGGATTTGCTGCTCTGTAGCGAGTTAATAGGCCCTTGAACCTCAGCAGTGGTTATAAGGCCACCCAGGTCATTCGCGGAATCAATGTCTATTTGGGGGAACGTTATATCATTAAGTGTGTTACCTGCAATGGGAGGGCAGTCAGAGGTATACAGTTCAGAATTAAATTTGGCAAATATTTCAGTAATGTTGACAGGATCAGTGTGGATCTTGCCTGAGTTAGCTCTAAGGGCAGGAATTAGCCGTGGGGTTGCCTCATCTCGGGCCTGATGAGCCAGAAGTTTCCCAGTTTTATCCCCTGACTCTAAATCTAGGCAAAGGAGATAAGCTGTCCTCTGATATAAGCTTTTGAAGTCTCCCATAGCCTCTGTTTGTGTCCGGCAGATCATTTGACTCGAAGAATAGAGTGATGTAAGAGTGTAGGAATTGCTTATAGTGATCCTCCGCTAGTAAAGAGGAATTAAACCTCCACTGCTTGAAGGGGTTAGAATGAGCGCAAAAGTAGAGATCAAGGGAGGTTGCTGCGTGATCTGATATTACGATGCTGTGGTAGTCGCTGGATTTAATCTTGGAGAGCAGCCTATCGTCTAGAACAGTGGTTCCCAACCTGGGGTCTGGGCACCTCTCAGGGGGTCGGCAAAGATCACCGGGGGTGCGCAAGTCTTTATCTGGTTTGAGGTTGAGGTAAAAAAAAAATATTTGCACACGTTAAACAAATTATGATAATACACTAGAATATATAATGTATACAAAAGTCTGTATAAAAACTATATATTTTTGTTCGCGCTTAAAATTGTAGGCAGGCTACTTAGTAGGCCAAACCTCCGGGACCTCTTAACCTGGGGCCCTTGCTGTCATCAGGTCAGCTGTTGTTGCTATCAGACACGGCATCACTATTTTATGAATGAAACATGGCGGAGAAACGTAAAAGTGCTGATAACTTCTCTGTATCAAAATAATAATAATTAAGGCTCTATCTCAAGAGTTACCTCAACTTCGGTTTCATTATCTAACGCTAACTATTAGCAAATGTATAACCAAGTTTCTTATAGTTTTGTTAACTGTATAACATTATAACATTTTAACCATAATGGACTGATAATGTCTTGCTACTGTTCGCGCCATCAGTCTATGGTTGGCGCATTTAGCCTTGACATGCTTTTAAGAGCTAACATTAGCAGAAATAAGCTCATTTAACTAAGTTAAAGTTACACTAAAGAACAATAGACTTGATTCATGTGTATTCTCCCAGATAATTAATGAACTACAGTTACATGCTAGTGTGCATATATATTTAACTATGAGGGGCTCAAATGGAAATTGATGATTCTTTCTCTTTCTTACAGAAATAGTCAGGAGTGCGGAGAACCAAGATGGCATGTGCACCCACCCAATGCCCCAGAAGTAAGCAATAGTTAGTAATAGTTAGGCTACTTTTCCTTTGCTATTTATTGTACAGCATTAATGTTACAGTTCAGTTCTAACCCAACACGCAGAACACACAGTTCAGTTTTAAAGGAGTTTAATAAACATATTGTACTTAAAGGAGGCAATGACGGTAGAGTTGGGGCAGGGAAGCTCCGGGGCAGATCCGAGGCTAGAGGCGGGCCGACGGAGGGGAATCCAAGTAGGTCTGGGACACGAGGCGAGCAGGCAGAGGTGAGTACACTCAGATACACAGAGAGAAATCCCAGCAATGACGAGACTGAATGGTGTGAACTGGAAGCTCAACAGGAACAGCGGGGAAGGCAGCAGGTCTAGATGGAGAACACAAGGTAAGTAGGAGCACAAAGTATAAGAATACCTAAGGACTGACATGAAACACTAAGCCAAGTTACCACATGGATTGTCGTAACGAACTGGCGCCGATGAGGGGATCAGCCCGGATATAAATACTGCTGGGTTGAATCATGGAATGAGCTGCAGCTGAGCAGGTATTTGTGCAGAGAAGAACGGCCACACCCCTTGACCTACTTTCCTCAACCATGCCTCCATCAACCTTCAGGTTGAAAATCAACACAGAAAGACACATAGGGAAAAGGGGAGAGAACACACAAACGGAAAGGGAAAACAGCTGACCCATAACAGTAACCCCCCCCTCAACGGGCGCCTCCTGGCGCCCCGCTAGGTTGAGGTTTGTCTGGATGGTCCCGGTGAATGTCCTTCACTAACTGTGGGTCCAGAATGAACCTTCTGGGAATCCAAGACCTCTCCTCCGGCCCATAACCCTCCCAATCAACCAGATATTGGAGCCCCCTACCCCGCCGCTGGACGTAGGGCTGGGCGATATAGCTGAAAACTGTATCGCGATATAAGTGTTTCATATCGGTCGATATCGATAATTATTGATATTTTTTATGACCTATTTAAAATAAGGACCAGGAGAAAAATATGTATTAAATTTAAACATTTTTATTTTAAACTTAACCTTCCTCTGATTATAATCCCCTCAGTTATAAAGCAGGAATGTCAACACAACCATGGAAAACACTCAAATAATTAAAACGTAAACATAGGTCTAAAATCACAATGAACACTTAAAAATTATCTCTTAACATTAAGGTGCAAACTTAAAGAATAAGTAAGAAATGCGTCATAAAGTGTAATAAAATAGTGCAAAATGTTAAATATAAGAAACCTGAGAAACTATTTTCTGCAGGTTTAGTGCTAGGTTGGTAACCTGGTTTCTGAACAGACATGTCTGCCTCCGTTATTTCTTTGTAGCGTTTAGTAAGGCGCTGATGCAGAGTACCTCTCCATGGCGGTCTGCTGCTTGTGCGGTGTAGCAGCTGCAGATGTTGTTGGACGTTGCTGCCGAATACGGCTGTGCTCCAAAGTGTGAGCGCGGCTAAGGTGGTAAAACAAGTTTGTGGTAGTTCCAGTGTTGGTGGGGACGACGGTCTGACGACATTGGTCTGTCTACGGTCAGACTTATAAAATCCCCAAAAACTGCCATACTGACTTTTGTTTTATCAACAATTTCCTTGCTCGCTGCTGCACTCACTTTCCACTTATCACTCCACGCCGGTTCTGTTATTGAAGAACACGAGACAGTGATGTGGCGCAACCAAACTTGATACTGTTACATGATTGGCTGTTAGAGTGTCACTCCCTACGTTGCTAGGTTACCAGAGAGCGAGTGCCTTTGTTCATGCAACCAAACTTGCTTCACAATCTCTGGTTTCTTCTGATGAAGAAAAACAAGTTATCAAACATTTTATCGACCGCATTTTCTATTGATATTGATTACGTGTCTATCGCGAGACATATCGTTATCGTTTTATCGCCCAGCCCTAGCTGGACGTCCAAGAGACTCTGGACCGTGTAGGCTGGATGGTCGTCTATGAGACGTAATGGAGGTGGGGGATCCATAGGAGGGCACAAAGGGCTTGAAGCCACATGTTTCAGTTGGGACACATGGAAAGTGGGATGGATCTTCATGGCCTGCGGCAGCTTTAACCGAACAGCAGAGGGGTTAATGATGGACTCAATGACAAATGGACCCAAATATCGAGCCGGCAATTTGTGGGACTTGGTATGCAGCGGGACATTCCTGGAGGAGAGCCAAACCTCCTGTCCCGGCTGGAACGGAGGTGCAGGGATCCTTTGCCTATCCGCCACTTTCTTGTCCCACTTCGTGGTCCAGAGCAGCACCTCATGGGCGTCACACCAAACTCTATGGCATCGGCGTAGGTTCTCCTGGAGGACACGAAGGGACGCTTGCAGGTCCTGATTGGCCCTCTCTGTCTGGCCGTTGGACTGCAGATGGAAACCTGAGGACAGGCTAACAGAAGCGCCGAGAGCAGAACAGAACTCTTTCCAAACACGTGAAATACATTGTGGGCCTCTATCAGAAACTATGTCCACAGGTATTCCATGGGGACGGAATACATGTTGGACAATGAGGTCCGCTATCTCACTGGCAGTCGGTAATTTTGGTAATGCTACATAGTGAGCAGATTTAGAGAATCTGTCCATGCTGGTAAGTATTGTATCATTAACTTCAGATTCAGGAAGACCCGTAACAAAATCCAGAGCGACATGGGACCAGGGACGACTTGGAACCGGGAGAGGTTGCAGGAGACCCATGGAGACTAGTGAGAGGCTTTTCCCTGAGCACAGATGGTACACGCTGCCACGTAAGCTCGGACATGTCAATCATGTCGCCTTCCATATTATGAAGGATTTTGACCGAAATTCTGCTCTGAGTCTTTTGAGTCCAATTTGTGGTCACTCCATCTTGCACCAAAACATTTAAGTGTTCGTTATCTGGTAGATCAGAATCAAATCAAGACACAGGATTTGCTCAGATAAGTTATATCAAAGCTTTAGTGAATGATATTGCAGAGTAAAATACTGTACATATGAATATGGACACAGTTCTCCTTCAAGACCATCTCCCTCGCCCTAACAACAGACAGTCTCTGCGGGAACTCGTGCCCGCTACTCAGACCTTCGTACTTTTTTACATTTTCTCTGCCCATCCTTGGTGGTGCTGTTATCGGTTGGATATAGTTGCCTTGTTCTCTGCTTCTCCCGATCTGAGAGTCTTTTTAATCCGCTCAATTATTTTCCCGGTCTGGTGATGCCTTTCATATAGGTCAGATAGTCCTCTCACAGATACTCAGGAAGAGCAACTCACTTATCAGGTCAGATGGCTTTTCTCACAAACAGTTAGGAAGAGCAGACAACAATGGCCAGTTATGATTACCTAGAAATAGAAAAATGCAATTTATGATATGTAAGGACACATTGCAAACCTGTGGCATCTTTTTGTTGTTCAATTTGAATAGGGCCTAACTGTGGCCTCCCAGTGGAGCATGCTTATGCAATTGTTCCAAAGCTGTTTTATCTTTGCGGGTCAAGTCAGGATGGGATAGGTGATAATTTGATCTTGCAAATTGAAGGTTGTTTCAGGTTCAATGACTGGATAGCAATTCTCTCAGATACCCTGGTCTGCTTTGTTTACATTGCTCACTGTCACTATACTATCCCAACTAGGTGACTGGCTATTCAACTTTTTTTTTATTAAAGTCCATCTGGACGTCTGCTCAGTGTTGGCTTTGTAACCCTTGGAATATGAGTGGGTGGTATGGTGACTTTGTTTTATTCGTCGATGGTCATGTTTAGGCATGGTTGGTATGCACGGTTGTGGATCAGTGGTCAGATTCAGATTCAGATTTGTAGCATTACTTTTGGCTATTTCCCTTTCTCTTAGTAGCTGTACATCGTGCCATATTATTGGTATCACTATAATTAATGCAGCTGTGAAAAGGAAACACATCATTCCTCTGAGACCACACAGTCCCGGAAGTCTAAATGGATGCCAGGGACAGGGATGGTCCATTTTTGTTGGGTTTCTGGTTGGAGACTCCTACTGATAAGTCTAGTTCACTTTTCTCCTCTAATGTGGTTGAGGGATGCAATCTATATACTGTATATATATATATTATTATTATTATTATTTTATTTATTTTTTCTTCACTGGGTTTAAGACAGTCCACTAATAACACTTTTCTAGTCTAAAAGGCTCTTTGCAGCCCAGACTACCCTCCACCACTTTGTATCAGTGAGACTAGACTCCCCAGCCTGCTCTGTCTCTCCCAGACAACCCAAATACCTTATTACAGTGTGACAAAGATGAATCCAAAAAATGAAAAGTGGTAGCAGTAGAGAGTAGGACTTGATATGATCCCACCTAGGACTGGACAATATGTTTCGCTTTACCACTTCAAGGAGCATCACCGGATCTCCTAATGTTAAGTCAAACTGACAAAACAGAATTTTTTGCGATAAAACAAACAAACAGAATCTTTAGCAATATTAATAAAAACCAACAAAAAGAATTGATAAAAACAAAAACAAATTTAAACAAAATTTTTTTTTTTTTATCCATACACTGTGAACACTTTATTTATTAAACACCTTATTTAAATTTGGTATGTTATCCCTCCCGTTGAGGCATGAAAACTCATGACTCGATAACAAATCAAAATAATGTTTAGTGTTTTTTTATTTATTGATTTTTTTTAGCCTTTAACACCCTCCTGTGGTATAATAGCAAAACCTGTATGAAATTACAAAGGTTAAATAAATCATGTAGAAACAGAAAGAAATTCCCCAAAGGAAAAACTGGTTTCCAAAATCAACCTAATGGTGTAAACAATTGATATAGCAAGTCAAAATAAAACAAAGTCTGTAGTGTAGCGTCCAATTGAACTGCTCTTAAAAATGAAACTCATAGCTAACTGAATTGGCTTCAATATAACCTCAACCAATGAACTCAGTTGAATGAAAACAAAAACATGCTGTCTATTTTAGGGACCGGGACACCTAGGGGGCCGTCAGAATCAATGCAGGAAGGGGGGGTGGCCTCTGAATTATTTGAAAGTTTTTCTTTCTAAAATTAAAAGTGTTTATCATGAGTTTAGTATATTATTAGCAAATATAAATCCCCACTGCTTACTGGCCTCTATAGGTAGTCTCCAAGATAGCCATCCACAGATACAGTTAATCCTAAGGATTCACTGTGTCACATGACATGTTTATCATTAAAATATGATTTGTAAAACCATGAAAACAGTTATGAGGATATTTCAATGGTTCATTATGCACTAAATACATATGTATCAAGGTGTTAGGCTGCCCTACACATTAGTGTAGGCCCAGTTTAATGTGCAAATCCATTCTATCATATATATACATATATCCATCCATCCATCCATCCATCCATCCATCCATCCATCTTTGTCCGCTTATCCGGTGTCGGGTCGCGGGGGGAGCAGCTCCAGCAGGGGACCCCAAACTTCCCTTTCCCAAGCAACATTAACCAGCTCCGACTGGGGGATCCCGAGGCGTTCCCAGGCCAGGTTGGAGATATAATCCCTCCACCTAGTCCTGGGTCTTCCCCGAGGCCTCCTCCCAGCTGGACGTGCCTGGAGCACCTCCCTAGGGAGGTGCCCAGGGGACATCCTTACCAGATGCCCGAACCACCTCAACTGGCTCCTTTCGACGCAAAGGAGCAGCGGCTCTACTCCGAGCTCCTCACGGATGACTGAGCTTCTCACCCTATCTCTAAGGGAGACGCCAGCCACCCTCCTGAGGAAACCCATTTCGGCCGCTTGTACCCTGGATCTCGTTCTTTCGGTCATGACCCAGCCTTCATGACCATAGGTGAGGGTAGGAACGAAAACTGACCGGTAGATCGAGAGCTTTGCCTTCTGGCTCAGCTCTCTTTTCGTCACAACGGTGCGATAGATTGAATGCAATACCGCACCCGCTGCGCCGATTCTCCGACCAATCTCCCGCTCCATTGTCCCCTCACTCGCTAACAAAACCCCAAGGTACTTGAACTCCTTCACTTGGGATAAGGACTCATTCCCTACCTGGAGAAGGCATTCCATCGGTTTCCTGCTGAGAACCATGGCCTCAGATTTAGAGGTGCTGATCCTCATCCCAACCGCTTCACACTCGGTTACGAACCGATCCAGTGAGTGCTGAAGGTCGCAGGCCGATGATGCCATCAGGACCACATCATCTGCAAAGAGCAGCAATGAGATCCCCAGCCCACCAAACTGCAACCCCTCCCCACCCCGACTACGCCTCGATATCCTGTCCATAAATATTACAAACAGGATTGGTGACAAAGCGCAGCCCTGGCGGAGGCCAACCCTCACCTGAAACGAGTCCGACTTACTACCGAGAACCCGGACACAGCTCTCACTTTGGTCATACAAAGATTGGATGGCCCTGAGTAGAGACCCCCTCACCCCATACTCTCGCAGCACCTCCCACAGTATCTCCCGGGGGACCCGGTCATACGCCTTCTCCAAATCCACAAAACACATGTAGACCGGTTGGGCATACTCCCAGGCTCCCTCCAGGATCCTTGCGAGAGTGAAGAGCTGGTCCGTTGTTCCACGACCAGGACGGAATCCGCATTGTTCCTCCTCAACCCGAGGTTCGACTATCGGCCGAACCCTCCTTTCCAGCACCTTGGAGTAGACTTTACCAGGGAGGCTGAGAAGTGTGATACCCCTATAATTGGCACACACCCTCTGGTCCCCCTTTTTAAAAAGGGGAACCACCACCCCAGTCTGCCACTCCTTTGGCACCGTCCCAGACTTCCACGCAATGTTGAAGAGGCGTGTCAACCAGGACAGCCCCTCCACACCCAGAGCCTTGAGCATTTCTGGACGGATCTCATCAATCCCCGGGGCTTTGCCACTGTGGAGTTGTTTGACTACATCAGTGACTTCCGCCTGGGAAATCGATGACAATCCCCCGTTATCCTCCAGCTCTGCCTCTAACATAGAGGGCGTATTAGTCGGATTCAGGAGTTCCTCAAAGTGCTCCTTCCACCGCCCTATTACCTCCTCAGTTGAGGTCAACAGTGTCCCATCCTTACTGTACACAGCTTGGATGGTTCCCCGCTTCCCCCTGCTGAGGTGGCGAACAGTTTTCCAGAAGCAGTTTGGTGCCGACCGAAAGTCCTTCTCCATGTCTTCTCCAAACTTCTCCCACACCCGCTGCTTTGCCTCTTTCACGGCAGAGGCTGCAGCCCTTCGGGCCCTTCGGTACCCTGCAACTGCCTCCGGAGTCCTCCAGGATAACATATGAAAGACTCCTTCTTCAGTCGGACGGCTTCCTTGACCACCGGTGTCCACCATGGTGTTCTTGGGTTACCGCCCCTTGAGGCACCTAAGATCCTAAGACCACAGCTCCTCGCCGCAGCTTCAGCAATGGAAACTTTGAACATTGTCCACTCGGGTTCAATGCCCCCAGCCTCCACAGGGATGCACGAAAAACTCCGGAGGTGTGAGTTGAAAGTCTGTCGGACAGGGGCCTCCTCCAGACGTTCCCAATTTACCCGCACTACACGTTTGGGCTTACCAGGTCTGTCCAGAGTCTTCCCCCACCCCCTGACCCAACTCACCACCAGATGGTGATCGGTTGACAGCTCTGCCCCTCTCTTCACCCGAGTGTCCAAAACATACGGCCTCAGATCAGATGAAACAATTATGAAATTGATTATTGACCTTCGGCCTAGGGTGCTCTGGTACCAGGTACACTTATGAGCATCCCTATGTTCGAACATGGTGTTCGTTATAGACAATCCATGACTAGCACAGAAGTCCAACAACAAACAACCACTCTGGTTTAGATCAGGGAGGCCGTTCCTCCCAATCACGCCTCTCAGGTGTCTCCATCATTGCCCACGTGTGTTGAAGTCCCCAGCAGAACAATGGAGTCCCCCACTGGAGCCCCATGCAAGACTCCAGTCAAGGTCTCCAAGAAGGCCGAATACTCCGAACTCCTGTTTGGTGCATATGCACAAACAACAGTCAGAGTTTTCCCCCCACAACCCGCAGGCGTGGGGAGGCGACCCTCTCGCCACCGGGTAAACTCCAACACAGCGGCGCCAGCCGGGGCTTGTGAGTATCCCCACACCCGCCCGGCGCCTCACACCCTGGACAACTCCGGAGAAGAAAAGAGTCCAACCCCTATCCAGGAGTATGGTTCCAGAACCAAGACTGTGCGTGAGAGGTAAGCCCCACCAGATCTAACCGGTAGGCGCCCACCTCCCGCACCAGTTCCGGCTCCTTCCCCACAGAGAGGTGACGTTCCACGTCCCCAGAGCCAGCGTCTGCTGCCCGGGTCTGGTCCGTCGAGGCCCCTGACCTTCACTGCCACCCATGTGGCATCGCACCCGACCCCAACGGTTCCTCCCACAGGTGGTGGGCCCATGGGCTGGAGAGATGGGAGCCACGTAGGTTGTTCGGGCTGTGCCCAGCCGGGCTCCGTGGCAAACCCGGCCACCAGGCGCTCGCCAACGAGCCCGTCGTCTGGGCCTGGCTCCAGACGGGGGCCCCGGGCTTCCTCCGGGCAGGGTCACTCCATCTCTCCCTCGCTTATTCATTGGGGTTTTTGAACCATTCTTTGTCTGGCCCCTCACCTGAGACCACTTTGCCTTGGGAGACCCTACCAGGAGCACAAAGCTCCAGACAACACAGCCCTTAGGTTCACAGAGACACACAAACCTCTCCACCACGATAAGGTGATGGTTCACGGAGAAGTGATGTATATATATATATATATATATATATATATATATATATAGCAGGGAGCCTTTGTGCTGTCTCTCTTTTAGGTAAGGGGGCCATGGCTTGAAAAACTGTGAAGACACCAGGTCTATTTCATAAATTATTTGGGTTGCAACACAAAGTAATAGTAATTGCCGTCTGGTATTTTTAAAAATCATCATTGATTCAAAAATGTTTCCTAGACCTAGTATTAGTAGAATGAAACTAAGCACTGCGTACACTGCCGGCGTCTACACTCTTGATTAGCATTTTAAGGAGAGCCTCCAGGTTTTGGATGGCACCGTCATAGTTGAAGTCAGGATCTAGCTAGTCTACTAGGCTTTGTAGCTTGGCGTCATTTGTTGCCACTGCTGAGTAAACCTGTTGCGCAATCAGTGCCCGCAATTCAGATTGTAAGGGTTTAACCCCTTTCTCACTGACTCCAGAGGAAGCTGGTTTGGACGGCAATCTCGTATATTTCCTACATTTTCTTCTACGAGGCATTTTAGTCAATAAAGTTTTTCCCTGTTCTCCTCAGTGAAAAAAATGTGTATGTGTGTAATGCAGCTTCAGTGACTCCCCAGACTCCGCCCCGCCGGTGCGTCTGTGTAATTTGATCCAGTCGAGCTGTGGCTGCTGACCAGCACACTTATCTCTCTTCAATGACGGAGAAAAGCACTTCAAATAAAACAACCCAAAATCAGCGGGCCGTGCCACTGAAGACTCTTAATCAAGTGATATCAGTTTATTCTTGTCAAATCAGTGTGAAACACTATGGGTGTGTGTGTGTGCTGCAGCTTTCAGGGATTCCATGGACCACAGAATGAGAGCTCGCTTGCTGCAGCAGTGCACTAACAGACCACTCCCCGTTTTTAGTTCAGCTTGAAATTTGAGCCACTTCACTGACTAGCTGCTGTGTAACACACTACTGTGTGACTGGCCGCTATGAATGTTTATTTCACTACTCACAACAATCATTTTTAGCACATCTAATCATCATTATAGGCCAGAGTGTTACAAACGGTTGCTTGAGCAGATCATTTCCATAAAAACACCCAAAATCGGCGAACCGTGTCGCTACTCTTGATCAAGTGATATGGGTTTATGCTGCCAATTGTGATTATAAAAAACACCTAATTGAAAGTTTTAAACTTCTTAATTAATGTTGATGGGGTACTAAAGTTGTGTAGGGCAGTTACTACCAAGTAAATGGGCACTATATAGTGTTTATAGGTTTTAAACTTACACAATTTCATCCGTATCACTGTGATCTGTTAGAAGAGCCAGGCGTAAAATTATTGAAATGACACTCACTTCACACACTCCTTTTCAACAAAGTATGTAGATTATCATGTTATGAGGATATTTCAATAGTTCATTATGCTATGCACTAAATAGGCATGTATCAAGGTGTTAGGCTGCCCTACACATTAGTGTAGGCCCAGTTTAATGTGCAAATCCATTCTATCCAATATATATAGCAGGGAGACTTTGTGCCATCTCTCTTTTAGGTAAGGGGGCCATTGCTTGAAAAACTGTGAAGACACCAGGTCTATTTCATAAATTATTTGGGTTGCAACACAAAGTAATAGTAATTGCCGTCTGGTATTTTTAAAAATCATCATTGATTCAAAAATGTTTCCTAGACCTAGTATTAGTAGAATGAAACTAAGCACTGCGTACACTGCCGGCGTCTACACTCTTGATTAGCATTTTAAGGAGAGCCTCCAGGTTTTGGATGGCACCGTCATAGTTGAAGTCAGGATCTAGCTAGTCTACTAGGCTTTGTAGCTTGGCGTCATTTGTTGCCACTGCTGAGTAAACCTGTTGCGCAATCAGTGCCCGCAATTCAGATTGTAAGGGTTTAACCCCTTTCTCACTGACTCCAGAGGAAGCTGGTTTGGACGGCAATCTCGTATATTTCCTACATTTTCTTCTACGAGGCATTTTAGTCAATAAAGTTTTTCCCTGTTCTCCTCAGTGAAAAAAAATTGTATGTGTGTAATGCAGCTTCAGTGACTCCCCAGACTCCGCCCCGCCGGTGCGTCTGTGTAATTTGATCCAGTCGAGCTGTGGCTGCTGACCAGCACACTTATCTCTCTTCAATGACGGAGAAAAGCACTTCAAATAAAACAACCCAAAATCAGCGGGCCGTGCCACTGAAGACTCTTAATCAAGTGATATCAGTTTATTCTTGTCAAATCAGTGTGAAACACTATGGGTGTGTGTGTGTGCTGCAGCTTTCAGGGATTCCATGGACCACAGAATGAGAGCTCGCTTGCTGCAGCAGTGCACTAACAGACCACTCCCCGTTTTTAGTTCAGCTTGAAATTTGAGCCACTTCACTGACTAGCTGCTGTGTAACACACTACTGTGTGACTGGCCGCTATGAATGTTTATTTCACTACTCACAACAATCATTTTTTAGCACATCTAATCATCATTATAGGCCAGAGTGTTACAAACGGTTGCTTGAGCAGATCATTTCCATAAAAACACCCAAAATCGGCGAACCGTGTCGCTACTCTTGATCAAGTGATATGGGTTTATGCTGCCAATTGTGATTATAAAAAACACCTAATTGAAAGTTTTAAACTTCTTAATTAATGTTGATGGGGTACTAAAGTTGTGTAGGGCAGTTACTACCAAGTAAATGGGCACTATATAGTGTTTATAGGTTTTAAACTTACACAATTTCATCCGTATCACTGTGATCTGTTAGAAGAGCCAGGCGTAAAATTATTGAAATGACACTCACTTCACACACTCCTTTTCAACAAAGTATGTAGATTATCATGTTATGAGGATATTTCAATAGTTCATTATGCTATGCACTAAATAGGCATGTATCAAGGTGTTAGGCTGCCCTACACATTAGTGTAGGCCCAGTTTAATGTGCAAATCCATTCTATCCAATATATATAGCAGGGAGACTTTGTGCCATCTCTCTTTTAGGTAAGGGAGCCATTGCTTGAAAAACGGTGAAGACACCAGGTCTATTTCATATATTATTTGGGTTACATCACAAAGTAATAGTAATTGCCGTCTTGTATTTTTAAAAATCATCATTGATTCAAAAATGTTTACTAGACCTAGTAGTAGTAGAATGAAACTAAGCACTGCGTACCACAGTCTACTTATCCAATGTGTTTACTGATATACTGTATATATTATAGGTTTCATCATTAGCTTCTATTATATTATATTAAAACATTGATAATTATATCAGTCGCATACTGATCATTAACAGAGTCACAACCCTGCAATCCGGGAGTAGCGACCTCCCTTTTTATATAGTGTTGTTACTCTGCACAGTTTTCCACCATACACCACACCTCAGACGTACAAAAACAGACAAACGAAACTCCTTAATTCTCACAATCAAAAAGCCATTACCACACATGACACAACATACGGTCGAAACAACATACTGTCACACACATATCAACACTGTTACAAACAAACAAAGCGGACAAACATTGCCACATTTTAAACAAAACACTGCAAAGCACATACAAATTGTTTACAGCTGGGTTTCAAGACATGATTGCTCAGAGCTCCGTGTGTGGTTAGTTCTGCACTTTTACTCTTTAATCTGACTCTTTCACTGCGTGTCCACAGTTTATAATGCACTTCTGTTTTTTCTGATAAAGGCCTGTAGCGTGTATAGAGTTCACTCAAGCTGCGCACCCTTTTCTGATTTATCACATCAGAGACACCTTTTTCAGACTTCTGTTTGTTCTCATAAAAGCCGAGCGGTATGTATGGAGTTTACCCGAGCTACGCGCTCCTGTCAGTGATTTTACTCACTGAGACACTTTTCAGAGAACAAACAGGGAAACTTTCACTAGATGTAATACCCTCATTTCCCCAAAAGATGTTGCTCTTGCACCATGTCTTGAAACCCAGTTACTCAGAGGAGACGCACAGCATTCAGCAATGCATATAGTCACATGCAGTCCCACCAACAAAGATTCCCTTTTAATGTCAACGCTATGGTACCGGGTTAATTAGACAGCTCTTCCTACGCGAGGTGTCTTTACCCTTTGTAATCTCAGGCAGCAATTCTACGCAAAGTCTCTGGATTACTTTTATTTTGTCACGGGCAGCACTTCTGCGCAAGGTGTCTGGATGACAAGGTGACACTCCCAACTCGAGGCGTCAAGTTTTGCAATATCATTCACAGTAGGCTACCTGTCAGTCCAAATTATCGCCAGATGTCTGACACTCGCAGATCTATTTGCTCAAATAAGTTACTGTATATCAAACAGGTTAAGAGTGTGTTAGGGAGCATTGGAGCGTTTTCATCAAACCTTTAAAGGTGTCCTGGCACATGTATTTCATTACTTTGTGGTAATGTCTAAAGTTCTACCATGGACTCTATAACATTTTTTGTGGATAAAATGCAGGGCTCGAATACTGTAGGTATTTTTTTTAACTTTGTAGGACAAGTTGAAGAGAAATTTACTTGCCCCACTGGACAAGTTAAAACTCAAACAAAACAAAATGCCACTCATTTCGTCAATGTTACAGAATTGAAACAAATACATATTTTACCCCACAATCCCGGGCAGCGGGTCGGCGGGCCGCTAACGTTAGACCCAGCCCGCTGTTCAGCGCATTCTCCGAAAGCGAAGCAGCATGAAAGCACGGCGAGCTAGCCGGTGTTAGCTTGCTAACTCCACCTTAACGTTACCTCCTCACCACATCGTTCACAGAAAACAAGCTGAAAACAGAAGTCACTCGTGGCGATAGCAATGTGCTTTGTGTGGATGAAGCATTATATACGTTATTATGTGCCACTCATTCCGTTTATGTTACAGATTTTACTTTACCGATTTGAAACAAATAGCTACATTAACTAACGTTAGACCCAGCAGCAGCGGGAGAGCGGACCGCTGACGTTAGACCCAGCCCACTGTTCAGCTCATTCTCTGTAAGCGATACAGCATGAAAGCACCGCGGAACCAGCAAGCCAGGCAGCCGGTGTTAATTAGCTAACCTTAGCATGCTAACTATGCTTTAACGTTACCCCGTCCCCACATCGTTCACAGAAAACGAGCCGAATAAAGCTGTCACTCGTGGCGATAGAAGTGTGCTTTGTGCGGATGAAGCATGAAGTTAATTTGACTCTTGACGGCTGGCTCTCTGTCTCATAACGTTACTAGCTGCTCCGCTACTTGTTTGTAGCGGATTAAATATCAGGTAATAATCAACTGAAAAGTAGCTACACCTTTTTAAAGGATCCCTTGGTAAGTGAAATTGTAGAAATAATATATTGACTCAGTATCTCAGAATATAAACAAAGAATATCAAAGTAATGAGAAACTATAAAATATTGACTTAATCTCAATATATTGGCTTAGTATCATAATATATTGACTTAGTAACTTAGAATATTGACTAGGAATCTGAAAGTAATGAGAAACTTTAAAATATTCACTTAGAATCTCAATATATTAACTTAATAATTAAGCAAAGTATAATTTTGTATTGTGAGTCTGGAGATCCTTTTTTCTTGTTGAAGGGGAAATCTATTCTTGGGACACATTTGTTTCTACTGTTTAAACTGAATTGTATTAATGTTGATAGTGTTTGGATGCTTTCAATGGTTTCTTCAAATTCTGCATTAGCAAAACACAAAAGAAATTATAAAATGATGAATCTTTACCCGGACAAGTGACTTTTGTTCATGGACAAGTGAAACGTAAATGTACTTGCCCGAAGGACAAGTGCCTCAAAACGTTAATGTCAAGCCCTGAAAATGCCTTGGTTACCTTGTTTCGAGCCATTCTAGCATGGTACAGAAAGCCCGTAGGAAGACTCAGCTCGATTTGTGCCAGTTCTCATTAATATTCAATGAGCTAAGCTGTTTGACTCTGATTGGCTAAGAGCTAGCTAATGAGATGCTATCAGCATTCTTTACCCAGCGCAACTGAGCGAGCTCATGAATAGTAATGAGCTCAGGCAACACCACGTCAGATTGACCAGCTTTTGTAATTGGTCTGATTTCTCCGCTTATTTCTTTTCAGTGGATACAGCTGACAGAGGAGGTAGCCGTTTCTTTTCACATTCACGACATAACACAAACACATACGGACCTAACATATTTCAAAAAATACAAGTAAAAACGGTTTTATGTGGCAGAGCACCTTTAAGTCACTGTTGCAGGCTTATTGCACAGATAGGAAGGTCTTCTGTGAATGATGTCAGCACGGGAGGTCTTCCAAAAGAGCACTGGATTCAGCCTAAATGACCTTGGTTTTGGTCACACAGTACCAACTAGCAGTCCGTCAGGATGATTTGGCAATGGTTGATCCACCCAAATAAACGGATTCTGAAACAGAGGAGCCAATGTTAGGAAGCTGCTATGACCCCGTCATTAATGCAGACATAGACTTAAATTATTAGTCTGCCTGGGATATGTTTTGATTTAGTGTTGTTATGTAGGTCAGTGGCCAGAATGTGACCAGTCTCAATTTACACAGCAAGCTTGAAATTTAACCACAGTAGTGGGAGCAACAAGTTGGCGGACTGTGGAGTCATCGCTGCCCCTTTCTCTCTTGATGCTGCGCAATGTGTGTGTGTGTGTTTTTGTGTGTGTGTATGTGTGTATGCGTGCGTGCGTGCACGCAAGTGTATGTTTATGTTTATCCTAATAATAAGTCCTAATAATTTCAATTCATTGATTCACTCATCTACCAAAATCCATTTGATTTGATATTTTTGGAATGCTTATGATGGCAAATATTGATATATAAGATTAATACAGATTAACTAGTCACAAAGCATTCATTTTTAAATGTTTAATTTTTTGAAATTGCTTGAAAGACCTATTTTTAATTTTCTGATCTTTAAACTGTTAAATGAAGAGTTCAAGAGCCTATAATAAACTTAAATAGAATTATTCAGTAAGCAAAAATCAAGACCTGGCCATATCAACAGAAACCTGATGCATCAGATGATATATAATTACAACAAATATCTGCCTATCTGTGATACCAAATTTGGTATGCTTACCACATTTAACTTTTAGGGTGTCATCAAAACATTCAATATAAAGGCTACTTGTGGACACAGTGTGTGACACAGAAGACCTGGGAGTTCCTGCTTGTGGTTGTGGCTATGTTCTCAACAGCTTGAGATCATTTGAAACATTTATTGAGTGCTTGTTTTTACACCTACTCTAACAACAGAAAGAACAGGACCTTTTAAAAAGGATTAGTGAATACTGTTGACAAAGAGGAGGTCAGGTAAGGACAACTTTAAATGTTTAACTTTTCTTCATCATTGAGTGTCTAAACAAGAGGTTAGCATATATTCTAAGTAACAATAATTCTGAAAAACTTTAGTCACTTTGAAGTCAAAGCCTACCTGTAACGATACCAGACATGGTTCCAGTGTGGATATGTTTTGTATTCAGCTACATTTTAAATGCTGTTTAATTATGTAATATAATAAATTACATGGACTTAAAAACATTAGTCTAAGATGGAAGTTCCTTTCTAATTATCTAACAGACATCAGCCGCCACCATGAGTACGGACGCAGAGATGGCCACTTATGGCAAAGCTGCCATTTACCTTCGTAAGCCAGAAAAGGAGAGAATTGAGGCTCAAACTGCACCGTTTGATGCCAAGAGTGCCTGCTATGTGGCCGATGTCAAGGAGCTGTACTTGAAGGCAAAAATCATCAAGAAAGATGGTGACAAAGTAACCGTCGAAACCCTGGACACTAAGGAGGTTGGTATCAAGTCAGTCAGACTCAACCGGCAATTCAATATGATTAGTTCTCATTGTGACAAATGTCCTATTCCAGGAGAGGGTAGTGAAAGAAGCTGACGTCTATCCAATGAACCCTCCCAAGTATGACAAGATTGAGGACATGGCCATGATGACCCATCTCAATGAAGCCTCTGTGCTGTATAACCTCAAAGAGCGTTATGCAGCATGGATGATCTACGTAAGACAATCTGCCTAATGAGAAAAGAGAACTATTGCAAATTGCTATACTTGTAGGAAACATAGAGTTAACTGTTGAATCTCTATGATCACTTTCAGACCTACTCTGGGTTGTTCTGTGCTACTGTAAACCCCTACAAGTGGCTCCCAGTGTACGATTCTGAATGTGTAAGTGCCTATAGAGGCAAGAAGCGTATGGAGGCTCCACCCCATATCTTCTCTGTCTCTGACAACGCTTTTCAGTTCATGCAAACTGGTAAGTTATTACCATAACAATGTGGAATTTATCAGTATATGACATTTCTGTTGCAGTAAAGCATAGTTAATCATTTTGTTTTTGCTTTAACAGATAGGGAGAACCAGTCTGTCTTGATCACGTAAGTTTGTTACATCTACATTTGTTGACTTTGTTTAACATAGTCAAATATCTTGATCAAATTCTTAAATGTCTGTGTCCATACCTAGTGGAGAATCTGGTGCTGGAAAGACTGTGAACACCAAGCGTGTCATCCAGTACTTTGCAACAATCGCAGTTGGTGGACCGAAGAAGGACGACTCAAAGGTATGTTACTGTATGATTATAATTCAGGGTTCTTTCTCTATTAAAAATTAAGTCATTTCTTGACATTAATTCTAAACCTGGATTATAGGGGTCACTGGAGGATCAGATTATTGCTGCCAATCCCCTGCTGGAGGCCTATGGTAACGCCAAAACTATTAGGAATGACAACTCTTCTCGTTTTGTAAGTATGGAAAGATTTCTACACATGAGAGAGGTTGTCACAGATTGCCAATGTGGAAGCAACAATAAAAATCTTTTGTTCCAAACAGGGTAAATTCATCAGAATCCATTTTGGTGCAACTGGCAAACTGGCTAGTGCTGATATTGAGACATGTAAGTAATAATACTCATAGTACATACAAACAAAATTGAGGATTGGCCAGACTGTAATTTAAGAACAATATTTGTAGATCTGCTGGAGAAGTCCAGAGTGACATACCAGCTTTCTGATGAAAGAGGCTACCACATCTTCTTCCAGATGATGACTGGCCACATCCCTGAGATTCTTGGTAAGAAGATTGAGAGGATGCACATTGTTTAACCTTTTTTCATATGAAACAAATGTTCTGACATTTCCACCCTTTTTTGATCTCTAGATATCGCACTCATCACCACCAACCCCTACGACTTCCCCATGTGTAGCATGGGTCAGATCACTGTGGCCAGCATTGATGACAAAGTTGAACTGGAAGCCACTGATGTAAGTTATCTTCACTTCAAAATATTTTAATGCACTTTTTTCCATTTAATGGAAGTGCATTCTTCTAAAGTTAATATGTTTTGTGTTGACCTCTTTTGAACTCAGAATGCCATTGATATCCTGGGCTTCAGCAATGAAGAGAAAATGGCCATCTACAGGATGACTGGTGCTGTGCTCCACCATGGTAACATGAAGTTCAAGCAGAAGCAGCGTGAGGAGCAGGCTGAGCCTGATGGTACAGAGGGTGAGTACTGAATGTCAGCTCAGAGTGAATAGCTTGGAAACAACAGTAAGGAAGTTCTTAATCACACTGGTGTCTGTTTACATCATGATGGAAATCTCTGAACTATTTTCAGAGGCTGACAAGGTTGCTTACTTGCTGGGTCTGAACTCCGCTGACATGCTCAAGGCTCTGTGCTTTCCCAGAGTGAAGGTCGGAAATGAGTATGTCACCAAGGGACAGACTGTACCTCAGGTAAATATGAATCATCAATATCCTACTATTTTGTTGTGTTATGTTATGTTAGTTCTACTAAAACAAAAAAACATCTATAGATTTGTCATGTTGCTTAGGTATGAAAAATATAGAATATGATACAATTTTAAATCATTGTACCCAGAAATAACTTACAAAGCACTTAAAACTCAACTGTAAACTGTCTTGACAGAGAAAGTTTACTGGTAACATTGTGGTGGCTGTGGCTCAGGTGGTAGAGTGGTCGCCTACCAATCGGAAGGTTGTTGGTTTGATCCCTGGCCCTGCAGTCCCATGTTTGAGACTTTGGAATGACACTGAACCCTAAATGGTTCCTGATGCTATGCCATGGGTGTGTGAATGTTTGTTGGATATGCAGGTGTCACCCTGTATGGCAGCCTCAGCCCCTGTGTATGAATGGTTCCTGTAATATGTAAATGTTCTGTCATTAAGACTAGAAAAGTGCTATAAAAATACAGTCCATTTACATTGCAGATTTCAATTTTTCCTCACAAAATTATTAATCATTACCTTTACTAGGCCTATTTCTAACACTACCAACACCAAGTCAGCGAAAGGGTGACAAGTAAGGACAGCCTGGGACCCAAGTCTTTTTATTTCAGAGCTTTCAGGCTTTACCAGGTCAGGCTCCAACATAATATTATGTTCGACCTTCTGCGTGATAAATTTACAGCTCACAGCAACCTAATACAAAATGGGCTTTTGTTTGACATCTATTGTCGGCAAAATAAATTGTTATGTACGATATTTTATTGAGTTTCCTCTTAGTTAAATGCTGAGTCCATTTACCTGCGTGTGACATCTTTCGTACATTCAGGTCCCCACGTTCAACTGGATAACCAGACTCACTCACACATATTCCTGCCTTTATTAGAGAGATTAGAAGAAATACCAATAATCAGTACATAATGATTTTACAAAAAGGTTGACTCACATTAAATCACATTCTTTCTTTTATTTCAGGTGATGAACTCAGTGCCTGCCCTGGCCAAGGCTATCTATGAGAGGATGTTCTTGTGGATGGTCGTTCGTATTAACCAGATGTTGGACACTAAACAAGCAAGACAGTTCTACATTGGTGTCCTGGATATTGCTGGTTTTGAAATCTTTGACGTAAGCTTCATTTCAGAAGTTGATACTTTTCATATTAGAATCATTGTTATTGCCCTGCGAGAAATTATACTGATGAATTGTCCCTTCACAGTTCAACACCTTGGAACAGCTGTGCATCAACTTCACCAATGAGAAACTGCAACAGTTTTTCAACCACACCATGTTTGTCCTGGAGCAAGAGGAGTACAAGAAGGAGGGTATTGTCTGGGCGTTCATTGACTTTGGCATGGACTTGGCTGCCTGCATTGAGCTCATTGAAAAGGTAATCACTTAATTTGGTGATAATATATAATTGTTCTTTTTGGATTGTATGTCACCTGATGACACCTAATCAACTAATACTGTATTTCTCTCCACTTTTTTCAAGCCCATGGGCATCTTCTCCATCCTTGAAGAGGAGTGCATGTTCCCCAAGGCCTCAGACACATCCTTCAAGAACAAGCTGTATGACCAGCATCTTGGCAAAAACCAAGCATTTGAGAAGCCTAAGCCCCCCAAGAAAGGCAAGATTGAGGCCCACTTCTCCCTGGTGCACTACGCTGGTACCGTGGACTACAATATCACTGGCTGGCTGGACAAGAACAAGGATCCACTGAATGACTCCGTTTGTCAGCTGTACCAGAAATCCCCAGTGAAACTGCTGGCTATCTGCTTCCCTCCTGTCGTTGAGGGTATGATAGTAACTGCAGTAAACTAAAACATGTTTTTAGGTTACACTGTATATTTTCAACTAACTGTAGAATATGTTCATGTACATTTTATTTGTTATTCTAACAAAACATGTCTACTTAAAATCCTCAACAGATACTACCAAGAAGGGAGGCAAGAAGAAGGGTGGTTCTATGCAGACTGTGTCTTCACAGTTTAGGGTAAGGTTTAACATAGCAAACTTATCTTATATTCAATTCAATTTAATTTTATTTATAGTATCAAATCATAACATAGGTTATCTCGAGACACTTTACAGATAGAGTAGGTCTAGACCACACTCTATAATTTACAAAGCACCAACAATTACAATAAATCCCTCAAGAGCAAGCAGTGCGACAGTGGCGAGGAAAAACTCCCTCTTGGGAAGAAACCTCGGACAGACCCAGGCTCTTGGTAGGCGGTGTCTGACGAGCCGGTTGGGGGTGTAATGAACAGTGGCAATAGTAGTCACATTAATAATGGAACAGTGACTTCAATGGTAGTTGTAGTAGTTCATGTCATATCAGGGCGCTGCAGGGCGTTACAGGATATAGCGTGGCCCAGCAGAGCATGGATGGATGTAGCGGGAAGCTGCAGGGTTCAGCAGGACGCAGCAGGGTTCAGCAGGACGCAGCATGACATTGCAGGGCACCGCTGAGCTCAGCAGGGAGTGCAGCAGGACCACGGCGAAAGCTGGAACCAGGATCTTGGTGCCAACGTTCTCCAAGGAAATACGCTGGGGGAAAAAACATAAGGACTCCGCGGAGTAAACTCCCCAGAAGCTAGGATTAGTAACAAGCATTTCTGGGATGGGATACACACAAATAGTAATAGTAATAGAAAGGGAGAGGAGAGAGCAGCTCAGTGTGTCAAAGGAAGAAAGGAAGTCCCCCGGCAGTCTAGAACTATAACAGCGTAACTATAACAGCGTAACTAAGAGAGACAGGTCATAAGGAGAGGTAGCTTTTTCGGAACCCCTGCAGAGAAGCTAATACAGGTGAAATATGATCTCTTCTCTTAGTTCTTGTGAGAAAACGCGCTGCAGCATTCTGGATCAGCTGGAGAGTCTTAAGGGACTTATTTGAGCAACCTGACAGTAGGGAATTACAATAGTCCAGCCTGGACGTAACAAATGCCAAGAGTGCCTGCTACTCCTCAAGATCTGTCGTGATCTTGAGTCCACAAGTATACTGTATATATATCTCGGTTTATGCTCAAACTCACAATTGATTACATGTCATGATAAGACTCCCCATTTTGGATCTACAGGAGAACTTGGGGAAGCTGATGACTAACTTGAGGAGCACCCATCCTCACTTTGTGCGCTGCCTGATTCCCAATGAAACAAAGACTCCAGGTATAGAGAACACAATCTTAAGAGATTCTTTAGGGAGTGGTTTTGTTTTGTTAATACTGTTTATTTAATTGTTTGCTGATTTAACTAAGAAACTATTAAGTCAAAGAAGTAATTAAGGAATATATTTTTTACAGGTCTCATGGAGAACTTCCTGGTCATCCACCAGCTCAGGTGTAACGGTGTGCTGGAGGGTATCAGAATCTGCAGAAAAGGTTTCCCCAGCAGAATCCTCTATGCTGACTTCAAGCAGAGGTATCAATCGATATTGTAAGAGAATTTTGATACAGATTATTAAAAGAAAATGATCCCACTGACCATTAACTCTCTCAAAAAAAGGTACAAGGTGCTGAATGCCAGTGTCATCCCCGAGGGCCAGTTCATTGACAACAAGAAGGCTTCAGAGAAGCTGCTTGGGTCAATTGATATTCCACATGATGAGTACAAATTCGGACACACAAAGGTAAAGACCTCACTTTCTTTATTTTACTGTAGAATAATGACCAAAGAGGTTAGGCTGTTCAGTCTAGTGTGTTTGCTTGTTTTTCTGTTAACTATATATGTATTAAATGATATCTGTTAATAATAAATGAGAAAATCTAAAAAGTACTTACGTAATTGTAGAGTTTGGTGCTAAGGAATAAGTGATTTATTTTAAGTATAGAGGCAAAGTAGCCTGCATGTGGCCATTTATAAAACACCTCCGCCTTAGAAGCCGTGAAACATGTAGGGTAAGCGAAAATGCTTTAATGTTTTACAGGGTGTGACAAATTCACTATCTGAGTTCATCCTCCATTCAGTTTTATTTTTTGTTTGATCAGGTGTTCTTCAAGGCCGGTCTGCTAGGTGTCCTTGAGGAGATGAGAGATGAAAAACTGTCATCTCTGGTCACCATGACTCAGGCTTTGGCCCGTGGTTATGTCATGAGAAAGGAGTTTGTGAAGATGACGGAGCGGAGGCATGTTGAAAACAGCTCATTCTGAATCATGGTATAAAAATTACTAACACTATTGTCCATAACAGCTACTTCTTGTCCTCAGGGAAGCCATATATACTATCCAGTACAATATCCGCTCATTCATGAATGTCAAACACTGGCCATGGATGAAGGTGTACTACAAGATCAAGCCTCTGCTGAAGACTGCTGAAACTGAGAAGGAGCTGGCAAGTATGAAGGAGAACTATGATAAGATGAAAACTGACTTGGCTACTGCCCTGGCCAAGAAGAAGGATCTGGAGGAGAAGATGGTGTCCCTTATGCAGGAGAAGAATGATCTGCAGCTGCAAGTAGCATCTGTAAGTACACATCGACAGACAGTTGTGCTTTATATGTTTTTCAAAGTTGATGTGCTAACATGTATCTTTATAAAACTAAATAGGAATCAGAAAATCTGAATGATGCTGAAGAGAGATGTGAGGGACTTATCAAGAGTAAGATTCAGATGGAGGCCAAACTCAAAGAGACAACTGAGAGACTGGAGGATGAAGAGGAAATCAATGCTGAGCTCACTGCCAAGAAGAGAAAGCTGGAGGATGAATGCTCTGAGCTCAAGAAGGATATTGATGACCTGGAGCTTACCTTGGCCAAAGTGGAAAAAGAGAAACATGCCACAGAGAACAAGGTTCATAAATAATAATCAGTCCATCAGATCAAGTAAAATTATAATTATGATCGTTTAAAGACAAGATCTTTCTGGCACATTTAGGTGAAGAATCTGACAGAGGAGATGGCCTCTCAAGATGAGAGCATTGCTAAGCTGACTAAGGAAAAGAAAGCCCTTCAGGAGGCTCATCAGCAGACTCTTGATGACCTGCAGGCAGAGGAAGACAAAGTCAACACTCTGACCAAGGCCAAGACCAAGCTTGAGCAGCAAGTGGATGATGTAAGTTTACAAAGTCTCTTGGATTGGCAAAGCAGGATTCTTCTTGAATGTGATGATTAAAAACTCATCTTATTTCTTAGCTTGAGGGTTCTCTGGAGCAAGAGAAGAAGCTCCGTATGGACCTTGAGAGATCCAAGAGAAAGCTTGAGGGTGATCTGAAACTGGCCCAGGAATCCATCATGGATCTTGAGAATGAGAAGCAGCAGTCTGATGAGAAGATCAAAAAGTAAGAGTTTTAGAATTTGTACAACAAGAGCTCTTTAAAAAAAAAATTGCGGTCAACTGCATTAAATCTGTACTTTATAATTCTCACAGGAAGGACTTTGAAATCAGTCAACTCCTTAGCAAAGTTGAAGATGAGCAGTCACTGGGTGCTCAGCTTCAGAAGAAGATCAAGGAGCTCCAGGTGACATATGGTTTTACAGAAACCATTCCTGCAAATGTTTCTAATTTGTGTATTAAAAGTAAGCGTGTACTAAAAGACCATGAATCTATATTCAACAGGCTCGTATTGAGGAACTGGAGGAGGAGATTGAGGCTGAGCGTGCTGCTCGTGCCAAGGTTGAGAAGCAGAGAGCTGACCTCTCCAGGGAACTTGAGGAGATCAGTGAGAGGCTGGAGGAGGCCGGTGGTGCCACTGCTTCTCAGATTGAGATGAACAAGAAGCGTGAAGCTGAGTTCCAGAAGCTCCGGCGTGATCTTGAGGAGTCCACTCTGCAGCATGAAGCCACTGCTGCTGCTCTTCGCAAGAAGCAGGCTGACAGCGTTGCTGAGCTGGGAGAGCAGATCGACAACCTCCAGCGTGTAAAGCAGAAGCTTGAGAAGGAAAAGAGTGAATACAAGATGGAGATTGATGACCTCTCCAGCAACATGGAGAATGTTGCTAAAGCAAAGGTAAACAATGCATTACATGCTATTACCCAAATTAGTACAGTAATAAAAAGAACATTAATATTATAGATAAAATTTGATCACTGATCTCATCTCTATTTAATCATTAGGGAAATCTTGAAAAGATGTGCCGTACTCTTGAGGACCAACTCAGCGAACTGAAGACCAAGAATGATGAAAATGTCCGTCAAATCAATGACACAAGTGCACAGAGAGCACGTCTCCTGACAGAAAATGGTATCTACAGAACAAGCTATCTGTTAATGATGTGTTGTGTATGTTATTAAGAAACAAGATATAAACTAATGTATCATGACATCTTTCACACAAGGTGAGTTCAGCCGTCAAGTTGAAGAGAAAGAAGCTCTTGTCTCCCAGCTGACCAGAGGCAAACAGGCATTCACACAACAGATTGAGGAGCTGAAAAGACATGTTGAAGAGGAGGTTAAGGTAAGAAACATTTAAGTAAGTGTGTATTGGTATTATTCGTTTGGGATTCAGGAATTTTGTAAATTCAATCATATGTGTGAAACCAGGCTAAGAATGCTCTTGCCCATGGACTTCAATCAGCCCGCCATGACTGTGATCTGCTGAGGGAGCAGTTTGAGGAGGAGCAAGAGGCCAAGGCTGAGCTGCAGCGTGGAATGTCCAAGGCCAACAGTGAGGTGGCTCAGTGGAGAGCTAAG
Organism: Perca flavescens; assembly: GCF_004354835.1. Taxonomy (NCBI): domain Eukaryota; kingdom Metazoa; phylum Chordata; class Actinopteri; order Perciformes; family Percidae; genus Perca; species Perca flavescens. The sequence continues at coordinate 7,126,370 of NC_041338.1, read as the reverse complement.
TATGAAACTGATGCTATCCAGCGCACTGAGGAGCTTGAGGAATCCAAGTGAGTAACATTCAAACAATTCAATGGCCAGTCTATGATTTGAGCATAACTCAACTTTGGAGCAAACATTTTACAGCTCTCCCTTATGATGTTAATATAGATCTTTAAAAACCTAACTAACCATTAATAACAATACTAGACTGATCATAAATTTCCCACCCACCCTTTCCAAAACTTGCTTCCGTAAGAACATTAGGCTTCAAACAAACAACAATGCAACACTCAAAATATAAGATCTCACGTTGCAGATTCTTGTTACTAAGGCTTCAGGTAACTTCATAGTTTTCAGTGGCAAACAAATCTTACCTTTTTCAAACAGGAAAAAGCTGGCTCAGCGTCTTCAGGAGGCTGAGGAGCAGATTGAGGCAGTGAATTCCAAGTGTGCTTCTCTTGACAAAACCAAACAGAGGCTCCAGAGTGAGGTGGAGGACCTCATGATTGATGTGGAGAGGGCCAATGGGCTGGCTGCCAACCTGGACAAGAAGCAGAGGAACTTTGACAAGGTAGCATTGTTTGCTTTGTGCGACCAAGCGATACAAACAATGAAAGATATATTTATTTGTCTTCTCATTGCTACATAACCAACTGAACAGTATAAATGGTGTTATTCAGGTGTTGGCAGAGTGGAAACAGAAGTACGAGGAGGGTCAGGCAGAGCTCGAGGGAGCCCAGAAGGAGACTCGTTCTCTCAGCACTGAGCTGTTCAAGATGAAGAACTCTTATGAGGAATCTTTGGATCAGCTGGAGACCATGAAGCGTGAAAACAAGAACCTGCAACGTGAGTTCTACATTATGTAACAGTTACATTGTATTCAACACATGTATTTCTTGTACATGTGTTGGAATAAAGTGTTTATATTTTACATTCTAAGGCTTAACAATACAAAACATGTTTATCTCTCTGCAGAGGAGATCTCTGATCTGACTGAACAGATTGGTGAGACTGGCAAGAGTATCCATGAGCTGGAGAAGTCCAAGAAGCAGGTGGAGACCGAAAAGACTGAGATCCAGACAGCACTTGAAGAGGCTGAGGTACGTTTTTTCTGGGGACATCTTCTGAGAAAAATCCCAATCATGGACAAATATACATTAAAAGGTTTAAAGGCAGAGATCAACATTTTATTATTTGATATCATCAGGGAACTCTGGAACACGAAGAGTCTAAGATCCTGCGTGTCCAGCTGGAGCTCAACCAGATTAAGGGTGAGGTGGATAGGAAGCTGGCAGAGAAAGATGAGGAGATGGAGCAGATCAAAAGGAACAGCCAGAGGGTGATTGACTCCATGCAGAGCAATCTGGATGCTGAGGTCAGGAGCAGAAACGACGCCCTGAGAATCAAGAAGAAGATGGAGGGAGACTTGAATGAGATGGAGATTCAGCTGAGCCACGCCAATCGCCAGGCTGCTGAGTCCCAGAAGCAGCTGAGGAATGTGCAGGCACAGCTGAAGGTATTGTTAGAAACAGAGCTGTTTCACAGACTATGATCAATGCAGGTACATTGTGGCATTCATGTGAATACTTTCCTATTTTTTCACTAGGATGCACAACTGCACCTTGATGATGCTGTCAGAGCACAGGAGGAGTTCAAGGAACAAGCTGGTATGGTGGATCGCAGAAATGGTCTGATGGTAGCAGAAATCGAGGAACTTAGAGCTGCTCTGGAACAGACGGAGAGAAGTCGCAAAACTGCTGAACAGGAGCTGGTGGATGCCAGTGAGCGTGTTGGACTTCTGCACTCTCAGGTGAACGAGCCCAATCATTTCTTCAATAATTAAAAAATAAAATGACATTTTAAATAACATGAAAACCAGGCATGTGATGACAAAAGTGCCTAAATCTTTTTTTGTATTTTAGAACACAAGCCTTCTGAACTCCAAGAAGAAGCTTGAGTCTGACCTGGTCCAGGTCCAGGGTGAAGTGGATGACACTGTTCAGGAAGCAAGGAATGCAGAGGAGAAGGCCAAGAAGGCCATCACTGATGTAGGTTTACATTTAATTTTCATTAATTCAACTCCAATGTGTTTTTTTAGATATAAGGGGGGGAATACTGGCGGGGAGAGGCGCCAGTGTCATGCTTGAACCCCAGCCAGGGTGATCGGCAATGAATGCGGGTTCAGCAGCCGCTACGGCACAGGCGAAGAGACAATAGAAGATATGGAGGAAGCTAATAACAGAAAAGAGAGTGACCAAGCAAGAGATAATCTTGTATAGGTTCTAGAAATTTTGGGAATAAAGTTTGTCTGCAAGACTATTAACTATTAATAGCAAGAGCTGGCCATCTTGCTTTTGGACTAGTAACGTTAAGTACTATTTCTTTTGCTGTTGCATTTAACGTTACTTGATGTTTGGCAGTTTGAAGTTACCATCTATCTACTATCCATATTTACGACAGCAGTGAATTGCACTTTGAAACTGTACGGGCTCCAAAAAAATGATGTTACGGAATGTTGCTTTAATGCAGGATGACTACTGCACCACCAGGCTTATTCTTTGTTATGGTGCTGGAAGCATCAATAATTCCAAATTGATAGAAGAAATATTCTGCACACTGCCTCCTCTGCAGGGATCTAATAGTTTGGATATCTCGTTTATCAAGATCATTCTTAGTAACATTTTATGCTGCATCGTCTAGGCTGCTATGATGGCTGAGGAGCTGAAGAAGGAGCAGGATACCAGCTCCCACCTGGAGAGGATGAAGAAGAACCTGGAGGTCACTGTTAAGGACCTGCAGCACCGCCTGGATGAGGCTGAGAACCTGGCCATGAAGGGTGGCAAGAAGCAGCTCCAGAAACTTGAGTCCAGGGTAAGAAAGAAAGAAAGAATTTCCAGAGCTGAACTTATTAAAAAAAGATGTATTCTTATTGCCTTATTGTTCATTAAAGGTGCGTGAACTGGAGGCAGAGGTTGAAGCTGAGCAGAGACGTGGAGGAGATGCCATTAAGGGTGTTCGGAAATATGAGAGGAGGGTGAAGGAGCTCACCTATCAGGTACAGTCACGTTGATAGTTAACATACAAATCAACTTAACATACTTTACAAAAAGATTTATTTACTTTTAAATAAACTTTAACAGACTGAGGAGGACAAGAAAAACGTTGCCAGGCTGCAGGATCTAGTTGACAAGTTGCAGCTCAAGGTCAAGGCCTACAAGAGGCAGGCTGAGGAAGCGGTAAGGACAGTATATAGATTTACACAACACTGAAAGTTTGATACTGTGGCAGATTTATTTTACGCGAAGAATACCTTTGGTGTTAAAGTAGATTCAAAAATGTCAATCTCTATGTTTTTTAGGAGGAGCAGGCCAACACTCATCTGTCCAAGTGCAGAAAGGTGCAGAATGAGCTGGAGGAGGCTGAGGAGCGCGCTGACATCGCAGAGTCCCAGGTCAACAAGTTGAGAGCAAAGAGCCGTGACTCTGGCAAGGTAAACATACAATCAAAATGTATTCAATCTCTTATTTAATAAGTTTCTGTATCTGACAGAAAGTTACTGTCATTTATATTTGTTTGAAAAGAAAGTGATTAAACCCTTTTTTATTATTTGTGTTTTTAGGCTAAAGAGGCAGCTGAATAAAGAAAACTGCCCGATCAGCTGTTTCAAATTATATAATATAATGTGAAATATGCTATAAAAATAAATGTTTTCCTTGTTACAATGAAATTGCTGTCTGCCTGCTTTTTTTTCATTGTATTATTTCCCTCAAAAGATAAGTGTCAGACTGGGAAATTGGCTATCCAGAAATCACATTTGTCTAACGAGTAATAGACGACCCAATTTCTAATACCAAGGCTACTTATTCACACTTTGTATTACTGTATTACAGTTTTTGAGAAAAAAAGTGACAGGCTTCATAATTCATACAAGCTAGAAGCATATGTACATTTCTGCTCAATTGGGCCTACATTTTTTTCAGTTACAAGTCCTAGCATGTCAACTGATTTGTTATGAATTTTATGAAGTTTAAAACTTTACACAGCTGCTGTAGTGCCACCATTAGGATGATTGACCCACAAAACTAGTTGAGGAAGTTTAGCATAGGATTGGACATACGTGCAAAGTTTTACACATGGAAGGCCGATTTTATGGTAAGAAAAATGATAATAATTAAAGCTGCAAGCAGCATTGGACAGGGCCTCACTCCTCTTCGCGCATCGGGGTTACTGGTGGTCGCCGATCCACGCAACCCTGCATTTGCACAACCGTCGGACACAGCACACATGGTGGAGTGTGCGCCATTTGAGATGGTGTATTGCAAAAGTTGTACCAATTGTAGTGGTTTGAGTACATGTGCGTGGTTAAAATATAGGGGGCGGCTCAGTATCACATGTATGTCACACAATATAAGTTTCATGTAAATCAGATGATGTTTGTCATAATAGGCTGTTTTCCTGTTGCCAGCAGGGGGCACTATGACCAAAATTCAATATTGGCCCGTAGATGTCCTCAGGCCTGGACTGGTTAGTTACAGCCACTTTCTCGTTCATCGCTAAACACTCAAAATGGCCGCCGTGCCACGCTTACACCATTTGATGAAAAGTTTTGCTTCTAATAACTTTTCATCTTTAAAGGTCCACTGACATGGTGCTCTTTGGATGCTTGTATATAGGCCTCAGTGGTCCCCTAATACTGTATCTGAAGTCTCTTTCCAGAAATTCAGCATTGGTGCAGAATTATAGCCACTAGAGCCAGTCCCACAATGAGCTTTCCTTAGTATGTGCCATTTCTGTGTCTGTAGCTTTTGAGGAGGAGAGAGGGGGGACAAGGTGGAGGGTGGTGGTGTGGCCTTGACCAACTGCCACTTTGCTCGTTTGAAAGCGATAATGTCTCTCTCTCATGGGTGGGCTAAATTCTCTGGGCGGGCAAAGCAGAGAAAGGGGAGGTAACCTTGCTCCTTATGACCTCATAAGGAGCAAGATTCCAGATCGGCCCATCTGAGCTTTCATTTTCTCAAAGGCAGAGCCGGATACCCAGGGCTCGGTTTACACCTATCGCCATTTCAAGCCACTGGGGGGCCATAGGCAGGCTGGGGGAACGCATATTAATGTTAAAAAACCACATGAAATGAAATTTTATTGCCATGGGACCTTTAAGGTGTTGAGATGGCACACACCAAATTTGAAGTCCATTGGATGAAATCTCTGGGAAGAGTTCGTTAAAGTATAGCACCTTGACTTTAGGCCTACTTCCTTCATTTTCTAAGTTGAAGCCCCCTCCTTTAACTTTTACGTAGACTTACGAAAATTGGTACACATATGTATCATGTTTAGACTTTTAAAATAGCCTTTTGGGGGTATACCGTTTTGACATAACTGTGCGAAATTAGTGTGTTTTTTGCTATTTCCATACCTCATACTTTTAACAAACTCCTAGAGATTTCAGCCGATCGGCTTCAAATTTGGTCTTAGTCATCTCAAGACCTTAATGATGTATTAGTATTAAAAGTTTGAGTTTTCCTAACATGGCCTTGCCTTGTCAGGGCGGCCATTTTGTGCGTTTTGCCATCAAAACAGGAAGTTCTTGTAACTCGAGTGCACATTGTCCAATCTGCCCAAAATTTTTCAAGATTCATAAGACTCCAACCCTGAAAGTCAAGGTGCTATACTTTAACAAACTCCTCTTAGAGATTTCTTCGGATCAACTTCAAATTTGGTCTGTGCCATCTGAAGACCCTAACGATGAAAAGTTATTAAAAGCTTGAGTTTGCGAAGTTGGTTGCGAAATGCATGGCGGCCATGGAGCGGCGTCAGCCAGTAACCCCGGTGTGCGCTGAAGTGCGAGGGCCCGTCCAGCACTTGCAGGTTTCATTTGAAGACTACATCCTTCTTTCACAAAGATAATTTAAAAAAGACAAAACCCTCCTTAAAAATAAATCACTTTATTCATAGTCAGTGAAATAGAAATTTAAAGCACTTTTATGTAAATTGTCCACATTATGTCCTCCAGAGTAAAGGGTTTCTTGTATAACGTGTCAAGTTGTGTCCGCTGGTAATGTAGGCTCTCAAATCAATGGTCATCCTGATTCATCTTCCTGAGGATACTGAGACTTTCCTGATGCAGTTTCTCCTCTGATGGTTTTTCGTACTGTGAGGTGAGTTTGTTAGGCTAGTTCTACAGTACTACATCATAGCGTACTTGTCCTGCATCTCCGACGCTTTAAATACGAAATGACGCAGTAAAATGACTATCCATGTGTCCATTATTTAATATTACATTTATCAAATTATTATTGCTCTCCCCTCGCAGTTCTTCCAGCCTTTAGAGGGTGAGGAAGCTTCTTCAAAATGCATCATAAACTGCGTATTAACGTGTTAGTATTGTCAACTAAGTAAATCTACATTACATAACGTTACACACAGTACAGCAGCAGGTTATACTGTAGCTTGTAATATTGGCCTAAAATAATATAAAGTAGTTACATAATAACTACAGTACAATTTATCGCTCAATTTCCTCCCCAAATGTGATGATTATTGCTAAGTGCATTTACCCTTTTTTTCATGGAATAGGTACCAGTAGGTAAAAAAATAACTACAGTATAGGTACCCAGAAAAATATGACTACAGTATAGGCACACAGTAGGTAAAACAATAACTACAGTATAGAGTATAGGTACCCAGTAGGTAAAAAATAGCCACAGTGTTGGTACCTAGTAGGTAAAAAATAACTACAGTATAGGTACACTGTAGGTAAAAAATAACTACAGTATAAGTTTTTTGTAGGATCCCAATTTTTACCCCCTTATTCCATAACTTAATATGTTGTTCCCCAGTATCTACATATAAGTATTGGTACGTACTGTACTGGTACACCATAATTCCAGAGTAATTATGCTGTACATTGCGGCCTGTAATCTAAAGCGTTACCATGTTTTGTTTTGAGACTTCAAAAATGTCAGTGTAGCTCATTGTTGTGTATTGAGTTATGGGTTTAACCACTAGAGGTCGCTGTAGACCACAAGACATTGTACTGTATGTTTTGTCAGACAATGTGTGATGAAGAAGAACAGTAAAGCTCAAAGTTCAGTTGATGCTGAAGTTTTGCTCGCATCTGTTCTACTGTGGATTACTTGTAATATAACACACATTTACATTAAATTTAATCATAACAGTTATGGTAATTGAATAAGTACTTTAACATGCCTTTTTTACATTTTCATCATACTTCTCTGTTATAATGAATTTAGAATAAACCTGCACTGATAAACAGCATTTAGTGCAATTGTCCGGTTTCATATTTGTCAGTGAACTTTTCAAATTACATTTAGGGCTACACTCAAAACATTCTGGGCTGAAGCCCCGGCAAAATCAGCTGATTCAGCTAGTTTTATTAACACACAATAGCATAACATTGAACTGTACTTCATTTAACTGGGAGAATATTACACATTACTCTTGATAAGTCTTGTTGTGTGGTGTAACTTTAACTTAGGTAAATGAGCAAATTTTCATCTGCTGGCTATTGAACAGCATGTCAAGGCAAAATGCGGCAGCAGTTAGCAAGACTATAACGTTAATATTTCAATGATAAAACATTATTGTTCTAGTATGGTTACTAAATTCTAACCTACCTTATACAGTTTCTAATAGTTAGATAACATTAATTAACGGCATTAAAAATCCTCGTTTTGCATTTTTCTGACACTCTCGTTAAGTTTGGAAATGTAAACTTGAATTTGTAGATATAACAAAATTGACGTTACATGTTTTACCACAAGTGGCTAACGTTACAGACAGTTTACACAGTAACATCAGATACATTTGCTTTACGGTGTTAGTCCTCTTATAACTGTGGAAATGTATGCAATGAGCTAGTAAGATTACTTTAACGTATGTAACTTATCGTACCCAGGGTGAGTGACATTGCCAGACTGTACAGGGCTGTGGTGGAAGCTCCAAGATTAAAGGAACACGCCAACTTATTGGGAATTTAGCTTATTCACCGTTTCCCCCAGAGTAAGACAAGTCGATACATACCCTTCTCATCTCCGTGCGTGCTGTAACGCTGCCTGACGGCTCCAGCATTAGCTTAGCCTAGCATAGATCCTGCAGGTAACTGGTTCCAACTAGCCTACTGCTCCGAATTGTGACAAAAGTAACAAAATAACGCCAACATGTTCCTATTTACATGTTGTGATTTGTATAGTCACAGCGTGTACAAAAAACAAGGTAACATGAGACACAGCCATCTTCTAACAGTAAACAAACCGGGAACTATATTCTCAGACAGGCTTGCTGCGAGCATATCACTCCGCCCAAGTACTATATTCTTCCACCTAAGAATATAGTTCCTGGTTTATTTACGGTTAGAAGACGGCTGTGTCTCATGTTACGTTGTTTTTTGTACACGCTGTCACTCTATAAATCACAACATGTAAATAGGAACATGTTGGCGTTATTTTGTCACTTATTCGGAGCAGTAGGATTACTGGAACCATTCACCTGCATGTTCTGTGATGGGCTGATGCCGCTGGAGCCGTCAGACAGCATTACAGCACGCACGGAGATGAGAAGGGTATTTATTGACTTGTCTAACTCTGGAGGTTACGGTGAATAAGCTAAATTCACAATAAGTTGGCGTGTTCCTTTAAGTTACGTTCTGCCGTCTGTTTAGAAGTGGTGCATTTCCAGCTCACATCAACTTAATACGAAATAGTGTCTGTTGATATCTAGTGTCGGCAAACTGGCTTTTCATTGAGTTTCCTTTTAGTGAAATGCTCTGAGTGAATTTAAGCTGGGCTTTTATTGTGAAGGGTAGACACCGAAGAGCCAGCTAGCCAGCAGTTACGATGTTCCTGTCAGCTATCAGCTTGTGCTCCACGAAAGAGAAGGAAAAGTTTGGTTGGTATATCCAGCAATAACTTTGGAAGCAGCAAAAACTCTATGGAAAGCCAAAAGTCCATCCATCCATCTTCGTCCGCTTATCCGGTGTCGGGTCGCGGGGGGAGCAGCTCCAGCAGGGGACCCCAAACTTCCCTTTCCCGAGCAACATTAACCAGCTCCGACTGGGGGATCCCGAGGCGTTCCCAGGCCAGGTTGGAGATATAATCCCTCCACCTAGTCCTGGGTCTTCCCCGAGGCTTCCTCCCAGCTGGACGTGCCTGGAACAGCTCCCTAGGGAGGCGCCCAGGGGACATCCTTACCAGATGCCCGAACCACCTCAACTGGCTCCTTTTGACGCAAAGGAGCAGTGGCTCTACTCTGAGCTCCTCACGGATGACTGAGCTTCTCACCCTATCTCTAAGGGAGATGCCAGCCACCCTCCTGAGGAAACCCATTTCGGCCGCTTGTACCCTGGATCTCGTTCTTTCGGTCACGACCCAATGTGTGTGGAAAGCCAAAAGTGACACAGTAAAACATTTTCACTTTAAATTATATGCAATACAACTTTGTTAGGTATGAATGTTATTTTGCACAAAATAGAGGAGACAATAACGTGTCTTTTGATACTTTAGCTAAAGTGCTATGTTGAGCTAACCTTGAGATTATGCCAACATTAGCACACAGGTCAGTTTGGGGCAAGTTGCCTCAATGACTTTGGGGTAAGTGGTCACATGTTACGGATGACAGAACGGACTCAAAGGCAAAGGCTCAAATATAACTAACAAGTTTATTGACGGACACAAACAAAGGTTAGCAGGGAACTCAGGGGTGGAAACCGGGAGAGTGAGAGACTCAAGGGGAAAACCTAGGATGGCCGGGGAGCTCGAGGAAACGCGGGGAAACCGGGGCTGAAGACCCGAGGAGGAGACACCGGAGCGGGGGAACCGAGGAGCCGAGGAGGGGCTGGCTGGATGGGGAGATGGAGGCAGGATGGAACGTGGTGCCGTGGTAGGAGGACTGGATGGTGAGGCCAGCTGACTGGATACAGGAGACGTGGAGATGGATACTGCGGAAAACAAAACACAAAGAGGGGTAAGACAAGAAATGGTACAAGGACAAGTGAAAACAGAGTAGGTTGCGTGATCAAAAACAGCGAGCGTCACCGGTGGAGCTGAAGCAACAATTCAGCGGAGATGATCTGCTGGACCGGGGTTGAAGTACTGTGCTTGATTGTAGATGGCTGGCAGGTGTGTGTGGCAGGAGAGCAGTGATTGGTGATTGGCAACAGGTGTGTGTAGTCAGCTGGCAGGCAGTAGGCAGGAGGGGAGGAGGGAAAGCGAAAAGAGACACAGGGAGAGAGACAGAGAAAAAAAAAAAAGACAACAGAGGAAAATAAACAGAGACTCACAGCCAGCCGACCCCAACCATCACAGTACCCCCTCCTCAATGGACGCCTCCAGGCGGACCGCCAGGCCTGTAGAAGTTGTCTATGAGTGTTTTGTCAAGGATCTGGCTGGCAGGTATCCAGGACCATTCCTCCGGACCGTAGCCGGCCCAGTCCACAAGGTACCGGTAGCCCCGGCCCCTACGTCGCACGTCGAGGAGGCGGCGTACCGTATAGGCCGGATGGCCGTCGATGATCCGGGGAGGAGGAGGCGCTGCCACTGGGGCGGAGAGAGGGCTGGCGGAGACCGGTTTGAGCTGGGAGACATGGAAGACTGGATGTATCCTGAAGTGAGGCGGGAGCCTGAGTTTGACGTAGAGGCGGTTAGGGGGGGCACCAGGGTCTGGATCCGTGGACTGAGCGCGGCGGACGGCAGACGCAACCTCCCAAACCAGGGAGGCGACGAGGCAGGAACGGGGGAGGATGGGGTCAGACTGGCCAACCGGGTCCTCAGGAGAGTGGAGACGGGATAGGGCGTCGGGTTTGACGTTGCGGGATCCCGGGCGGTATGACAGGGTGAAGTTAAACCGGTTGAAAAACAGGGACCACCGTGCCTGGCGGGAGTTCAGTCTCTGGGCATTCCGTATGTAGGAGAGGTTTTTATGGTCGGTCCACACCAGAAAGGGGTGCTCGGCGCCCTTCAGCCAGTGTCTCCACTCCTCCAGGGCCGGAAGTTGGCAAAGCCTAAAAAACGCTGTAGTTGCTTAACGGAGGTGGGAATGGGCCAGTCAGCTACGGCTTGGATCTTGGCTGGGTCTGCGCGGAGCCGCCCACTCTCGATGATGAAACTGAGGAGTTATATGGACGTGACATGAAATTCACATTTTTCTGCCTTGACGAACAGCCTGTTCTCCAGAAGCCGCTGCAGCACTAAACAGACGTGTTGGGTGTGTTGGACTGGGTCACGGGAGAAGATCAGGATGTCGTCGAGGTAGACAAAGACGTAGTGGCCTAACGGTGTGTTGAAAGCTGTTTTCCACTCGTCCCCCGCCCGGATCCGCACAAGACGGTAGGCATTTCTAAGGTCTAACTTAGTGAAAATAGCGGACCGGGAGAGGGACTCAAACACCGAATCCATAAGGGGAAGCGGATACTTGTTTTTTACCGTGATGTTGTTAAGACCCCGGTAATCGATACATGGACGTAGAGTCTTGTCCTTCTTGGCCACAAAAAAGAAACCGGCGCCACATCACATGTGCAAAGGACGAAAACGACGCAAATCAGCAATTTTTACTGACACACCAGTGAAGCAGCAACTAGAAATAGAAAAGAATAAGCCTCAATCTTGCAAAAAGCTGTTTCAAAAGTAAGGGAAGCAAGGGGGCGGGTCAAAATCTGGACCTACGAAGAATAAAGCAGCTAAAAGAAGAAAAATTATCAGATGATGAAGAATGCTTCTGCATCGTCTGTGTGGAGACATTCATTCAAAAGTGACCTGAGTAAAATGTGTAAAATGCAACAAATGGGCCCATGATTAGGCCAGGCAATTTATGTGTGCCAGAATTGTGACTCTGAAGATGAGTCTGATTAGTCAAATACAGGGCATCTGTTTAGTTCAGGTTAAACACGTTAAGTTAAGCAAGTTATCTGCAGCATTCCATGCAGTTAACATAAATCTATGTGCAAGCCAGAGAACGTTAGAGTTCAAAGTTCAAAGTAAAGTGATCTTGCCACTTAATGTGTTTTTATTGAAATGTGTATTGTTTTTCCAGATTCTCTAGGCATGATTGTTTATATTTCCAGTTCTGGAAATCAATATTCATAAATTTGTTGTGATTTTATTTTTAGATAATCTAGTGTCACAATTTACCCGCCGATGGGGCAAATTGTCACAATTGCACATTCTCTATTCAACAGTCTAACTCCATAATGAGATAAGATATGAAAATGTTATGACTACAACATAAGTTCCCAAGACTTCCTTTATTCATTTGGTATGACATTTATACCATTGTGATGTATTGTGCTCAGTAAATGTTAGACTGTGTGAAAAGTGTGACAACATACCCCGCTCTCCCCTATGTCGAATAATAAGTTGCGCTTTACGGCACCTCTCAAAATTGGGTAAAAAGCGGCTTTTACAACTGTTTGCGACTTTTTTCCGACATAAAATGTGCCGTTTTGCCGCACCTATCAAAAGCACTGAGAATAACAGCGGTTTTGGCGAATTCAATGTTTGAAAATCTGTGTTTTAATTTTAATCGTGATCACATATTTTACATTTTGTCAATTTTAGCTTTCCATAAAAATGCTGCTGTGCAGAGCGTATTCAACAAATGCTGCGTGTGGCGTCTGCGTGTGTGGTCATCAATTCTTTCTTCCACCTTTATTTTGCAGTCGTTTTTATTCACAGTTTATTAATATCCAATATCCAAAGCTCTCCAAACTGCTCCAAATTCGAAACCCTATGTTCATTGGATACACATTACACATCACCCTGTGGCATATGCGTTGCGTTCAATCATTGTAACTTCTACATTGTTCATTGTACCCCTAGTCTCGCTTTGCCAGACCATCCACACGCTGCGGAGTGGAGGAGGGTCTGGCTAGTCCACTTAGCATTCCGGGATGGTAGAAAAACGTATTATGGTTTGTTGGCATTTCTTTAATCCAATCACAATCATCATGGGCGGTGCTAAGCTCCTCGCAGAGGCGCTGCAAAATAGCCTCGGGAAGGCACATGTTTTGGAGGAACGTGTATGTTCAAAAGTTGTTTTAGTCGTGTGAGAGAAACCTCAGATTGGACAGATAGTCTAGCTAGCTGTCTGGATTTACCCTGAAGAGATCTGAGGAGCAGTTAACCATAGTCCTCATAAATCCACCAGTGTAAAATTCCAAAACAAAGAAAGCGGAAGGAAATAGACATCGCGTCTGGCAGAATTTCCTGTGGCACTGGAGCAATCCCGATAGTGGTACGATTCAGAGTGATCAGGCCTGTAACTTTATGTCTCATTTGTTTTCACAGGTGTTAAAGCAGCTTGAGGTGATTATAACAGTGTGTTAGGGAGCATTGGAGCATTTTCATCAAAGCTTAAGTCAGTTAAGTTGCAGGCTTACTGCACAGAGATAGGGGAGGGATTGGAAGGAAGGTCTTCCGTGGATGATGTTGTCAGGATTCAGCCCAAGTGACCTTGTTTTTGGTCACACGGCACGTGTTACCTATCAGTCCTTGAAGATGATTTGGAAATAGTTGATCCCTCCAAATCAGGCAGCTGCTATGACCCTGTCATTAATGCATACATAGACTTAAACTATTAGTTTGCCTGGGATATGTTTTGATTTAGTGTGGTTATGTAGGTCAGTGGCCAGAATATGACCAGTCTCAATTTACACAGCATGCTTGAAATTTAACCACAGTAGTGGGAGCAGCAAGTTGTTGGACTGTGGAGTCATCACTTCCCCCTTTCTCTCTTGATGCTGCGCAATGTGTCTGTGTGTGTGTGTGTGTCTGTGTGTGTGTGTGTGTGTGTGTGCGTGCATGCACGTGCATGTTAACTAAGAAAGCAAAGGAGAGAAATGCAACATTAAATGACAGCAAAACACAATAAAGACTAAATAAAACAAAAATGGAGTTGAATATTTGGGTCCAGTCCTAATAATGTCAATTCATTGATTCACTCATCTACCAAAATCCATTTGATTTGATATTTTTGGAATGCTTCTGATGGCAAATATTGATATATAAGATTAATAAAGATTAACTAATCACAAAGCATTACATTTTACATGTTTAATTTTTGGAAATTGCTTGACAGTCCTATTTTTAATTTTTTAATTTTTTAATTTTCTTTAAACTGTTAAATGAAGAGTTCAAGAGCATACAATAAACTTAAATAGAATTAATCAGTAAGCAAAAATCAAGACCTGGCCATATCAACAGAAACCTGAAGCATCAGATGATATATAATTACAACAAATATCTGCCTATCTGCGATACCATATTTGGTATGCATACCACATTTAACTTTTAGGGTGTCATCAAAACATTCAATATAAAGGCTACTTGTGGACACAGTGTGTGACACAGAAGACCTGGGAGTTCGTGCTTGTGGTTGCGGCTATGTTCTCATCAGCTTGAGATCATTTGAAACATTTATTGAGGGCATCTTGTTTTTACACCTACTCTAACAACAAGAACAGGACCTTTTAAAAAGGATTAGTGAATACTGTTGACAAAGAGGAGGTCAGGTAAGGACAACTTTAAATGTTTAAATTTTCTTCATCATTGAGTGTCTAAACAAGAGGTTAGTATATATTCTTAGTGACAATAAGTCTGAAAAACTTTAGTCATTTTGAAGTCAAAGCCTACCTGTAACGATACCCAGACATGGTTCCAGTGAGGATATGTTTTGTATTTAGCTAAATTTTTAATTTTTAATGCTGTTTAATTATGTAATATAATAAATTACATGGACTTAAAAACATTAGTCTAAGATGGAAGTTCCTTTGTAATTATCTAACAGACATCAGCCGCCACCATGAGTACGGACGCAGAGATGGCCACTTATGGCAAAGCTGCCATTTACCTTCGTAAGCCAGAAAGGGAGAGAATTGAGGCTCAAACTGCACCGTTTGATGCCAAGAGTGCCTGCTACGTGGCCGATGTCAAGGAGCTGTACTTGAAGGCAAAAATCATCAAGAAAGATGGTGACAAAGTAACCGTCGAAACCCTGGACACTAAGGAGGTTGGTATCAAGTCAGTCAGACTCAACCGGCAATTCAATATGATTAGTTCTCATTGTGACAATTGTCCTATTCCAGGAGAGGGTAGTGAAAGAAGCTGACGTCTATCCAATGAACCCTCCCAAGTATGACAAGATTGAGGACATGGCCATGATGACCCATCTCAATGAAGCCTCTGTGCTGTATAACCTCAAAGAGCGTTATGCAGCATGGATGATCTATGTAAGACAATCTGCCTGATGAGAAAAAAGAACTATTGCAAATTGCTATACTTGTAGGAAACATATAGTTAACTGTTGAATCTCTATGATCACTTTCAGACTTACTCTGGGTTGTTCTGTGCTACTGTGAACCCCTACAAGTGGCTCCCAGTGTACGATTCTGAATGTGTAAGTGCCTATAGAGGTAAGAAGCGTATGGAGGCTCCACCCCATATCTTCTCTGTCTCTGACAACGCTTTTCAGTTCATGCAAACTGGTAAGTTATTACCATAACAATGTGGAATTTATCAGTATATGACATTTCTGTTTCAGTAAAGCATAGTTAATCATTTTGTTTTTGCTTTAACAGATAGGGAGAACCAGTCTGTCTTGATCACGTAAGTTTGTTACATCTACATTTGTTGACTTTGTTTAACATAGTCAAATATCTTGATCAAATTCTTAAATGTCTGTGTCCATACCTAGTGGAGAATCTGGTGCTGGAAAGACTGTGAACACCAAGCGTGTCATCCAGTACTTTGCAACAATCGCAGTTGGTGGACCAAGAAGGACGACTCAAAGGTATGTTACTGTATGATTATAATTCAGGGTTCTTTCTCTATTAAAAATTAAGTCATTTCTTGACATTAATTCTAAACCTGGATTATAGGGGTCACTGGAGGATCAGATTATTGCTGCCAATCCCCTGCTGGAGGCCTATGGTAACGCCAAAACTATTAGGAATGACAACTCTTCTCGTTTTGTAAGTATGGAAAGATTTCTACACATGAGAGAGGTTGTCACAGATTGCCAATGTGGAAGCAACAATAAAAATCTTTTGTTCCAAACAGGGTAAATTCATCAGAATCCATTTTGGTGCAACTGGCAAACTGGCTAGTGCTGATATTGAGACATGTAAGTAATAATACTCATAGTACATACAAACAAAATTGAGGATTGGCCAGACTGTAATTTAAGAACAATATTTGTAGATCTGCTGGAGAAGTCCAGAGTGACATACCAGCTTTCTGATGAAAGAGGCTACCACATCTTCTTCCAGATGATGACTGGCCACATCCCTGAGATTCTTGGTAAGAAGATTGAGAGGATGCACATTGTTTAACCTTTTTTCATATGAAACAAATGTTCTGACATTTCCACCCTTTTTTGATCTCTAGATATCGCACTCATCACCACCAACCCCTACGACTTCCCCATGTGTAGCATGGGTCAGATCACTGTGGCCAGCATTGATGACAAAGTTGAACTGGAAGCCACTGATGTAAGTTATCTTCACTTCAAAATAATTTAATGTACTTTTTTCCATTTAATGGAAGTGCATTCTTCTAAAGTTAATATGTTTTGTGTCGACCCCTTTTGAACTCAGAATGCCATTGATATCCTGGGCTTCACTAATGAAGAGAAAGTAGCCATCTACAGGATGACTGGTGCTGTGCTCCACCATGGTAACATGAAGTTCAAGCAGAAGCAGCGTGAGGAGCAGGCTGAGCCTGATGGCACAGAGGGTGAGTACTGAATGTCAGCTCAGAGTGAATAGCAGTAAGGAAGTTCTTAATCACACTGGTGTCTGTTTACATCATGATGGAAATCTCTGAACTATTTTCAGAGGCTGACAAGGTTGCTTACTTGCTGGGTCTGAACTCCGCTGACATGCTCAAGGCTCTGTGCTTTCCCAGAGTGAAGGTCGGAAATGAGTATGTCACCAAGGGACAGACTGTACCTCAGGTAAACATGAATCATCAATATCCTACTATTTAAACAGATTAGTTATGTTAGTTCTACTAAAACAAAAAACAGCTATAGATTTGTTATGATGTTTAGGTATGAAAAATATAGAATATGTTACAATTTGAAATCGTTGTACCTAGAAATAACTTACAACGCACTTAAAACTCAACTGTAAACTTTCCTGACAGAGAAATTTAACTGTTAACATTGTGGCGGCTGTGGCTCAGGTGGTAGAGTGGTCGCCTACCAATCGGAAGGTTGTTGGTTTGATCCCTGCAGTCCCATGTTCATGACTTTGGCATGACACTGAACCCTAAATTGCTCATGATGCTATGCCATGGGTGTGTGAATGTTTGTCTGATATGCAGGTGCCAACTTGTATGGCAGCCTCAGCCACAGTATATGAATGGTTCCTGTAATATGTGAAAGTGCTTTGAGTAGTCATTAAGACTAGAAAAGCGCTATATAAATACAGGCCATTTAGATTGCAGATTTTGATTTTTCCTCACAAAATTATTAATCGTTACCTTTTGACTATGCCTAGTTCTAACACTACCAACACCAACATTCCAAGTCAGAGAAAGGGTGACAAGTAAGGAAAGCCACTTTGTCTGGGACCCAAGTCTTTTTATTTCAGAGCTTTTAGGCTGTACCAGGTCAGGCTCCAACATAACAACATCCGACATCTTTCATACATTCAGGTCCCCACGTTCAACTGGATAACCGGACTCACCCACACAGATTCCTACCTTTATTAGAGAGATTAGAAGAAATACCAATAATCAATACCAATGATTTTACAAAAAGGTTGACTCACATTAAATACCATTCTTTCTTTTAATTCAGGTGATGAACTCAGTGCCTGCCCTAGCCAAGGCTATCTATGAGAGGATGTTCTTGTGGATGGTCATTCGTATTAACCAGATGTTGGACACTAAACAATCAAGACAGTTCTACATTGGTGTCCTGGATATTGCTGGTTTTGAAATCTTTGACGTAAGCTTCATTTCAGAAGCTGATACTTTTCATAACAGAATCATTGTTATTGCCCTGCGAGAAATTAAACTGATGAATTGTCCCCTCACAGTTCAACACCTTGGAACAGCTGTGCATCAACTTCACCAATGAGAAACTGCAACAGTTTTTCAACCACACCATGTTTGTCCTGGAGCAAGAGGAGTACAAGAAGGAGGGTATTGTCTGGGCGTTCATTGACTTTGGCATGGACTTGGCTGCTTGTATTGAGCTCATTGAAAAGGTAATCACTTCATTTGGTGATGAAATATAATTGTTCTTTTTGGATTGTATGTGTCACCTAATGACACCTAATTAACTAATACTGTATTTCTCTCCACTTCTTTCAAGCCCATGGGCATCTTCTCCATCCTTGAAGAGGAGTGCATGTTCCCCAAGGCCTCAGACACGTCCTTCAAGAACAAGCTGTATGACCAGCATCTTGGCAAAAACAAAGCATTTGAGAAGCCTAAGCCCCCCAAGAAAGGCAAGATTGAGGCCCACTTCTCCCTGGTGCACTACGCTGGTACTGTGGACTACAATATCACTGGCTGGCTGGACAAGAACAAGGATCCACTGAATGACTCCGTCTGTCAGCTGTACCAGAAATCCCCAGTGAAACTGCTGGCTATCTGCTTCCCTGCCGTCGTTGAGGGTATGATAGTAACTACAGTAAACTAAAACATGTTTTTAGGTTACACTGTATATTTTCAACTACGGTAACTGTAGAATGTGTTCATGTACATTTTATTTGTGACAAAACATGTCTACTTAAAATCCTCAACAGATACTACCAAGAAGGGAGGCAAGAAGAAGGGTGGTTCTATGCAGACTGTATCTTCACAGTTTAGGGTAAGGCTTAACATATTAAACTTTGTCTATCTTATACTGTATGTATATCTCGGTTTATGCTCAAACTCACAATTGATTACATGTCATGATAAGACTCCCCATTTTGGATCTACAGGAGAACTTGGGGAAGCTAATGACTAACTTGAGGAGCACCCATCCTCACTTTGTGCGCTGCCTGATTCCCAATGAAACAAAGACTCCAGGTATATAGAGAACACAATCTTAAGAGATTCTTTAGGGAGTGGTTTTGTTTTGTTAATATTGTTTATTTAATTGTTTGCTGCTTTGACTAAGAAACTATTAAGTCAAAGAAGTAATTAAGAAATGTATTTTGTACAGGTCTCATGGAGAACTTCCTGGTCATCCACCAGCTCAGGTGTAACGGTGTGCTGGAGGGTATCAGAATCTGCAGAAAAGGTTTCCCCAGCAGAATCCTCTATGCTGACTTCAAGCAGAGGTATCAATCGATATTTTAAGAGAATTTTGATACAGATTATTAAAAGAAAATGCTCCCACTGACCATTAACTCTCTCATAAAAAAGGTACAAGGTGCTGAATGCCAGTGTCATCCCCGAGGGCCAGTTCATTGACAACAAGAAGGCTTCAGAGAAGCTGCTTGGGTCAATTGATATTCCACATGATGAGTACAAATTCGGACACACAAAGGTAAAGACATCACTTTCTTTATTTTACTGTAGAATCATGACCAAAGAGGTTAGGCTGTTCAGTCTAGTGTGTTTGCTTGTTTTTCTGTTAACTAAATATATATATATATATATATATATATATATATATATATATATGAAATGATATCTGTTAACAATAAAGGAGAAAATCTAAAAGTACTTTGTGATTGTAGAGTTTGGTGCTAATGAATAAGTGATTTATTTTAAGTATAGAGGCAAAGTAGCCTGCATGTGGCCATTTATAAAACACCTCCGCCTTAGAAGCCGTGAAACATGTAGGGTAAGCGAAAATGCTTTAATGTTTTACAGGGTGTGACGAATTCACTATCTGAGTTCATTTCATTCAGTTTTATTTTGTGTTTGATCAGGTGTTCTTCAAGGCCGGTCTGCTGGGTGTCCTTGAGGAGATGAGAGATGAAAAACTGTCATCTCTGGTCACCATGACTCAGGCTTTGGCCCGTGGTTATGTAATGAGAAAGGAGTTTGTGAAGATGACTGAGCGGAGGCATGTTGAAAACAGCTCATTCTGAATCATGGTATAAAAAATCACTAACAATATTGTCCATAACAGCTACTTCTTGTCCTCAGGGAAGCCATATATACCATCCAGTACAATATCCGCTCATTCATGAATGTCAAACATTGGCCATGGATGAAGGTGTACTATAAGATCAAGCCTCTGCTGAAGACTGCTGAAACTGAGAAGGAGCTGGCAAATATGAAGGAGAACTATGATAAGATGAAAACTGATTTGGCTACTGCCCTGGCCAAGAAGAAGGAACTGGAGGAGAAGATGGTGTCCCTTATGCAGGAGAAGAATGATCTGCAGCTGCAAGTAGCATCTGTAAGGACACATCGACAGACAGTTGTGCTTTTCATGTTTTTCAAAGTTGATGTGTTAACATCTATCTTTATAAAATGAACTAGGAATCAGAAAATCTGAATGATGCTGAAGAGAGATGTGAGGGACTTATCAAGAGTAAGATTCAGATGGAGGCCAAACTCAAAGAGACAACTGAGAGACTGGAGGATGAAGAGGAAATCAATGCTGAGCTCACTGCCAAGAAGAGAAAGCTGGAGGATGAATGCTCTGAGCTCAAGAAGGATATTGATGACCTGGAGCTTACCTTGGCCAAAGTGGAAAAAGAGAAACATGCCACAGAGAACAAGGTTTGTAAATAATAATCTGTCTATCAGATCAAGTAAAATTATAACTATGATTGTTTAAAGACAAGATCTTTCTTGCACATTTAGGTAAAGAATCTGACAGAGGAGATGGCCTCTCAGGATGAGAGCATTGCTAAGCTGACCAAGGAAAAGAAAGCCCTTCAGGAGGCTCATCAGCAGACTCTTGATGACCTGCAGGCAGAGGAAGACAAAGTCAACACTCTGACCAAGGCCAAGACCAAGCTTGAGCAGCAAGTGGATGATGTAAGTTTACAAAGTCTCTTGGATTGGCAAAGCAGGATTCTTCTTGAATGTGATGGTTAAAAACTCATCTTATTTCTTAGCTTGAGGGTTCTCTGGAGCAAGAGAAGAAGCTCCGTATGGACCTTGAGAGAGCCAAGAGAAAGCTTGAGGGTGATCTGAAACTGGCCCAGGAATCCATCATGGATCTTGAGAATGAGAAGCAGCAGTCTGATGAGAAGATCAAAAAGTAACAGTTTTAGAATTTGTACAACAAGAGCTCTTTAAAAAAAATTGCGGTCAACTGCATTAAATCTGTACTTTATAATTCTCACAGGAAGGACTTTGAAATCAGTCAGCTCCTTAGCAAAGTTGAAGATGAGCAGTCACTGGGTGCTCAGCTTCAGAAGAAGATCAAGGAGCTCCAGGTCATATATGGTTTTACAGAAACCATTTCTGATATTTCAAATTTTGTGTATTAAAAGTGAAAGTTTACTGAAAGACCTTATATCTACATTCAACAGGCTCGTATTGAGGAACTGGAGGAGGAGATTGAGGCTGAGCGTGCTGCTCGTGCCAAGGTTGAGAAGCAGAGAGCTGACCTCTCCAGGGAACTTGAGGAGATCAGTGAGAGGCTGGAGGAGGCCGGCGGTGCCACTGCTTCTCAGATTGAGATGAACAAGAAGCGTGAAGCTGAGTTCCAGAAGCTCCGTCGTGATCTTGAGGAGTCCACTCTGCAGCATGAAGCCACTGCTGCTGCTCTTCGCAAGAAGCAGGCTGACAGCGTTGCTGAGCTGGGAGAGCAGATCGACAACCTCCAGCGTGTAAAGCAGAAGCTTGAGAAGGAAAAGAGTGAATACAAGATGGAGATTGATGACCTCTCCAGCAACATGGAGAATGTTGCTAAAGCAAAGGTAAGCAATGCATTACATGCTATTACCCAAATTAGTACAGTAATAAAAAAAAAACATAATATTATAGATAGAATTTGATCACTGATCTCATCTCTATTTAATCATTAGGGAAATCTTGAAAAGATGTGCCGTACTCTAGAGGACCAACTCAGCGAACTGAAGACCAAAAATGATGAAAATGTCCGTCAAATCAATGACACAAGTGCACAGAGAGCACGTCTCCTGACAGAAAATGGTATCTACAGTACAAGCTATCAGTTAATGATCTGTTGTGTATGTTATTGAGAAACGTGTCACAAACTAATGTATCGTAACATCTTTCACACAAGGTGAGTTCAGCCGTCAAGTTGAAGAGAAAGAAGCTCTTGTCTCCCAGCTGACCAGAGGCAAACAGGCATTCACACAGCAGATTGAGGAGCTGAAAAGACATGTTGAAGAGGAGGTTAAGGTAAGAAACTGATAAGTGTGTATTGATATTACTAGTTTGGTATTAAGGAATTTTGTAAATTCAATCATATTTCTTACACCAGGCTAAGAATGCTCTTGCCCATGGACTTCAATCAGCCCGCCATGACTGTGATCTGCTGAGGGAGCAGTTTGAGGAGGAGCAAGAGGCCAAAGCTGAGCTGCAGCGGGGAATGTCCAAGGCCAACAGTGAGGTGGCTCAGTGGAGATCTAAGTATGAAACTGATGCTATCCAGCGCACTGAGGAGCTTGAGGAATCCAAGTGAGTAACATTCAAACAATTCAATGGCCAGTGTATGATTTTAGCATAACTCAACTTTGGAGCAAAGATTTTACAGCTTTGCCTTCATATGTTCATCTAGATGTTAAAATATACATAACTAGCCATTAATAACAACATAGGCTGATCATAAATTGCCCATCGCCCCCTTTCAGAAATCTATGAGTTGGAAATACTCACTACACTAAGAATATTAAGGCTTCCTTCTTACCTTTTTCAAACAGGAAAAAGCTGGCTCAGCGTCTTCAGGAGGCTGAGGAGCAGATTGAAGCAGTGAATTCCAAGTGCGCTTCTCTTGAGAAAACCAAACAGAGGCTCCAGAGTGAGGTGGAGGACCTCATGATTGATGTGGAGAGGGCCAATGGGCTGGCTGCCAACCTGGACAAGAAGCAGAGGAACTTTGACAAGGTAGCATTGTTTACTTTGTGCGGCCAAGCCATACAAACAATGACAGATATATTTATTTGTCTTCCCATTGCTACATAACCAACTGAACAGTATAAATGGTGTTATTCAGGTGTTGGCAGAGTGGAAACAGAAGTACGAGGAGGGTCAGGCAGAGCTCGAGGGAGCCCAGAAGGAGACTCGTTCTCTCAGCACTGAGCTGTTCAAGATGAAAAACTCTTATGAGGAATCTCTGGATCAGCTGGAGACCATGAAGCGTGAAAACAAGAACCTGCAACGTGAGTTCTACATTATGTAACAGTTATATTGCATTCAACACATGTATTTCTTGCACATGTGTTAGAATTAAGTGTTTATATTTTACATTCTAAGGCTTAAAAATATAAAACATGTGTATCTCTCTGCAGAGGAGATCTCAGATCTGACTGAACAGATTGGTGAGACTGGCAAGAGTATCCATGAGCTGGAGAAGTCCAAGAAGCAGGTGGAGACCGAAAAGACTGAGATCCAGACAGCTCTTGAAGAGGCTGAGGTACGTTTTTTTCTGGGGACATCTTCTGAGAAAAATCCCAATCATGGACAAATATACTTTAAAAGGTTTAAAGGCAGAGATCAACATTTAATTCTTTGATATCATCAGGGAACTCTGGAACACGAAGAGTCTAAGATCCTGCGTGTCCAGCTGGAGCTCAACCAGATTAAGGGTGAGGTGGATAGGAAGCTGGCAGAGAAAGATGAGGAGATGGAGCAGATCAAGAGGAACAGCCAGAGGGTGACTGACTCCATGCAGAGCAATCTGGATGCTGAGGTCAGGAGCAGAAACGATGCCCTCAGAATCAAGAAGAAGATGGAGGGAGACCTGAATGAGATGGAGATTCAGCTGAGCCACGCCAATCGCCAGGCCGCTGAGTCCCAGAAGCAGCTGAGGAATGTGCAGGCACAGCTGAAGGTATTGTTAGACACAGAGTTGCTGCACAGACTATGATCAGTGCTGGTACATTGTGGCATTCATGTGAATACTTTCCTGATATTCTTTCACTAGGATGCACATCTGCACCTTGATGATGCTGTCAGAGCACAGGAGGAGTTCAAGGAACAAGCTGCTATGGTGGATCGCAGAAACGGTCTGATGGTAGCAGAAATCGAGGAACTTAGAGCTGCTCTGGAACAGACGGAGAGAAGTCGCAAAACTGCTGAACAGGAGCTGGTGGATGCCAGTGAGCGTGTTGGACTTCTGCACTCTCAGGTGAACGGGCCCAATCATTTCTTCAGTAATTCAAAAATCTAATGACATTTTAAATAACATGAAAACCAGGCATGTGATGACAAAAGTGCCTAAATCTTTTTTTGTATTTTAGAACACAAGCCTTCTGAACTCCAAGAAGAAGCTTGAGTCTGACCTGGTCCAGGTCCAGGGTGAAGTGGATGACACTGTTCAGGAAGCAAGGAATGCAGAGGAGAAGGCCAAGAAGGCCATCACTGATGTAGGTTTACATTTCATTTGTTCTTAGTTCAACGCCAATGTGTTTTTTTGGATATAAGGGGGGATACTGGCGGGGAGAGGCGCCGGTGTCATGCTTGAACCCCAGCCAGGGCGAGCGGGCAATGAATGCAGGTCCAGCAGCCGCTACGGCACAGGCGAAGAGACCATAGAAGATATGGAGGAAGATAATTACAGAAAAGAGAGTGACCAAGCAAGAGATAATCTTGTATGGGCTTCTAGAAATTTCGGGAATAACGTTAATAGTCTGCAAGACTAACTATTAACAGCAAGAGCTGGCCATCTTGCTGTTGGACTAGTAATGTTAAGTACTATGTATTGTGTTGTTGCATTTAATGTTACTTGATGTTTGGCTGTGTTTGCAAGGTTGGGGACTTTTTGATCATAAGTAATGTTACCATAACAAATGTATGTGTACCGCTATCCATATTTACGACAGCAGTGAATTGCACTTTGAAACTGTAGGGATGCCAAAATAATTATGTTATTGAATGTTGCTTTAGTGCAGGATGACTATTGCTCCACCAGGCTTATTCTTTGTTATGATGCTGGAAGCATCAATAATTCCAAATTGATAGAAGAAATATTCTGCACGTTGCCTCCACTGCAGGGATCTAATAGTGTGGATATCTCTTTTACCAAGATAATTCTTAGTAACATTTTGTGCTGCCTCCTCTAGGCTGCTATGATGGCTGAGGAGCTGAAGAAGGAGCAGGATACCAGCTCCCACCTGGAGAGGATGAAGAAGAACCTGGAGGTCACTGTTAAGGACCTGCAGCACCGCCTGGATGAGGCTGAGAACCTGGCCATGAAGGGTGGCAAGAAGCAGCTCCAGAAACTTGAGTCCAGGGTAAGAAAGAAAGAAGGAATTTCCAGAGCTGAACTTATTAAAAAAAAGATGTATTCTTATTGCCTTATTTTTCATTAAAGGTGCGTGAACTGGAGGCAGAGGTTGAAGCTGAGCAGAGACGCGGAGGAGATGCCATTAAGGGTGTTCGGAAATATGAGAGGAGGGTGAAGGAGCTCACCTATCAGGTACGGTCACATTGATAAGTTAACATACAAATCAACTTAACATACTTTACAAAAACATTTATTTACTTTTAAATACACTTCAACAGACTGAGGAGGACAAGAAAAACGTTGCCAGGCTGCAGGATCTAGTTGACAAGTTGCAGCTCAAGGTCAAGGCCTACAAGAGGCAGGCTGAGGAAGCGGTAAGGACAGTATATAGATTTACACAACACTGAAAGTTTGATACTGTGGCAGATTTATTTTATGCGAAGAATACCTTTGGTGTTAAAGGAGATTCAAAAATGACAATCTCTATGTTTTCTTTAGGAGGAGCAGGCCAACACTCATCTGTCCAAGTGCAGAAAGGTGCAGAATGAGCTGGAGGAGGCTGAGGAGCGCGCTGACATCGCAGAGTCCCAGGTCAACAAGTTGAGAGCAAAGAGCCGTGACTCTGGCAAGGTAAACATACAATTCAAATTTTAACTTTAATTTAAAAACAATTATCTGACAGAAAGTTACTGTCAGTTACATCTGTTTGAAATTAAGTTGATCAAACCTTTTTTTATTTGTTTTTTTAGGCTAAAGAGGCAGCTGAATAAAGGAAAATCAGCCTAATCAGCTGTTTCTAATCATATAATATGATGTAAGATATGCTGTACAAATAAATGTTTTCCTTGTCACAGTTTAATTGCTGTCTGCTTGCTTTCTTCATTGTATTATTTTAATTATTTTCCTCAAAAAATAAGTATCAGACTATCCAAGAATTAGAAATCAATTTGTCTAAGGCAGGGGGTCCTCAGAGTCAATGCAGGGGGACCTCCAAATTATTGTTAAGTTTTTACAACAATTAATTAATCCAACATATTATTAGCAAATATAAATCCCCACTGATGATAAGGTTACTGGCCTATTGGTAAAGTATTCACTAAAATAGCCATCCACAGATTAATTAATTAATCTACTGTGCCACATGTATGTTTCAATATTAAAACATGATTTATAAAATCATGCCAACAATTATTAGGCTATTTTAATAGCTTAGTATTCTATGAAAAAAGGCAATGTATGAATGCTTTAGGTCACCCTACATGTTATTGAAGGCCCAGTTGCATTTGATACAATATATGAAGAAGGGGGTCCCTAATCCATCTCTCTTTCATTTAAAGGGTCCTTGGCTTAAAGAACGTTGAAGACCCCTGGTCTAAGGAATAATAGACGATCCGATTTCTAATACCAAGGTTTCTTATTCACACGTTGTATTATTGTTCATGTATTACCTTGTCACAAAGCTTTTTTGGGATAAGGAACAATCATTCTTGAGTTGCTGCCTGAGGTAAAACAGGATTCAGGTGTTAATGATGAATTGCATATCCAGACTGCTATACTTCGGTGTGTGCTATGAATGTCAATAATGGACGTCGCGGTTAGTTGGAATTACAAGCATTGTCTTGAGTATATATATATATATATATATATATATATATATATATATATATATATATATATATATATATATATATCCTGTAGGCATTACCCCACACTTTCCATGTCGGTGCCCTCTGTCCCCCACACTTACAACACGTCTGAGTTGATTTGAACGCACCATAAGTAGGAGAGTGTGCACGTTACTCAGGTTGCATCAGTTGATTGATAGACTCATATAGATATTGGCAATAATACAATAATATATAATACAAATAGGAAGGAAAACTCATTAAATGCAATAATTAAGATCAGCGTATATGATGGAATAGTGCCAGAGGCCACCAAACTTGGGCTATTACAGCCAAACATTTATCTCGGTGTTTCCATCAATCATAAATGAAATGTAGGCTACTTGGAATCCGCGATTTGGTGAGACAAATGGTAGAGGATCTTTTCAATAAAACTCATCCTCCTCAACAATCTGTCGCCCTCACTTTGGAAATTATGGCTACACCCCTATATTTATGTGGCTGTCATCTTTGACTGTTTGCCAACGCCGCCATAAAAACACAAAGACGACAAAGAAAAAGAAGAAAAAGAAAAAGCGGGCACCAGTGGGAGGCAGCAGTGCACTAGTGCCTAGTCTGCCGGAAAGGAATGGAAGAAAAAGAAGAAGCTTGTTTTGGCTGACAGATAGATCGCTGATCAATCTTTTGCCTTTCTGAGGTTGTTAACCAATAATTTATAGACATGTCAAAGCCTGCCTTGTGTATTAACGGACACCAATAAACCATAAAGTGGGCAGAAGGCCCAAAGACTAAAGTGGACGAACATAATTCTTTCTCACCATGTTTCGTAAGCTAACGTTAGCTAGGTGTTACTTTTTCAAGTTTGTCATTGTCTATGGTCATAGCTAACAGGTTAGCTGACAGATACAGCGTAACGTTAATGTTACATCCATAAACTAACTTAGCCAGAGGCTGTAACATGAAGTTAACGTTATAGGGTGAAACGGGATTCCCACCGCATGGTTAATGTTAACATTAATGAAAGCTAGTATTTTTTTTTTTTAGCGAGTTCATTTAATGTTCGTTAATGTATTAAATAATAATAAAGTCAGCAAGCTAGTCTATTGTCTATTTGCG
This sequence comes from Perca flavescens, assembly GCF_004354835.1. NCBI lineage: Eukaryota > Metazoa > Chordata > Actinopteri > Perciformes > Percidae > Perca > Perca flavescens. The sequence continues at coordinate 7,098,321 of NC_041338.1, read as the reverse complement.
CGAAGAACACCATATTCAGCTGCCATACATACCCCCATCTCCACTTCAGCATGAAGCAATAGGCGGCGAGACCCGGTGGCGGGTAACGTTACGGTAATGTTAACATTGTACTAGTCGCAGTATCTATTACTTTTTACCTATATATTTCAACCATACTTTTATGTAATGTTAACTATTTGTTTTTGTTTGTATATTTTGAACACACTTCGTCTTCTAGGCTGCTATGATGACTGAGGAGCTGAAAAAGGAGCAGGATACCAGCTCTCACCTGGAGAGGATGAAGAAGAACCTGGAGGTCACTGTTAAGCACCGCCTGGATGAGGCTGAGAACCTGGCCATGAAGGGTGACAAAAAGCAGCTTGAGTCCAGGGTAAGAAACCGTCACTGCATTTAAGAATGAACTTAAATCTCTCCTCTTTGATAAAGCTTATAGTTAGGGAGTGAGGAGTTGCAGCGTCCGCCTAGCCCGGCCACCTGCTTCTCTTCATAGTCGTCAGATTAATAATACAACAAAAGTAGAGGGAGGCAGGCCAGTACAGCCCGATCCGGCAGGGGAGAGTTCTAAGCCCGACCAGGCTCCTCTCCTTAACCTGGTAACCTGTCTCTCTTAGTTACGCTGTTATAGTTCTACACTGCCGGGGGACTTCTTTTCCTTTGACACACTGAGCTGCTCTCTCCGCTCCCTTTCCGTTTGTGTGCATCCCGTCCCAGAAATGCTTGTTACAAACCTAGCTCTGGGGAGTTTCCTCCCCGGAGTCCTTATATTTTTTCACCCAGCGTATTTCCTTGGAGTACATTGGCACCAAGATCTTGGTTGCACTCCCTGCTAAGCTCCGCGGTGCACCCTGCAATGTCATGCGTCCTGCTGAACCCTGCTGCTTCCTGCTACGTCTAACCATGCTCGGCTGTGCCACGCTACATCCTGTAACACCCTGCAGCGCTCTGATATGACATGAACTACTACGACTACCATTTGAAGTCACTGTTTTATTATCTTTAATGTGACTATTATTGCTACTGTTCATCACATCCACAACCGACACTGTCAGACACCACCTACCAAGAGCCTGGGTCTGTCCGAGGTTTCTTCCTAATAGGGAGTTTTTCCTCGCCACTGCTTGCTCTTGGGGGAATTATTAGAGTTGTTGGGGCTCTGTAAATTATAGAGTGTGGTCTAGACCTACTCTATCTGTAAAGTGTCTTGAGATAACTCTTGTTATGATTTGATACTATAAATAAAATTGAATTGAAAGAAAGAAAGAAAGATAGAATTTGCAGAGCTGAACTTATTAAAAAAACATGTATTCTTATTGCTTTATTGTTCATTGAAGGTGCGTGAACTGGAGGCAGAGGTTGAGGCTGAGCAGAGATGCGGAGGAGATGCCATTAAGGGTGTCCGCAAATATGAGAGGAGAGGGAAGGAGCTCACCTATCAGGTACAGTCACTTTAATAATTAACAAACAAATCAACTTAACATACTTAACATTACAGTGTTTTCCCTAGGTCTGTGGAAGACTTAAGGCCGTTTTATGGTTCTGCGCAGGCTCCATGCAGAGGTTTCACCATAGCCTACATAAGTGGCCTGATGTTTATACTTGTGCGCTGGTGTGTGCATCGAGCCGGCATGTGTGTGTCTGTGTGTGTGTGTGTGTGGGAGGGGGAGAGTGGGTAATAGAGCGAGGGAGAAGTGAGAGAGTGACAAAGTGTCTCCCCTGTGCTTTCTGACCACGGTGGGAAATCTGTAACAGGAAAAGTGAACCCTCTCCTTGATTTCATGTTGTTTATGGAGAAGGAGAACCAGGAAATGAGTCAGGGGAAATGCAACGCTACCAAGCCACGGCCGAGCGACGTGAGTCGCTGCGATGTGTAGTTAAATTTTTCGAGAGGTGCACGCCCCAGCTAACAATTTATGGTTCCCAGAACGTTCTTTTTTGGTTGCGGAAACATTCCCTGAAGGTTAGGTTTTGGTACGCCGTCGATTCTACGCAGAAGCATAAAAAGGCCTTTAGGTGCACATATTTGGTGGGAGGTTTTAGGGGTTCTTCCTTTAAGAAAATGTCACATTTTTCAGTAAATGTTTTTTTAATTTGACATAATTTTGGACCATAATAATTATTACTATATCTGTGTCTAAAATGTTGGAAAAGCTAGAACAGATAATAGATACAATAAACACTCAAAAAGCTTAAATACAAAACTTGCTAAAAAGGTCCACTAATTAGGTGCTGCCTAAAACGGTTTGGGTGCTGCACCTAAGCCTTAAAATGATAGGGAAAACCCTGTACTTATTAAAGAAACATTTATTTACATTAAAATATACTTTAACAGACTGAGGAGGACAAGAAAAATGTTGCCAGTCTGCAGGATCTAGTTGACAAGTTGCAGCTTAAAGTCAAGGCCTACAAGAGGCAGGCTGAGGAGGCAGTAAGGACAATATATAAACACAAGTTTGATATTCTGGCAGATTTATTTTACACAAAAAATAACTTGTGTCTTTTATGTCCAATTTATGGCAGATAACTGATATTTACACATGTTGATGTTATTTGTATGAAACAAGTTTCTATGATAATCATTTTTTGTATATCCCAAAAGATGTGAAAACACTGTGAATTTGAAATGTCTTTCTTTATTTGCAAAACATTTGGAAAAGCGCATGAATCATAGACTACGTTTACAAGCAGCCAATAACCCGTTCAAAACCGGAATATTAGCAATAACCCGGTCACGCACGGCCATGTAAACACCGGCAAAAACATGAATATGCTCATATTCCTGTTTTTAAAAACCCGAAAATTATCCCTGGGTTACCCCTTTTCTAACCCAAAATTTTGGTCATCTGAACGCGTATCGGCATATCCCCATCAAAAGGAACAATGATTTGTGTTCTGCGCATGTTCTATTCGCAAGGAATCTTGGTCTTTTGAGTAGAGGAACTTCTTGTATGTGCCAGAAAACCTGCGCGCAGTATACCGGAAGTAAACAAGAAGTAGAGGTAAACACATTGACATATATATAATGGACCAATAGACCCCGTTGCTCTGGATGGAGACCAGTGAAGGCTATTAGAAGCACTTTTCTGGTGATCTCTTGCTTTACTGCGCAGCCTCCAACTGACAGAGACAACGTGAGCAACCAGTCTGAAAGTTGTAAGTCTTCTGGTAGCTGTGCCGAGAGAAATCTCAATCATTTCCAATCTTACAGACGGAGAGTGTAGGTATATGTAAGGAGATAACATAAGCACAGGCTAATTATTGCTAACTAACATGCTAGTTAACATTAGTAATTAAACCTAAACAGCTAATGTAAGTCGAAACTGCCTGTGAGCTTCTCCTGTACTATACGGTAATTCCTCTACTATGCGACAGTAAGTCACTTGGTTATGACACAATCGTTAGCTTATTTTTATAAAAGCGTCTGCTACGGAGCCATAACGTGAGGTACAAGGTAATGGAGCCTTTTATACATTGTTGTGTTTCTTTAGAAATTAACAATAGACAAATAGAGTCTTTAAACACTTCAGATGTAAAGTTATTCGCAGTCAAGTGACGTAAAAAAAAAATGGCGGTCAGTGTAATGCTAACAAGAGGTGATCGCTTCGTAGCAACAAAATGGCGCCATCGGAGGTTCGCGTTCTGAAGCGAAGCTTACCCCCTTGGGTAAACATGGCGAGAAGCAGCACAGCACCACACTTTTGGAGCGAGGAGGAAACCAATTTCTTTATTAATGTGGTGAAAACCATGAATATAATGTCTTTTGTTGACGGCAGAAAGTACCGAGATAGTGAGATTTATAAGAAGGTGACCGAAAAGTTACACGAAGCAGGGTTTGTCCGTACGCTAACCGTGCGTTGCCGTTTACATCGGGATATTGCCAATTGATTACAAATTCCATGTATACAGGAGTAACTCTCTCTGCTCACGCATGTAAACGGGTTATTCCGAATGTTTCAGAAACCCCAATAGTGACCTTAACCCTACCATAACCCGAAAATTGACAGCTTGTAAACGTAGTCAGTGATTCACCACATTGTTTCCTCTCAAGTTATAGGGCCACCATGAAAAACACATGTAACTAACAGTGTTAAGGGCCCTCCACACCAAGAACGATAACTATAACGATAACTATAAATATATAGTTTTAAAAATCGTTCTAACGCCAGTGGATGGCGGAGTCCACACCACATTTATAACGACGACAGTGGAGAACAATATCGTTGGGATCATTTTCAGAGCGATTTGATCAACGATAGAAACACAGCCAATCAGAATCCATCTGAATTTACAACATGGCACGGCAGAGAGATTTGTTTCACACAGGTGGTTAGTGGCGTGACATTTCCAATCGCTATGGGGCTACAATCCTTCAGCTCTGTGTATTTTAAACATCCGTACTTTGAAACTATTTCGAAGTCACAGAAACCACTGATAATGATTGTGTTTTGGATGTTATTATCACACTGTCTGTGTTTTTGTTCCGGTGCTCTGCACATGCAGATCTGACACCTGCCCGCCTGCTCTGATCTCCGGCTCTATATATCACTGTTCGCCCACTGTTGCCCGGAAAAGGCAGCGGGTCCCACGCCCCAGGGACCGCCGGTAGAGTTCTTTGGTTCCGAAAATGTAAGTCACTCCTAAATAGTCTATATCCACAACGTTCCACTTCCAGGATTGCTCCGGTGCTTGGAATTTTAAACTGTGGTCGAATTATGAGGACTATGGTTAACTGCTCCTCAGATCTCTGCAGGGTAAATCCAGACAGCTAGCTCGATATCTGCCCAATCTGAGTTTTTTTGTTGCACGACAAAAATTTTAAAATGTACCACCAAAAGTTCCTTCCCGAGGCTATTTTGCAGCGGCATCTGGCCTCTGTCGGGAGCTTAGTGCTGCCCATGAAGGTTGTGATTTGGTTAAAGAAATGACAATAAAACAGAGCATGTTTTTCTCCAATCCTGGAATGCTATGTGGACTAGCCAGACCCTTCTCCTCAGTGCTGTAGGGGAAGGTCTGGCAAAGCGAGACTACTCCTACATTTTTCAATTTAGGAGAAGATGTGCTCCTTGGGAAAAAGTTACATAATCCTGGAAGTGGAACGTTGTGGATATAGCCTATTTAGGAGTGACTTACATAAGATAAGTGCTATTACTGTTGTAGATAATTTGTACAATAATACAATAGTGTTATGAATAACAAAAGTTATGAAGTGTAATGTTTTCTATTTTGAAATACTTTGTACATTCTATTGATTGTCAGTGATGTTGATACAGTAGTGTAACGGACCAGCCCTATGGTTCGGCATGCATGTGAGACGCGGATTTATTGCAAATTTAACCATAATACATAGTGTGAAATACAGTTAACCTGCCACTGTTACGTGAACGGGGCTCAGCAGAGAGACGGAGCGGGACGCAGCCACCTCTGCAGCTTGTTCAGGGAGTCAGGGCAATGCTGATAAAGCGTTCGCAACTGTGGTTTTCATGCGTACTACCGTATGGTTTGCATCAGGTGTTAAAACCAACTGTACCAAAACACGGAATTGGACGACTATTTAAGGTGACTACGAGACGTTTTCACAGGTTATGAAACTGCCTCAATTTAATACTGATAGACGTCAGCGCAGCCCACTGCGTGGTCAGACAGCAGTCAGAGTTCTGGCGGGAGGATGTGAGAGCTCTTCACTTCAGCATGTAAATCCCGTGCTGCGTCACAAATTCCGCGTGGCCAAAAAAACACACACACACACACCAGTGCCGAAACACACAATGGCAGCAAAAATAATCATTGGTTGTGGACATCGGTCCAGTTTTGCTCATCGGACAGATGCCGATGTATTAAAAAAAAAGTGACTAATACCGGCCGATAACGATTTGATTGCTGATATATCGTGCATCCCTAATATACTGGAGGAAATAAGTATTTGACCCCTTGCTGATTTTGCAGGTTTGCCCACTTACAAAGAATGCAAAAATCTACAATTTTAATCATATGTACATTCTAACAGTGAAAGACAGAATCCCAAAGAAAATTCCAGAAAATCACATCATATGAATTTATTAAAATTGATAACCATCTGATGAGGAAAAACAAGTATTTGACCCCCTGGACAAACAGCATGTTAATATTTTGTAGAAAAGCCATTATTGGCCAGCACAGATGTCAAACGGTTTTTATAGTTGGTGACAAGGTTTGTGCACATTTCGGCAGGGATGTTGGCCCACTCCTCCCTGCAGACAGCCTCCAAATCATTCAGGTTCTGAGGTTGTCGCCTGGCAACTCGAATTTTAAGCTCCCCAAAAGATTTTCAATCGGATTCAGGTCTGGAGACTGGCTAGGCCACTCCAGAACCTTGATGTGCTTCTTCTTCAGCCACTCTTTTGTTGCTTTGGCGGTGTGCTTAGGGTCGTTGTCGTGCTGAAACACCCATCCTCGACCCATCTTCAGCTCTCTCACTGAGGGAAGGAGATGTCGGTCCAGAATTCCACGATACATGGCCCGTCCATCCTCCCCTCAATACGATGGAGTTGTCCCGTCCCCTTGGCTGAAAAGCACCCCCAAAGCATGATGTTGCCACCACCATGCTTGACGGTGGGGATGGTGTACTTTGGGTTGTACTCGGTGTTCTTTGCCCTCCAAACACGACGAGTTGAGTTGAGGCCAAAAAGTTCTATTTTGGTCTCATCTGACCACATCACCTTCTTCCAGGCCTCTTCTCAGTCGTCCAGGTGGTGAATGGCGAACTTCATGCGGGCCTGTACATGTTTCTTCTTGAGCAGGGGGACCTTGCGTGCGCTGCAGGATTTCAATCCATGACGGCGTGGTGTGTTACCAACCCTTTCTTTTTTGTAACTGTGGTCCCAGCTGCCTTCAGTTGATTCATCAGTTCCCCCCTTGGTTTTGGGATGATTCCTCACCGTTCGCATGATCAGGGACACCCCACAAGGCAAGATCTTGTGTGGAGGCCCAGACCGAGGGAGGTTGGCGGTGGTGTGGTGCTTCTTCCATTTCCTGATAACTGCACCGACAGTTGATCTTTTCTCTCAAGTTGCTTTCCGATTCTCTTGTAGCCCATCCCAGCCTTGTGCAGATCAACAATCTTGTCCCTGATGTCCGTAGAAAGCTCTTTGGTTTTGCCCATGATGGTGATGTTGGATGCTGGTTGTTTGGGTGTTGACAGGTGTCTTTTTATACAGGTAACGAGGTGAGGCAGGTGTATTTGATGTAGATAATTGGTTCGGATTGGGGCTGTGTCTTAAAGAAAGACTAACTGGCTTGTAGGAGCCAGAATACTTGATGTTTGTCCAGGGGGTCAAATACTTGTTTTTCCTCATCAGATGGTTATCAATTTTAATAAATTCATATGATGTGATTTTCTGGAATTTTCTTTGGGATTCTGTCTTTCACTGTTAGAATGTACATATGATTACAATTGTAGATTTTTGCATTCTTTGTAAGTGGGCAAACCTGCAAAATCAGCAAGGGGTCAAATACTTATTTCCCCCACTGTATACCTATAATTTCACCTGTTTATTCTTTAGATAGAGGTTCATCTCATATATAATTGACAGTGAAACGACTACGCTGAAGTTAGCTTCCAGTTCAGAGCATCCAATTAATGACGCTGAAGTTCTTCCAGCTTACAATTCAGCAGTTAAGAGGAAACTTGAGGGACACTTAACGCTGAAGTTGGCTTACATTGCTGAGCGACTGATCCTTAGTTCTTCGCATCTCTTACTGTTGTGAAAGTGGGTTGAACATTTTAGGTAAAGTATTAATGATGTCTGAAACACACTTTTAGATTTGTGAAAGCTTCATTTCATGAAGAAAGATAGAAAGATAAGAGACAGAGCCACTGTGCTTCAGTCACCAGTGGTTACACAAACTTCTGGGCAGTTCAGTGCTTGTTTAGTTTTTTACCTTCCTAGTGTTTACAGGCAGTTATGTTTACTGTAACGGTTATGTTTACTGTAAAGTTACGGTAGGGCTGTGCTATTAATCAAATTGTAATTGCGATTACGATTTCTGCTCCTAAAATAACAAAAACAGAGTAATCGAGAAAAACGATTATTTTGTCTTGTGTTCTGAATGGAAAAAAAAAGGTATTAAGGGAAATTTCACAGTTCATCTTTCCAGCCGTCAATGAGTATTTGCGTTAAATAATAGTGATTGCAATATTGACCAACAAAAAAAAAAATCCATAATTGAGCCCTACGTCACGGGACTCTCATGCCGCAAAACTGACTGATGAGTGCTGTCGGGGATAAGTGCCTTTGGCACAACAGGTTTTACATGATTGTCCACCTCAGGGTGACGTCGGGTAGCTCCAAAAGTTAAATCGGTCTTAACTTTTTGCCGCAGGCATTCAAAACTAATGGAAAGACCTGGGTTTTTGCTGGACTGTCTGACAAGTGACTGACGCAGTGTGTGTGTGTGTGTGTGTGTGTGTGTGTGTGTGTGTGTGTGTGTGTGCGCGTGTGCGTATGCGTGTGTGTGTGCGTGCGCATGCCGCAAGCCAGTGCCTCACTAGAGCATTGGCATTATGCACGGCCGTACTATCTTTGGCTGCTCCAGTATAACCATACAGACCTCTACAAATGTCAGACTGCTCGCTTGTAAATGTAAGGCATTTGAACATGCCCAACGGCGCATGGTTTATGGTGAGTTTGTTAAGCTAACACTGGAGAGTGAAAAGAAAAAGACGGCACCCAGCACTATTATTTTTTTTTATAATTATAAATTTGTCATTGTTACTGTTATATTGCTGTATGAAGACTGCTGTTCATATTGTTGTAGGAAGTTTGATGAATATATTATGGCAGTTGTTAATTAATTAGAAAAGGCTGATCAAATTTCGAATGAGTTTTAAATGAAGTCTGTTACTAAAGGCAATACATACAATGCTGTACATTTCTATAGTTCCCCAATGCACCTTAAATTATTTTAGTTTATAATTTCTTTTTTTATTCTTTAACAATAAGGATCATGTTTGTTCTGCTTCCATGTGCATTGTATTTGGCATTCTTAGCACACAATTTGTGTTGTCCAGTAAACTGGGACTATAATTTTGGAGGATTGTACAATTTTAAGAACATATCCTAACTGTACAATCCTCCCAAATTATAGACTTAGTTCACTGGACCAGTAACTATCTAGTGATGTAGGCTAACGTACATTCATGTAACAACAGGGAGAGGACACCTTAATGGTTTTTGACCTTATATTTTGCCTGGGGGGAAATAACTGATGAATATACTCTGTTCCATTCATGTTTATAGTGTGCATGGAATTTATCACTTTATTATCTTTATAGTTTCTAGATTTTACAGTGCAATTTCTTCAGTGTCTTTATTTTCTATGTCCATATATACCAGGGAGCAAGGCATATAATATGTAGAGAAGGAAACTCGTCCTCTATAAAAAATAAAAAACGCGAGAAAAAGCGTGACAGATAATAGCGGACAGACTAAATGATAATAACTAAAAATATACATTTATGAACTACTGCTCTTAAATGAAACCATTCAATGTGTCACTTGTCATTTGCAAAAACAAACAGCTCTACACTTTGCATTAAAAGCGAGTAGTAGAAGTTAATATGACTTAGGAAATTAATATTTTAGCCAATGAGAGAGAGGGAGGAACAGAGTGAAAGAGATATTTACGCTTCATATTCTAGCGTTATAGAAAATGGATCTTCATGGTAAATTTCCTGAGTTATCTTCTGCTTACTTTTAAGGCAAAGAGTACAATTGTTAATTCGTGCAAATGATTAGTAGCCTCATCATTGAATGGTAGGATTATGACGGTTTCCATTCAGAGCAGTGGTCAGTTAATGTATATATTTAGGCTGCTTACGCATTCAGTCGGTCCGTGATCGTCTGCTACACTTTCTCTCGCTGTTTCGTTACAGCAGCCGTGTTATTTTCTTTTTATTCAAATAATGTGTTTCACGTCATCATACTTCCACAAGAAGCTGCTGCTCACTCTGTATAAAGTATGTACAATGCGTCTTTTGAGGAAATCCGTGGACGCGCATCTATCTGAATTAGTTCATTAGTTAGATTTGTAAGTTTGTAAGTTGTAGAGTCATAATAAAGTGTGTTTGTCTGAACTTCTGCCTGGAAGAGTCTTGCATTTGGGTCCTCGTGCTGAAACCTGACAATATTTTACTACCACTTTCCCAGTCTAACACTTATCATTTTGGGGGAAAAAATGCAATGAAAAGAAGTAGGCAGACAGCAATTTAACTGTGACAAGGAAACCTTTTATTTTTACAACACATCTCACATCATATTATATAATTAGAAACAGCTGATCAGGCAGTTGTCTTTATTCAGCTGCCTCTTTACCCTAAAAACACAAATAAAAAAAGTGTTTAATCAACTTTATTTCAAACAAATCTAACTGACTGAGTATATTTCTGTCATAACTTTTTTTAAATTAAATTTAAAATTAAAATGTACGTCTTTATTGGTATGTTTACCTTGCCAGAGTCACGGCTCTTCGCTCTCAGCTTGTTGACCTGGGACTCTGCGATGTCAGCGCGCTCCTCAGCCTCCTCCAGCTCATGCTGCACCTTCCTGCACTTGGACAGATGAGTGTTGGCCTGCTCCTCCTGAAAAAACATAGAGATTGGCATCTTTGAATCTCCTAAAAGACCAAAGGTAATCTTCAATTGAAATACATCTGCCACAGTATCAAACTTTCAGTGTTGTGTAAATCTATATATTGTCCTTACCGCCTCCTCAGCCTGCCTCTTGTAGGCCTTGACCTTGAGCTGCAACTTGTCAACTAGATCTTGCAGCCTGGCAACGTTTTTCTTGTCCTCCTCAGTCTGTTGAAGTGTATTTAAAGTAAATAAATGTTTTTGTAATAAATATGTTAAGTTGATTTGTATGACAACTAACAAAATAACTGTACCTGATAGGTGAGCTCCTTCACCCTCCTCTCATATTTGCGGACACCCTTAATGGCATCTCCTCCACGTCTCTGCTCAGCTTCAACCTCTGCCTCCAGTTCACGCACCTTCAATGAACAATAAGGCAATAAGAATACATATTTTTTTAATAAGTTCAGCTCTGCAAATTCCTTCTTTCTTTCTTACCCTGGACTCAAGTTTCTGGAGCTGCTTCTTGCCACCCTTCATGGCCAGGTTCTCAGCCTCATCCAGGCGGTGCTGCAGGTCCTTAACAGTGACCTCCAGGTTCTTCTTCATCCTCTCCAGGTGGGAGCTGGTATCCTGCTCCTTCTTCAGTTCCTCAGCCATCATAGCAGCCTAGAGGAGGCAGCATAAAATGTTGATTAGAATAATCTTGAATAAACACATTGGAGTGAAAGTAAGAAGAATTAAAATGTAAACCCACATCAGTGATGGCCTTCTTGGCCTTCTCCTCTGCGTTCCTTGCTTCCTGAACAGTGTCATCCACTTCACCCTGGACCTGGACCAGGTCAGACTCAAGCTTCTTCTTGGAGTTCAGAAGGCTTGTGTTCTAAAATGCAAAAAATGATTTAGGCACTTTAGTCATCACATGTCTGATTTTCACGTTACTTAAAATGTCATTAGATTTTTTAATTATTGAAGAAATGATTGGGCTCGTTCACCTGAGAGTGCAGAAGTCCAACACGCTCACTGGCATCCACCAGCTCCTGCTCAGCAACTTTGCGACTTCTCTCCGTCTGTTCCAGAGCAACTCTAAGTTCCTCGATTTCTGCTACCATCAGACCATTTCTGCGATCCACCATAGCAGCTTGTTCCTTGAACTCCTCCTGTGCTCTGACAGCATCATCAAGGTGCAGTTGTGCATCCTAGAGAAAACATATCAGGACAGTATTCAAGAAATATGCCAAAATGTACCAGCACTGATCATAGTCTGTGCAACAACTCTGTGTCTAACAATACCTTCAGCTGTGCCTGCACATTCCTCAGCTGCTTCTGGGACTCAGCGGCCTGGCGATTGGCGTGGCTCAGCTGAATCTCCATCTCATTCAGGTCTCCCTCCATCTTCTTCTTGATTCTCAGGGCATCGTTTCTGCTCCTGACCTCAGAATCCAGATTGCTCTGCATGGAGTCAATCACCATCTGGCTGTTCCTCTTGATCTGCTCCATCTCCTCATCTTTCTCTGCCAGCTTCCTATCCACCTCACCCTTAATCTGGTTGAGCTCCAGCTGGACATGCAGGATCTTAGACTCTTCGTGTTCCAGAGTTCCCTGATGATATCAAAGAATTAAACATTAATCTCTGCCTTCAAACCTTTTTAAAGTATGATTGTCCATGATTTAGATTTTTTTTCAGAACATGTCCCCAAAAGAAAGTATACCTCAGCCTCTTCAAGAGCTGTCTGGATCTCAGACTTTTCAGTCTCCACCTGCTTCTTGGACTTCTCCAGCTCATGGATACTCTTGCCAGTCTCACCAATCTGTTCAGTCAGATCTGAGATCTCCTCTGCAGAGAGATACATGCGTTTTATATTGTTAAGCCTTAGAATGTAAAGTATAAACACTTTATTCCAACACATGTTGAATACAATGTAAGAAATACATGTGTTGAATACAATGTAACTTTTACATAATGTAGAACTCACGTTGCAGATTCTTGTTTTCACGCTTCATGGTCTCCAGCTGATCCAAAGCTTCCTCATAAGAGTTCTTCATCTTGAACAGCTCAGTGCTGAGTGAACGAGTCTCCTTCTGGGCTCCCTCGAGCTCTGGCTGACCCTCCTCGTACTTCTGTTTCCACTCTGCCAACACCTGAATAACACGATTGGTTATGTGGCAATATGAGGAAAAATATATATAGCTTTCATTGTTTGTATGGCTTGGCAACACAAAGTAAACAATGCTACCTTGTCAAAGTTCCTCTGCTTCTTGTCCAGGTTGGCAGCCAGCCCATTGGCCCTCTCCACATCAATCATGAGGTCCTCCACCTCACTCTGGAGCCTCTGTTTGGTTTTCTCAAGAGAAGCGCACTTGGAATTCACCGCCTCAATCTGCTCCTCAGCCTCCTGAAGACGCTGAGCCAGCTTTTTCCTGTTTGAAAAAGGTAAGATTTGTTTCCCACTGAAAACTATGAAGTAACCTAAAGCCTTAGTGACAATAATTTGCAGCGTGAGTTCTTGTATTTTGAGTGTTGTTTTGTTGTTTGTTGAAGCCTTAATATTCTTAGAGTAGCGAGTATTTCAAAATAACAGGTTTTGGAAAGGGGGATGGGCAATTTATAATCAGCCTATGTTGTTATTAATGGTTAGTTATGTTTATAAAGATCTAGATGAACATATGAAGGCAGAGCTGTAAAATGTTTGCTCCAAGGTTGAGTTATGATAAAATGATACACTGGCCATTGAATTGTTTGAATGTTACTCACTTGGATTCCTCAAGCTCCTCAGTGCGCTGGATAGCATCAGTTTCATACTTAGTTCTCCACTGAGCCACCTCACTGTTGGCCTTGGACATTCCACGCTGCAGCTCAGCCTTGGCCTCTTGCTCCTCCTCAAACTGCTCCCTCAGCAGATCACAGTCATGGCGGGCTGATTGCAGTCCATGGGCAAGAGCATTCTTAGCCTGGTTTAAGACATATGATTGAATTTACAAAATTCCTGAATCCCAAACTAATAATATCAATACATATTTATCAGTTTCTTACCTTAACCTCCTCTTCAACATGTCTTTTCAGCTCCTCAATCTGCTGTGTGAATGCCTGTTTGCCTCTGGTCAGCTGGGAGACAAGAGCTTCTTTCTCTTCAACTTGACGGCTGAACTCACCTTGTGTGAAAGATGTCACGATACATTAGTTTGTGACACGTTTCTCAATAACATACACAACAGATCATTAACTGATAGCTTGTACTGTAGATACCATTTTCTGTCAGGAGACGTGCTCTCTGTGCACTTGTGTCATTGATTTGACGGACATTTTCATCATTCTTGGTCTTCAGTTCGCTGAGTTGGTCCTCAAGAGTACGGCACATCTTTTCAAGATTTCCCTAATGAGTAAATAGAGATGAGATCAGTGATCCGATTTGATCTATAACATACTTTTTTTTACTGTACTAATTTGGGTTATACAATAGCATGTAATGTATTGTGTACCTTTGCTTTAGCAACATTCTCCATGTTGCTGGAGAGGTCATCAATCTCCATCTTGTATTCACTCTTTTCCTTCTCAAGCTTCTGCTTTACACGCTGGAGGTTGTCGATCTGCTCTCCCAGCTCAGCAACGCTGTCAGCCTGCTTCTTGCGAAGAGCAGCAGCAGTGGCTTCATGCTGCAGAGTGGACTCCTCAAGATCACGACGGAGCTTCTGGAACTCAGCTTCACGCTTCTTGTTCATCTCAATCTGAGCAGCAGTGGCACCACCGGCCTCCTCCAGCCTCTCACTGATCTCCTCAAGTTCCCTGGAGAGGTCAGCTCTCTGCTTCTCAACCTTGGCACGAGCAGCACGCTCAGCCTCAATCTCCTCCTCCAGTTCCTCAATACGAGCCTGTTGAATTTAGATATAAGGTCTTTCAGTAAACTTTCACTTTTAATACACAAAATTTGAAATATCAGAAATGGTTTCTGTAAAACCATATATGACCTGGAGCTCCTTGATCTTCTTCTGAAGCTGAGCACCCAGTGACTGCTCATCTTCAACTTTGCTAAGGAGCTGACTGATTTCAAAGTCCTTCCTGTGAGAAGTTTAGATGAAGTACATAAGAGTTCATGCAGTTGACATTTTAAAAGAATGATTCTTGTTTACAAATTCAAAAACTGTTACTTTTTAATTTTCTCATCAGACTGCTGCTTCTCATTCTCAAGATCCATGATGGATTCCTGGGCCAGTTTTAGATCACCCTCAAGCTTTCTCTTGGCTCTCTCAAGGTCCATACGGAGCTTCTTCTCTTGCTCCAGAGAACCCTCAAGCTGAAAATTAGATTAATTTTTAATCATCAAATTCAAGAATCCTTCTTTGCCAATCCAAGAGACTTTGTAAACTTACATCATCCACTTGCTGCTCAAGTTTGGTCTTGGCCTTGGTCAGAGTGTTGACTTTGTCTTCCTCAGCCTGCAGGTCATCAAGAGTCTGCTGATGAGCCTCCTGAAGGGCTTTCTTTTCCTTGGTCAGCTTAGCAATGCTCTCATCTTGAGAGGCCATCTCCTCAGTCAGGTTCTTAACCTAAATGTGCAAGACAAATCTTGTCTTTAAACTGTCATCATTATAATATTACTTGATATGCTGTACAGATTATTACAGTTTTTCCTCTGGATTCTTTTTTAATGGGCAGGTGGGGGAAGGGTTATCGTTAGGGTTGGAAATTAGTGGGGGTGCACTAGTATCTACGCTACCAGCTTGTAACAGCAATGTAAAATAGCAAAGGGTCAAATGCCTTTCCTTTACATTACATTATGAAGAAGAAGAAATAAGAATGAGTTCTGTTTCAGTCTTTGGGTGAGAATAAAATCGGTTTACTACTGTGAGTCCGTTCAGCTTGACATATATCAACCACAGCTAATGAACAATTCCAGATAAATAACGCATTTAGCAGTGCCCATATAGCATCACATTTTTAACATAACCTGGAAAAGTTTGAGTAAGTGAGTACAGCCTGTCATGTGAATATGTCTCCTGCAGCAGGGGTGTTGCAGATGGACTGCAGGATACACACACTTCTTTTCTCATCTGGGGTCAGACAAACGGTAAATTTAATAAATTCAGTCACCGTAACGGTATTTTCTTAGCCACTGTGGCTGTTCTATTCCACGGGACCTGCGTGAGTGTGGCTTCCATGAGAATTAGCCGTCAAGGCTTTTGTCCCTGTTTATCACTCTGCATGAGGTGAAAATGCTGTACTTGTGCTGTTGCTTGGTTGTCATGACTTTGCGATTGATTGACGTCCTTTCATTGTTCCAGTTGCTCAACCTCAGCTCTGTAGAGTCGGGAAATTGGGACTTAATGAAAAAGTTAAATTCTGAAGCTGTGGCGCCAATAATTCTGCAGTGGCGGGTCTCCCCTCTGGAATGTATTTAGCGGGAAAACTATTATATACAAACCTTGTTCTCTGTGGCATGTTTCTCTTTTTCCACTTTGGCCAAGGTAAGCTCCAGGTCATCAGTATCCTTCTTGAGCTCAGAGCATTCATCCTCCAGCTTTCTCTTCTTGGCAGTGAGCTCAGCATTGATTTCCTCTTCATCCTCCAGTCTCTCAGTTGTCTCTTTGAGTTTGGCCTCCATCTGAATTTTACTCTTGATAAGTCCCTCACATCTCTCTTCAGCATCATTCAGATTCTCAGATTCCTAGTTAATTATATAAAGATAGATGTTAACACATCAACTCTGAAAAACATGAAAAGCACAACTTTCTGTTGATGTGTACTTACAGATGCTACTTGCAGCTGCAGATCATTCTTCTCTTGCATAAGGGACACCATCTTCTCCTCCAGTTCCTTCTTCTTGGCCAGGGCAGCAGCCAAGTCAGTTTTCATCTTATCATAGTTCTCCTTCATATTTGCCAGCTCCTTCTCAGTTTCAGCAGTCTTCAGCAGAGGCTTGATCTTGTAGTACACCTTCATCCATGGCCAATGTTTGACATTCATGAATGAGCGGATATTGTACTGGATGGTATATATGGCTTCCCTGCGGACAAGAAGAAGCTGTTGTAAACAATATTGTTAGTGTTTTTTAATATCATGATTCAGAATGAGCTATTTTCAACATGCCTCCGCTCCGTCATCTTCACAAACTCCTTTCTCATGACATAACCACGGGCCAAAGCCTGAGTCATGGTGACCAGAGATGACAGTTTTTCATCTCTCATCTCCTCAAGGACACCCAGCAGACCGGCCTTGAAGAACACCTGATCAAACACAAAATAAAAATGAATGTAGGATGAACTCAGATAGTGAATACTTCACACCCTGTAAAACAAAAACTAAAAACATTTTCACCTACCCCACATGGTTCAGGGCCTATAAGGTGAAGGTGTTTTGATAATGGCCACATGCAGGCTGCTCTGCCTCTATCCTAACAATAAATCACTTATTCCTTGGCACCAAACTCTACAATTGCGTACATAGTTTAGAGATATTTTGCTTTATTATTAACAGATACAACACATATATAATTAACAGAAAAACAATCAAACACACTGAACTGAACAACCTAACCTCTTTGGTCATTAATCTATAGTAAAATAAGAGTGATGTCTTTACCTTTGTGTGTCCGAATTTGTACTCATCATGTGGAATATCTATTGACCCAAGCAGCTTCTCTGAAGCCTTCTTGTTGTCAATGAACTGGCCCTCGGGGATGACACTGGCATTCAGCACCTTGTACCTTTTTATGAGAGAGTTAATGGTCAGTGTATTTTTTTTAAATAAACTTTATCAAAATTCTAGTAAAATATCGACTGATACCTCTGCTTGAAGTCAGCATAGAGGATTCTGCTGGGGAAACCTTTTCTGCAGATTCTGATACCCTCCAGCACACCGTTACACCTGAGCTGGTGGATGACCAGGAAGTTCTCCATCAGACCTGTAAAAATAAATTTCTTAATTACTTCTTTCACTAAATAGTCTAAGTTAAAGCAGTAACAAATTAAGGAAACAATATTAACAAAACAAAACCACTCCCTAAAGAATCTCTTAAGATTGTGTTCTCTATATACCTGGAGTCTTTGTTTCATTGGGAATCAGGCAGCGCACAAAGTGAGGATGGGTGCTCCTCAAGTTAGTCATCAGCTTCCCCAAGTTCTCCTGTAGATCCAAAATGGTGAGTGTTATGCCATGTAATCATTTGTGAGTTTGAATATAAACTGAGATATATAAACATACATCTTATATACACACAGTATATAAGATATGTTTGCAACATTACCCTAAACTGTGAAGACACAGTCTGCATAGAACCACCCTTCTTCTTGCCTCCCTTCTTGGTGGCATCTGTTGATATTTTGAATTAGAAATGTTTCGTTGGGATGACAAATAAAATGTACATTAACACATGCTACAGTTACTTAAATATATACAGTATAGCCTAAAAACATGTTGCAGTTACTATCATACCTTCAACAACGGGAGGGAAGCAGAGAGCCAGCAGTTTCACTGGGGATTTCATGTACAGCTGACAGACGGAGTCATTCAGTGGATCCTTGTTCTTTTCCAGCCAGCCAGTGATATTGTAGTCCACGGTACCAGCGTAGTGCACCAGGGAGAAGTGGGCCTCAATCTTGCCTTTCTTGGGGGGCTTAGGCTTCTCAAATGCTTTGGTTTTTCCAAGATGCTGGTCATACAGCTTGTTCTTGAAGGATGTGTCTGAGGCCTTGGGGAACATGCACTCCTCTTCAAGGATGGAGAAGATGCCCATGGGCTTGAAAGAAGTGGGAAGAAGTATGTCACATCTATTCAAATTAAGAACAATTATGTATAATCACCAAATTATTACCTTTTCAATGAGCTCAATGCAGGCAGCCAAGTCCATGCCAAAGTCAATGAATGCCCAGACAATACCCTCCTTCTTGTACTCCTCTTGCTCCAGGACAAACATGGTGTGGTTGAAAAACTGTTGCAGTTTCTCATTGGTGAAGTTGATGCACAGCTGTTCCAAGGTGTTGAACTGTAAGGGGACAATTCACCAGTATAATTTCTCGCAGGGCAATAAATATTATTCTGTTATGAAAAGTATCAGCTTCTGAATTGTTGGAAATGAAGCTTACGTCAAAGATTTCAAAACCAGCAATATCCAGGACACCAATGTAGAACTGTCTTGCTTGTTTAGTGTCCAACATCTGGTTAATACGAATGACCATCCACAAGAACATTCTCTCATAGATAGCCTTGGCCAGGGCTGTCACTGAGTTCATCACCTGAATAAAAACAAGGATGCGATTTGACCTTTTTGTTAAATCATTGATATTGATTTCTGGTATTTCTTCTAATCTCTTTAATAAAGGCAAGAATTTGTGTGAGTGAGTCAGTCCGGACAGTTTTCCGGTTGAATGTGGTGACTCGAATATGCAAAAGATGTTACACACATGTAAACGGATTTGAGTGAGAGAAAACTCAATAAAATAGCGTACATGACGCTAACAAGATTTGTTTGCCGACAATAGATATTAAATAAAAGCCACGCCCAATATTGTGTTCGGCAAAGCCTCTCTTCCTCCTGGCAGCTGCCTCCTCATAAAAACTAACCTAAGGTCCGGTTCCACATCTACCTGTACCATGGATGTATAATAAGAATGGCCAGTACCCTGTCACAGACATTTACACAGAGCGGATGGGATTGCTTGACATAGTGGAATGATTTTATCAAGGAGAGCAGCAAGGAGTAATACTTCTCAGCATTTTCTCTAACTGGCAAAGTGTTGGCAGTTTTAGAACTAGGCCTAGTCAAAAAAAAAATTTCCGAAGTAAAATTCTTTATCACACAACACAGTACAAGTCCTGCATTCCAATGTCTACTTACAGTAAAGAGTAAAAGACAGGAATTATCAGAATAATGTACTTACATACTGTACTTACAAAATAACAACATTTGTCTGTCAGGGAAATGTAGCAGTTTTCCTCTGAAGTAGGACACAGTAAGTCAGAACTGCAGTTGAGATGCCCATTTTTAAGTGCTTTGTAAGTTATTTATTGGTACAGTGATTTAGGATTGTAACCCTAACCCTAACCCTAGCCCTGTTTTTTGAAATAGTAGGATATTAATTATTCATGTTTACCTGAGGTACAGTCTGTCCTTTGGTGACATACTCATTTCCGACCTTCACTCTGGGAAAGCACAGAGCCTTGAGCATGTCAGCGGAGTTCAGACCCAGCAAGTAAGCAACCTTGTCAGCCTCTGAAAATAGTTCAGAGATTTCCATTATGATGTAAACCGACACCAGTGTGATTAAGAACCTCATTACTGTTGTTCCTAAGCTATTCACTCTGAGCTGCCATTCAGTACTCACCCTCTGTGCCATCAGGCTCAGCCTGCTCCTCACGCTGCTTCTGCTTGAACTTCATGTTACCATGGTGGAGCACAGCACCAGTCAACTTGTAGATGGCCATTTTCTCTTCATGAGTGAAGCCCAGGATATCAATAGCGTTCTGAGTTAAAAATAGGTCCACACAAAACATATTAATTTTAGAAAATGCAATTGCATTTAATGCAAACATTTTTTTTAAATATTTTGAAATGAAGATCACTCACATCAGTGGCTTCCAGCTCAACTTTGTCATCAATGCTGGCCACAGTGATCTGACCCATGCTACACATGGGGAAGTCATAGGGGTTGGTGGTGATGAGTGCCATATCTGGAGATCAAAAAAAGACTGAAAATGTCTGAACAATTGTTCAGGTTAACAGGTTAAACAATGTGCAACACCAATCTGCTTACCAATCAGCTCAGGTATGTGGCCGGTCATCATCTGGAAGAAGATGTGATAGCCTCTTTCATCAGAAAGCTGGTATGTCACTCTAGACTTCTCCAGCAGATCTACAAATATTGTTCATAAATTACAGTCTGGACAGTTATCAATTCCAGTCGTTTGTATGTACTATGAGTATTATTACTTACATGTCTCAATATCAGCACTAGCCAGTTTGCCAGTTGCACCAAAATGGATTCTGATGAATTTACCCTGTTTGGATCAAAGGATTTTTATTGTCCCTCCACATTGGCAATCTGTGACAACCTCTCTCATGTGTAGAAATCGTTCCATACTTACAAAACGAGAGGAGTTGTCATTCCTAATTGTTTTGGCGTTACCATAGGCCTCCAGCAGGGGATTGGCTGCAATAATCTGATCCTCCAGTGACCCCTATAATCCAGGTTTAGAATGAATGTCAAGAAATGACTTAATTTTTAATAGAGAAAGAACCCTGAATTATAATCATGGAGTAACATACCTTTGAGTCGTCCTTCTTCGGTCCACCAACTGCGATTGTTGCAAAGTACTGGATGACACGCTTGGTGTTCACAGTCTTTCCAGCACCAGATTCTCCACTAGGTATAGACAGATAGATTAGGTATATACACAGATGTATAAGATTTGATCAAGATATTTAACAAATCTACAAATGTAAATGTAACAAACTTACGTGATCAAGACAGATTGGTTTTCCCTATCTGTTAAAGCAAAAACAAAATAATTAACTATGATTTACTGCAACAGAAACTTAATATACTGATAAATTGTTCTGGTAATGATTTACCAGTTTGCATGAACTGAAAAGCGTTGTCAGAGACAGAGAAGATATGGGGTGGAGCCTCCATACGCTTTTTGCCTCTATAGGCAGCTACACATTCAGAATCGTACACTGGGAGCCACTTGTAGGGGTTCACAGTAGCACAGAACAACCCAGAGTAGGTCTGAAAGTGATCATAGAAATTCAACAGTTAACTCTATGTTTTCTACAAGTATAGCAATTTGCAATAGTTCTCTTTTCTCATTACGCGGATTGTCTTACATAGATCATCCATGCTGCATAACGCTCTTTGAGGTTATACAGCACAGAGGCTTCATTGAGATGGGTCATCATGGCCATGTCCTCAATCTTGTCATACTTGGGAGGGTTCATTGGATAGACGTCAGCTTCTTTCACTACTCTCTCCTGGAATAGGACATTTGTCATAATGAGATCCGATCATATGGATTCTCCCAGTTAACTCTGACTTCATGATACTAACCTCCTTAGTGTCCAGGGTTTCGACTGTGACTTTGTCACCATCTTTCTTGATGATTTTTCCCTTCAAGTACAGCTCCTTGACATCGGCCACATAGCAGGCACTCTTGGCATCAAATGGTGCACTTTGAGCCTCAATTCTCTCCCTTTCTGGCTTACGAAGGTAAATGGCAGCTTTGCCATAAATGGCCATCTCTGCGTCCGTACTCATGGTGGCGGCTGATTTCTGTTAGATAATTTCAAAGTAAGTGCCATCTTAGAGTTTTTAAGTCCATGTAATTAACCTTTTGTGTTCACTGCTCATTTATATCATGGGTAATATGTGTTGAGTATTTATTTATAGTACGGGTAATGATGTGTATGAGGTCATGGGCATGAGGGAGGTGTGTAAGTGTGCATATTTTATACTTTATCATGTACTTCTAAGCTGCAACCAAGTTTAGTTGTGTAAAAATATGCAAGGACATTAAAGATCTATCTATCTTAAGCAGCACTTAAAATTTTGATGTATAGGAAAAATTTGTGGATGAATTACTGCAGACATTTAATAAATTAGACATTTTGCATGTATTAAATACTTATAAAAAAGACATTTAAAAATATTTGAAAGTTGTCCTTACCTGACCTCTCTGTCAACAGTAATCACCAATCCTTCTCAAAAGGTCCGGTTCTTGTTTTTAGAGTAGGTGCCCAAACAAGATGCACTCAAATGTTTCAAATGATCTCAAGCTTATGAGAACATAGCCACAACCACAAGCAGGAACTCCCAGGTCTTCTGTGTCACACACTGTATCCACAAGGAGCTTTTATATTAAATCATTTTTGATGACACCCCACAAGTTAAATGTGGTAAGCATACCAAATTTGGTATCACAGATAGGCAGATATTTGTTGTGATTAAATATCCTGTTTCAAGTTTCTGTGGATATGGCCAGGTCTTGATTTGATTTTTTTCTTACTCAGTACTGTAATTAAAGTTTATTGTAGGCTCTTGATCACCCACTTGATTTAACCATTTAAAAAAAGTTTAAAAATAGGACTGTCAAGCAATAAAAAAAATCTAATTTATTACATACTTTGTGATTTATCTGAATGAATCTCATATCAGTATAAAATATGTAAATCAAATCAAATAGATTTAGATTTTTAGATGAGAACTAGTGTGTGTCTTGATTGTGTTTTGCTGTCATTTAAGGTCATGTTTCTTTCCATTCCTTTGATCTCTTATCACACTAACACGCACACACACACACACACACACACACACACACACACACACGGTGTGCAGAGTGAAAGGTCCAGTGACGATTTGGCAGTCTACATGTTGCTCTAATTACTGACGTTTAATTTCCAGCTTGCTGTGTAAATTGAGACAGGTCACATTATGGTCAGTCATAACAACACTACATTGCAACATGTCTCAGGCAGTAATAGTTCAACTCTGTCTCCAAAAAAGGGGCCAGAGACATAGCAGCTCCTCTGCCTGAGTCAGTTTGAATGGCCAAGTAAGTGTGAACACATACTGTTCAGGGAATTTGCCTCTGGCTTTTTGTTGCTCTCATTGTACATACACAACAATACACATGGCTAAAAACAAAAATGTTGAACAAGGTAAACAAACATTTGACTAGTATGCAAGTTTGCATATAAAAAAGTGTGTTTGTATACACATACAGTGGGGCAAAAAAGTATTTAGTCAGCCACCAATTGTGCAAGTTCTCGCACTTAAAAAGATGAGAGAGGCCTGTAATTTTCATCATAGGTACACTTCAACTATGAGAGACAAAATGAGAAAAAAAATCCAGAAAATCACATTGTAGGATTTTTAATGAATTTATTTGCAAATTATGGTGGAAAATAAGTATTTGGTCAATAACAAAAGTTCATCTCAATACTTTGTTATACACCCTTTGTTGGCAATGACAGAGGTCAAAAGTTTTCTGTAAGTCTTCACAAGTTTTTCACACACTGTTGCTGGTATTTTGGCTCATTCCTCGATGCAGATCTCCTCTAGAGCAGTGATGTTTTGAGGCTGTCGCTGGGCAACACAGACTTTCAACTCCCGCCAAAGATTTTCTATGGGATTGAGATCTGGAGACTGGGTAGGCCACTCCAGGACCTTTAAATGCTTCTTACGAAGCCACTCCTTTGTTTCCCGGGCGGTGTGTTTGGGATCATTGTCATGCTGAAAGACCCAGCCACGTTTCATCTTCAATGCCCTTGCTGATGGAAGGAGGTTTTCACTCAAAATCTAACGATACATGGCCCCATTCATTCTTTCCTTTTCATGGATCAGTCATCCTGGTCCCTTTGCAGAAAAACAGCCCCAAAGCATGATGTTTCCACCCCCATGCTTCACAGTAGGTATGGTGTTCTTTGGATGCAACTCAGCATTCTTTCTCCTCCAAACACGACGAGTTGAGTTTTTATCAAAAAGTTCTATTTTGGTTTCATCTGACCATATGACATTCTCCCAATCCTCTTCTGGATCATCCAAATGCTCTCTAGCAAACTTCAGACGGGCCTGGACATGTACTGGCTTAAGCAGGTCGACACGTCTGGCACTGCAGGATTTGAGTCCCTGGCGGTGTAGTGTGTTACTGATGGCCTTTGTTACTTTGGTGCCAGCTCTCTGCAGGTCATTCACTAGGTCCCCCCGTGTGGTTCTGGGATTTTTGCTCACCATTCTTGTGATCATTTTGACCCCACGGGGTGAGATCTTGCGTGGAGCTCCAAATCAAGGGAGATTATCAGTGGTCTTGTATGTCTTTCATTTTTTAATAATTGCTCCCACAGTTGATTTCTACAAGTCTTCCCAGCCTGATGCAGGTCTACAATTTTGTTTCTGGTGTCCTATGACAACTCTTTGGTCTTGGCCATAGTGGGGTTTGGAGTGTGACTGTTTGAGGTTGTGGACAGGTGTCTTTTATACTGATAACAAGTTCAAACAGGTGCCATTAATACAGGTAACGAGTGGAGGACAGAGGAGCCTCTTAAAGAAGAAGTTACATGTCTGTGAGAGCCAGAAATCTTGCTTGTTTGTAGTTGACCAAATACTTATTTTACCGAGGGATTTTTTTTCTAATAGTTGAAGTGTACCTATGATGAAAATTACAGGCCTCTCTCATCTTTCATCTCACATCTCACTCATCTTTTCATTCTCATCTCACAATTGGTGGCTGACTAAATACTTTTTGCCCCACTGTACATATGCATACACATATGTACATAGGCTACATACACATGTTAATTATGGATTTTATTTATATAGTTGGTACTCGAGTCGACAATGTCTTGAAATTGCTAGGGTTTTATTATCTGGGCCTGAGCGTCGACATTGAATTGCTACTTTACGAATATTTGTTCTGAAAAACCACAGAGGTTTGAATATATATGAATAGCTGTTTTTGCACATTATGTCCAGTATTCTCTCCCTCTCTCTCTCTGGAGCATGCATTAGACAGGACAGGCTTTGGATTCCACCGCCATCACGAAGCCATTTGTCCGCCAACATTTTCTTGTTGTCTCTACAGTTAAAGTTTTACATTATCGTCTTTGTGTCGTCTTCTTCTTAGCTGTCATTGTTTGTTTACATTCGGTACCAGCAGCATGATAGAATGTCATCAACACGCCCACACTCTCACTGTGATTTTTCTTCTTGACCGGGATATACATGCCAATAATGAGTTATCCTCATTTGACAAACATCCAAATTACATGAAATTTACGATGTTTGGTCCACACTTGATATAGAGCATTATTTTCAAATAATTTTATTGGTGATATAGAACAAGACAGAACAAACATGTGCCAACATATACCATCAAACAATGACAAGGGAAACAAAACAAAACAAAAAGAACAGACAGTAACACAAAAGAATTAAGTGGAATTAAAGCTGCGAGCAGCGATGGACGGGCCCTCACGCCTCTGCGCACGTCGGGGTCACCGGCAGATGCCGCTCCTTGCGACCGTGCATTTGCACGGCACTCAGAAGCTGCAAATCATCACCAATGAAAAGGGAACTCCCCGCCGAGTACAACGATACTTCACACAAGATTCTACGTCATGCTGTTCATTAGCTGTGAAAGGGGGCGTGGCCAAAGCATAGGGGGCGGGCCAAACCATCACCAATGAAGAAGGAAGTCTCTGCTGAGTTCAATGATACCTCACACAAGGGTATACCTTAAACGGTTCAAATGTTATGAAAGGGGTTGTGGCTTATGCATAGGGGGCGGGCCAAACCATCACCAATGAAGAAGGAAGTCTGCTGAGTTCAATGATACCTCACACAAGGGTATACCTTAAACGGTTCAAATGTTATGAAAGGGGACGTGGCTTATGCATAGGGGGCAGGCCAAACCATCACCAATAAAGAAGGAACTCTGCTGAGTTCAGTGACATCTCACACAAGACTCTACCTTAAACGGTTCAAATGTTATGAAATGGGGCGTGGCCTTTGTAAGTGGGCTAGGCCATATTATAGGGGGCGGATCAGTATCACACGTAGACCAAACATTCTGAGTTTCATGCAAATCGAAGGATGTTTGTCATATAAGGCAGATTTCCTGTTGCCAGCGGGGGGCGCTATGACCAAAAGTAAATTTTGGCCTGTAGGTGTCCTCAGGCATGGACCCTTG
Organism: Perca flavescens; assembly: GCF_004354835.1. Taxonomy (NCBI): domain Eukaryota; kingdom Metazoa; phylum Chordata; class Actinopteri; order Perciformes; family Percidae; genus Perca; species Perca flavescens. The sequence continues at coordinate 7,072,042 of NC_041338.1, read as the reverse complement.
TCAATTGTGAGAAATTTCGGGCAGATACGACAACGTACACTCAAGTTACAACAACTTCTTTGTTCATCGCTAAACACTCAAAATGGCCGCCACGCCACGCCCACACCATCTGACGAAAAGTTTTTCTTTTAATAACTTTTCATCGTTAAGGTGTTGGGATGGTACAGACCAAGTTTGAAGTCCATCGGATGAAATCTCTAGGAGGAGTTTGTTAAAGTATAGGACCTTGACTTTTAGGCCTAATTCCTGTTGCCACTATGGGGCGCTATGACTTTAAGTAAATATCGGCCTTGATTTGTCCTCAGAGTTGGACTCTTATGAATCCTGAAAAGTTTCGAGGTAATCGGACAACGTACACTCGAGTTACACCCACTTCCTGTTTCGGCGGCGAAACGCACAAAATGACCGCCACGACCACGCCCTATGACAAAAAGTTTTTCTTTTAACAACTTTTCATCTTTAACATCTTAAGATGGCACAGACCGAGTTTGAAGTTGATCAAATGAAATCTCTAGGAGGAGTTCGTTAAAGTACGACATGTGGAAATGGCCAAAATCGCACTAATCTCGAACATTTAATTCAAAATGGCGGACTTCCTGTTGGGTTTAGGGTATGACTCTAATGAAGTTTTTTGTACATCTTTATATGTTACATATGTTTACCAAGTTTCGTGAGTCTACGTTAAACGCACTGCAGGGGCTAAATTTTCTTAACTTTCTAGGGGGCGCTAGAGGCGCTAGATCAGAATAATTTTACTCTGTTAAAAACTACTTACTTACTATATTTCCTGACGTTTTTCCTCGCCGCCGTTGCACTTTGTGTTCCACATTGGCGGATTCCGTGTGTTGTCGCCGGGGAGGCTTGGACCCCGTCATAACTACTTGTAGTTCTAGTTTTTATTTGTCGTTTTTTGTTGCCTCTCAAATTCCTGTGTTTATCAACGCCGTTTGGCTGCCATTGACCTATATTACATGTGAATTTTCGTCGTAGCGAGTAGTATGAAAGGACGTACGTCCGCAGAGGAAGGTTGGCTTGGGTGGCGGTTGGGTAAAACACAGGACTTTCACCCAGTGAATCGCGTCCCGTGTGCAGTTTTTCAAACGTTTTGTTTTTGATTATTTTTATTTTATTTAAGCCTTCCCCAATGTTTCTTTCCTAAACCCAACCGTTTGTTGTTTTCCTAAGTTGTGTTTTTGTCGTTTTGTTCGTGTTTTTGTCGTTTTCTGTCACTAAAGCCTTTCCCAATGTTCTTTTCCTAAACCCACACGCGTGTGACGTTCTCGCTTCTGAACTAAATACTACCCAATTGGACATGTTTTAGCAGTAATGTGACCTGAAATTGTGGAGAATTTAACAACATTGGCAGCCCAGCGGACATTGTTTACTGCCGTTAGCATGTAGTTACTATAGTTAGCAGTGGACACTAATAGAGTAAAGCAGCACTTCCTACAGTCAGAAATCACAGATTAATGCTTTTCAAATACTAGATACAATGTTTCAGGAGTAATGTGACCTGGAATTGGGAAGGATTTAACAACATTGGCAGCCATGATGACATTTTACTGCCGTTAGCACGTAGCTGCATGCGACAATGTTAACACCGCAGTAGGTTAAGTGTTGCGTAACACTCAGCACAGAGTAGAAAAAAACTGTTGAAACTGGAGCATTCAGAACAGCTGGAAATTTCAACGTTTTAGCTCACAAGGATTTTCCTAAAATACGTTTACCTGGTTGTTTGATATATTGTTTTGGCCATGTTTACATGAAAATCCGACATTATAACATTGTATATGAAAAAAATAAAAAAAATCTTATAAAATGTAAAAAAATCCACTTTGAACCAATCGCAATCATCTTGGGCGGCGCTAAGCGCCAGACAGAGCAACGGTGCCTCTGCAAAATAGCCTCTGGGAGAAACTTGTTTTGGTGTAACATGTACGTTCAAAGGTTCTTTCAGTTGGGCAACAGAAAACTCAGATTCAACAGACAGTTTAGCTAGCTGTCTCAATTTACCCTGTAGAGATCTGAGGAGCAGTTAACCATAGTCCTCATAAATCGACTGGAGTTCAAAATGCCAACACAAAGAATGCGGAAGATGACTGACATCCGGCCAAAATGAGGGATATCCGGTGAAATTTCCGGCCTGAACGGAAATGAAACGTTGTCAATAAAGATTAGGAGTACAGTGACATTATTCAATCTCTTTTCCCTTCTCCTCAAACAGTTTCTCCAACATCTCCTGAGGGATAGGACAATGCTCTCAGACAGTGATTATTATTATTAATATTAATATTGATAATTAAGTTATTTTGGAATGTCTTGGTTGTCCTCAAATGCCTATAAATGCAGATTTGGGACATTTGGGGTTTTCATACCACAGATCTCAAATGTTACGGAGGGTTACATCAGGCGTTCTTGGTTATTATTGACTTTAAAACAGCCCCCACCATCCATCCATCCATCCATCTTCGTCTGCTTATCCGGTATCGGGTCGCGGGGGGAGCAGCTCCAGCAGGGGACCCCAAACTTCCCTTTCCCGAGCAACATTAACCAGCTCCGACTGGGGGCGTTCCCAGGCCAGGTTGGAGATATAATCCCTCCACCTAGTCCTGGGTCTTCCCCAAGGCCTCCTCCCAGCTGGACGTGCCTGGAAGACCTCCCTAGGGAAGCGCCCAGGGGGCATCCTTATCAGATGCCCGAACCACCTCAACTGGCTCCTTTCGACGCGAAGGAGCAGCGGCTCTACTCCGAGCTCCTCACGGATGACTGAGCTTCTCACCCTATCTCTAAGGGAGACGCCAGCCACCCTCCTGAGGAAACCCATTTCGGCCGCTTGTACCCTGGATCTCGTTCTTTCGGTCATGACCCAGCCTTCATGACCATAGGTGAGGGTAGGAACGAAAACTGACCGGTAGATCGAGAGCTTTGCCTTCTGGCTCAGCTCTCTTTTTCGTCTGGCGGTGCGATAAATTGAATGTAATACCGCACCCTCTGCGCCGATTCTCCGACCAAACTCCCGCTCCATTGTCCCCTCACTCGCGAACAAAACCCCAAGGTACTTGAACTCCTTCACTTGGGGTAAGGACTCATTCCCTACCTGGAGTAGGCATTCCATCGGTTTCCTGCTGAGAACCATGGCCTCAGATTTAGAGGTGCTGATCCTCATCCCAACTGCTTCACACTCTGCAAACCGATCTAGTGAGTGCTGAAGGTCACAGGCCGATGATGCCATCAGGACCACATCATCTGCAAAGAGCAGTGATGAGATCCCCAGCCCACCGAACTGCAACACCTCTCCACCCCGACTATGCCTTGATATCCTGTCCATAAATGTTACAAACAGGATTGGTGACAAAGCGCAGCCCTGGCAGAGGCCAACCCTCACCTGAAACGAGTCCGACTTACTCCCGCAGCACTTCCCACAGTATCTCCCGGGGGGCCCGGTCATACGCCTTTTCCAGATCCACAAAACACATGTAGACCGGTTGGGCATACTCCCAGGCTCCCTCCAGGATCCTCGCGAGAGTAAAGATCTGGTCCGTTGTTCCACGACCAGGACGGAATCCGCATTGTTCCTCCTCAACCCGAGGTTCGACTATCGGCCGAACCCTCCTTTCCAGCACCTTGGAGTAGACTTTACCAGGGAGGCTGAGAAGTGTGATACCCCTGTAATTGGCACACACCCTCTGGTCCCCCTTTTTAAAAAGGGGAACCACCACCCCGGTCTGCCACTCCTTTGGCACCGTCCCAGACTTCCAAGCAATGTTGAAGAGGCGTGTCAACCAGGACAGCCCCTCCACACCCAGAGCCTGTAGCATTTCTCGACGGATCTCATCAATCCCTGGGGCTTTGCCACTGTGGAGTTTGTTTGACTAAATCAGTGACCTCCGCCTGGGAAATTGACAATGATCCCCCATCATCCTCCAGCTCTGCCTCTAACATAGAGGGCTTAGTTGGATTCAGGAGTTCCTCAAAGTGCTCCTTCCACCGCCCTATTACCTCCTCAGTTGAGGTCAACAGTGTCCCATCCTTACTGTACACAGCTTGGATGGTTCCCCGCTTCCCCCTCCTGAGGTGGCGAACAGTTTTCCAGAAGCACCTTGGTGCCGACCGAAAGTCCTTCTCCATGTCTTCTCCAAACTTCTCCCACACCCGCTGCTTTGCCTCTTTCACGGCAGAGGCTGCAGCCCTTCGGGCCCTTCGGTACCCTGCAACCGCCTCCGGAGTCCTCTGGGATAACATATCCCGGAAAGACTCCTTCTTCAGTCGGACGGCTTCCCTGACCACCGTTGTCCACCACGGTGTTTGTGGGTTACCACAGGGATGCACGAAAAGCTCCACTGGAGGTGTGAGTTGAAAGTCTGTCGGACAGGGGCCTCCTCCAGACGTTCCCAATTTAACCGCACTACCCGTTTGGGCTTACCAGGTCTGTCCAGAGTCTTCCCCCACCCCCTGACCCAACTCACCACCAGATGGTGATCAGTTGACAGCTCCGCCCCTCTCTTCACCCGAGTGTCCAAAACACACGGCCTCAGATCAGATGAAACGATTATGAAATCGATCATTGACCTTCGGCCTAGGGTGCTCTTGTACCAAGTACACTTATGAGCATCCCTATGTTCGAACATGGTGTTTGTTATAGACAATCCATGACTAGCACAGAAGTCCAACAACAAACAACCACTCTGGCTTAGATCAGGGAGGCCGTTACTCCCAATCACGCCTCTCCCCACCATGAATATAATAATTTATGTTGTAGCCAGCCATTGCAATAAAGACTTCTGATTAGCTGCGTCACACATTTCATATTGGCTCTCTCTCAGAGGACACAGATCAAAAGAACACAGACAATGCAATTTAAAATCAAAAACTGTTTTATTTTGCTATATTTTACATCATATTATATGAGTAAAAACAGCTTGTCCGCTGAACTTCTTTACTCAGCTGCTTCTTTTCCCTGGAAAAAATTAAAACAATTAATGAATATACAGTGGATATGCGCTTACATACTGTACACATCATACTCTGTAAAAGTTGTGTCTGTTGTTAATTATATGAGGCTTAAGGGAATCATGATCATTTTTTTTTTCAGTCATGACTAAAGTATTGCGTGACATTAGTTAGAGTAGGAGGAATTTAATTTGGTTACATTTCCATAAAACTGACATGCAAATATTTACCATGCCAGAGACACAGCTCTACGCTCTCAGCTTGTTGACCTGGGACTCTGCGATGTCAGCACGCTCCTCAGCCTCCTCCAGCTCATGCTGCACCTTTCTGCACTTGGACAGATAAGTGTTGGCCTGCTCCTCCTAAAAAAACATAGAGATTGACATTTTCTCACTAAAGGTCTACTTTGTGTGCAATAAATCTGTCACAGTATCAAGCTTTCGGTGTTGAAAATATATATATTGCCCTTACCGCTTCCTCAGCCTGCCTCTTGTAGGCCTTGACCTTAAGCTGCAACTTGTCAACTAGATCCTGCAGCCTGGCAACGTTTTTCTTGTCCTCCTCAGTCTGTTAAAAATGTAATAAAAAAAAATGTTTTTTGTTATAAGAATGTTAAATTGATTTGAATGTTAACTATTAAAGTGACTGTACCTGATAGGTCAGCTCCTTCACCCTCCTCTCATATTTGCGTACACCCTTAATGGCATCTGCTCCGCGTTTCTGTTCAGCATCAACCTCTGCCTCCAGTTCACACACCTTCAATGAACAATAATGAAATAAGTATACATCTTTTTTTAATAAGATCAGCTCTGCAAATTCTTTCTTTCTTTCTTACCCTGGATTCAAGTTTCTGGAGCTGCTTCTTGCCACCCTTCATGGCCAGGTTCTCAGCCTCATCCAGGCGGTGCTGCAGGTCCTTAACAGCTACCTCCAGGTTCTTCTTCATCCTCTCCAGGTGAGCGCTGGTATCCTGCTCCTTCTTCAGCTCCTCAGCCATCATAGCAGCCTAGAAGAGACAGCATAAATGTTAATTAGATGCCGCATTCTCCCCATTGTAAGTCAGTGTAGCGTAAACATGATTATGAAGCTGTTATGTAAAGATAAAAGAGTTACATAATGGTGCTGTAATTATATATTGAAACATTGGAGTAAGGAACAATTAAAATGTAAACCCACATCAGTGATGGCCTTCTTGGCCTTCTCCTCTGCATTCCGTGCTTCCTGAACAGTGTCATCCACTTCACCCTGGACCTGGACCAGGTCAGCCTCAAGCTTCTTCTTGGAGTTAATAAGGCTTGTGTTCTAAAAGGCAAAAAAAGATTTAGGCACTTTAGTCATCACATGCCTGATTTTTACTTGTTATTTAAAATGTCATTAGATTTTTGAATTATTGAAGTAATGATTTGGCTCGTTCACCTGAGAGTGCAGAAGTCCAACACGCTCACTGGCATCCACCAGCTCCTGCTCAGCAGTTTTGCAACTTCTCTCCGTCTGTTCCAGAGGAATTCTAAGTTCCTCGATTTCTGCTACCATCAGACCGTTCCTGCGATCCACCATAGCAGCTTGTTCCTTAAAGTCTTCCTGTGCTCTGACAGCATCATCGAGGTGCAGTTGTGCATCCTAGTGAAAAAAAGATCAGGAAAGTATTCACATGAATGCCACAATGTAGCTGCATTGATCATAGTCTGTGCAGCAACTCTGTGTCTAACAATACCTTCAGCTGTGCCTGCACATTCCTCAGCTGCTTCTGGGACTCAGCTGCCTGGCGATTGGCGTGGCTCAGCTGAATCTCCATCTCATTCAGGTCTCCCTCCATCTTCTTCTTGATTCTCAGGGCATCGTTCCTGCTCCTGACCTCAGAATCCAGATTGCTCTGCATGGAGTCAATCACCCTCTGGCTGTTCCTCTTGATCTGCTCCATCTCCTCATCTTTCTCTGCCAGCTTCCTATCCACCTCACCCTTAATCTGGTTGAGCTCCAGCTGGACACGCAGGATCTTAGACTCTTCGTGTTCTAGAGTTCCCTGATGATATCAAATAATACAATATTAAACTTTTTAAAGTATATTTGTATGATTGGGATTTTTTCATAAGATTTTCCCGAGAAAATATGTACCTCAGCCTCTTCAAGTGCTGTCTGGATCTCAGCCTTCTCAGCTCATGGATGCTCTTGCCAGTCTCACCAATCTGTTCAGTCAGATCGGAGATCTCCTCTGCAGAAAGACACATATGTTTTATATTGTTAAGCCTTAAAACATACAATATATACACTTTATTCTAACGTGTTGAATACAGTGAATACAGTGTAACTGTTACATAGTGTAGAACTCACGTTGCAGGTTCTTGTTTTCACGCTTCATAGTCTCCAGCTGATCCAGAGATTCCTCATAAGAGTTCTTCATCTTGAACAGCTCAGTGCTGAGAGAACGAGCCTCCTTCTGGGCTCACTTGAGCTTTGCCTGACCCTCCTCGAACTTCTGTTTCCACTCTGCCAACACCTGAATAACACAATTAATACAGTTCAGTTGGTTATTCAGCAATAGGAACCCAAATAAATACTGTATGTCTTTCATTGTTTGAATGGCTTGGTAAACAATGCTACCTTGTCAAAGTTCCTCTGCTTCTTGTCCTGGTTGGCAGCCAGCCCATTGGCCCTCTCCACATCAATCATGAGGTCTTCCACCTCCCCACCTTCCCCTGGAGCCTCTGTTTGGTTTTCTCAAAAGAATCACACTTGGAATTCACTGCCTCAATCTGCTCCTCAGCCTCCTGAAGACGCTGAGCCAGCTTTTTCCTATTTGAAAAAGGTAAGATTTGTTTTCCACTAAAAACTATGAAGTTACCTGAAGCCTAAGTCACAGGAATCTGCAATGTGCGTTCTTAACACATTATGTAACAGAAAAATCCATATACGACATACAAACAATGTAAGGACTAGACGTTCATGTCTTCACTTCAGCAGTTATTTGTTTTGAATTTAACCTACTGGTGTCATTGTGGTTTGTCTAAAAACATAATATTCTTAGCATAGTGAGTATTTTTCAAATTAACAGGTGTTGGAAAAGGGGAGTTTCAGGGTTCAATTTATAATTTTCCTAGTCATATTTTTATGACTAGGAAAATTTGTCAATATTAAATATTTGGCCAATTATGGTACTAACATTGTTTTAAGGATCTGAATGAACATATGAAAGCAGAGCTGTAAAATGTTTGCTCCAAATGGAAATACTAAATCAAACATTTAAAAAAAATGAATTGGTTAAATGTATTTAATGCAAGTATTGTATATAAGATAGGCAGTTGTCAGTTGAGTTATGCTAAAATGCTACACTTCTGAACTGGCCATTGAATTGTCTGAATCTTACTCACTTGGCTTCCTCAAGCTCCTCAGTGCGCTGGATAGCATCAGTTTCATACTTAGCTCTCCACTGAGCCACCTCACTGTTGGCCTTGGACATTCCACGCTGCAGCTCAGCCTTGGCCTCTTGCTCCTCCTCAAACTGCTCCCTCAGCAGATCACAGTCATGGCGGGCTGATTGCAGTCCATGGGCAAGAGCATTCTTAGCCTGGTGTAAGAAATATGATTGAATTTACAAAATTCGTCAATCCCAAACTAATAACACCAATACACACTCACTTAAAGGTTTCTTACCTTAACCTCCTCTTCAATCTGTCTTTTCAGCTCCTCAATCTGCTGTGTAAATGCCTGTTTGCCTCTGGTCAGCTGGGAGACAAGAGCTTCTTTCTCTTCAACTTGACGGCTGAACTCACCTTGTGTGAAAGATGTCATGATACATTAGTTTGTGTCACGTAATTCAATAACATACACAACAGATCATTAACTGATAACTTGTAGATACCATTTTCTGTCAGGAGACGTGCTCTCTGTGCATTTTCATCATTGATTTGACAGACATTTTCATCATTCTTGGTCTTCAGTTCGCTGAGTTGGTCCTCTAGAGTACGGCACATCTTTTCAAGATTCCCTAATGAGTAAATAGAGATGAGATCAGTGATCAGATTTTATTCATAATATTAAGTACCTTATTTACTATACTTATTTAGTTAATAAAGCATGTAATGTATTGTGTACCTTTTGATTTAGCAACATTCTCCATGTTGCTGGAGAGGTCATCAATCTCCATCTTGTATTCGCTCTTTTCCTTCTCAAGCTTCTGCTTTACACGCTGGAGGTTGTCGATCTGCTCTCCCAGCTCAGCAACGCTGTCAGCCTGCTTCTTGCAAAGAGCAGCAGCAGTGGCTTCATGCTGCAGAGTGGACTCCTCAAGATCACGACGGAGCTTCTGGAACTCAGCTTCACGCTTCTTGTTCATCTCAATCTGAGCAGCAGTGGCACCACGGGCCTCCTCCAGCCTCTCACTGATCTCCTCAAGTTCCCTGGAGAGGTCAGCTCTCTGCTTCTCAACCTTGGCACGAGCAGCACGCTCAGCCTCAATCTCCTCCTCCAGTTCCTCAATACGAGCCTGTTGAATATAGATGTGATGTCTTTCAGTAAACTTTCACTTTTGAAACACAAAATTTGAAAAACATGCGGAATGGTTTTGTGTAATGCGATATGTCACCTGGAGCTCCTTGATCTTCTTCTGAAGCTGAGCACCCAGTGACTGCTCATCTTCAATCTTGCTAAGGAGCTGACTGATTTCAAAGTCCTTCCTGTAAGAATTATAGATAAAGTATAGAGTTAATGCAGTTGACCACACATATTAAAAGAATGGTTGCTGTACAAATTCAAAAACTACATTACTTTTTAATTTTCTCATCAGACTGCTGCTTTTCATTCTCAAGATCATGACATGTAACAGAGTTTGAGCATAAACTGAGATATATAATATAGGTTTACAATGGTAAAACTTACCCTAAACTGTGAAGACACAGTTTGCATAGAACCACCCTTCTTCTTGCCTCCCTTCTTGCCAGTTTCTGTTGGTAAGTTAAAGTAGATGTTAGAGTGACACATAATATTTACATGAACATATATACATTATAACCTTAAAATAAATATACATTATAACCTTAAGATTTGTTACACTTTACTTTAGTTACTATCATACCCTCAACAACAGGGGGGAAGCAGATAGCCAGCACTTTCACTGGGGATTTCTGGTACAGCTGACAGACGGAGTCATTCAGTGGATCCTTGTTCTTTTCCAGCCAGCCAATAATGTTGTAGTCCACGATACCAGCGTAGTGCACCAGGGAGAAGTGGGCTTCAGCCTTGCCTTTCTTGGGGGGCTTAGGCTTTTCAAATACCTTTGATTTGCCAAGATGCTGGTCATACAGCTTGTTCTTGAAGGATGTGTTTGTGGCCTTGGGGAACATGCACTCCTCAAGGATGGAGAAAATGCCCATGGGCTTGAAGAAGTGGTAAGAGGTATTTCATTAAATGATACATTAAATCAAATTTGAGAACAATTATATATAATCACAATATAAAGTGATTACCTTTTCAATGAGCTCAATGCAGGCAGCCAAGTCTATGCCAAAGTCAATGAACTCCCAGATAATACCCTCCTTCTTGTACTCCTCTTGCTCCAGGACAAACATGGTGTGGTTGAAAAACTGTTTCAGTTTCTAATTGGTGAAGTTGATGCACAGTTGTTCCAAGGTGTTGAACTGTGAGAGGAGAACTCATGAGTAATCTTTTGCAGGGCAAAAGGAATAATTCTGTCATGAAATATATCCACTTCTTAATTGTTGGAAATGAAGCTTACGTCAAAGATTTCAAAACCAGCAATATCCAGGACACCAATGTAGAACTGTCTTGATTGTTTAGTGTCCAACATCTGGTTAATACGAACGACCATCCACAAGAACATCCTCTCATAGATAGCCTTGGCCAGGGCAGGCACTGAATTATTCACCTGAATAAAAACAAGGTTGTGATTAGTCAAGCCTTTTTGTGAAATCATGAATTACTGGCATTTTTAATTTCTTTTAATCTCTCTAATAAAGGCAGGAATCTCTGAGTCAGTCAGTCCGTTCAAGTTATTCGGTCGAATGTGGTGACCCAAATGCACGAAAGACGTAACACTCAGCACACTTTTGTATGGATGTAAATAGACTCTTCTATGTATAAAAAGAAGGATCTAATAAAGTAAATAAGCCAAGTTAGCCCTCTGAGGTAATGCGTGCAAACTACTGTTGCCGAGGGTAATTAAACAAAAACACGACTCCGTAGTCTGAACCAGGATGAACCAAGACGGCCTCACACTTTGATTAACTCCCATTGTGACAACAGCAGCGCATAACACCAGCTTTACTTCTTCAGTTTTTTATCCTTCACCATAAAAGTTTAATTTAAATTCACTCAGAGAATTTCGCTAAGAGGAAACTAAAAAACCAAACACTATAGCATATTAAAATTATTGTGAACAGTAAATTCACCACTTCTAAGCAAAAGGGAGAAGATAACGTTATATTGATTCCTGACCGGGCAAAGCCTCTCTTCCTTCTTGCAACAGGTAAATGTAGCTCTGAAGTGGAAGTACACAGTCAGTACTATACAGTTGAGTTGCATGTTGTTTAGGTCCTTTGTAAGTTATTTCTGATTACAGTGGGATAGAATTGTAACATTCAATATTTCACATATCTAAACATCATAAATCTACAGCTGTTTGTGACCCTTTCACATCCCATGCAGTTGCCTAGCTTCCCTAATGGAAAAGTTTGCTCTTGTTCTTCCCCCGAACCAGTGTATTTCAAAGTTGTTTCTGAACGTGAGTGGCCGCGGCTTGGGTATTTGACGCAACTATGCCATGGCAGGTGTATTGCTCAGGACCCAAGGAAGCACAGTGTGAGCATTAAGTTGAGTGTATGAGCGGTTCTCGAGAAAGCTGCAAGCGCCAACACCACAGGCCAAGCAATCGGCCTGTTCCAAACAGACATGGTGTGAACGGCCACCTCACTTGTGAGATACTGTAAATAATACAAAAGATCTAAAAATTAAAAATTACATCTATTCTACATTATGCATTTAGAATTCAATCTGTAAAACTCTTTTAAAGTAGCAATATCTTGAACACTGCCATTGTATTCTATTTTCTATTATACCATGGTCTGGGTGAATACTTGATTCTGATTGGCTGCAGAGTGTCCATAAGAAAGTGTTATAGGACACCTACTAAAGGAGTTCCATTTAAACTGACTGTTTACTGTTCTAAATTAATGCGCTACATTAAAACAAAAAGAAAATGTGAATCTGTCATTTCCGACACTGTGTTGTGCTTCAGTGCCTCGTCCTCTTAACACCACAGGATGGCGCTAACACACAAGCTGCAAGACGTAAGTTGCACTGCCCCTCTTCACTGACTTTTTTTTACAGCGAGTAACGTTATCTCATCCCGTTCACTGTTCAGGTCGCTTCTTCAGGCTGCGGCCAACAGTAACGTTACACATAGCAGGTAAAATTGTTCGTAAAAATCAATATTGTTTTGGGAACCACGACATGGCTGGATAGCTAGCTTGTCTTGATGTTAAACATACTGTCAAATTATTTGTACTGATTGCCAACTGTACACAATGTCATTGACTTTGGATCTTGCTAGCATAGCGTTAGCTTTCTGGCTCAGAGCTGAGCTAAAGGGTTCTACGAGCTGAGCGGACTACAAATATCTCCCGTTGCTAAGGGTGGCAAGTCGTATCTAAGGTCCTTTCTATTCCCTGGAGCAGTGACCAACATTTGCATTGCATAAGAATCTTATGGGATGGGAATGATTGTTCCAGGTATTAGCCAAACCCTCAGGCGTAGCCAGGGAAACGGAGTTATCATTTGGAAAAACTTTAGATTTTGATTGTAAAACGTATTAAAATATGAATTCTGTGTATATGAATTATGAAAATGTAGGTATTAATGGACGACGGCGAGGCGAGAATCAACTGATGCGCACCTTCCACTCGTCGGGCATAAACCCTAGGCTACATTATTTTAGTAGAACTGACATAACATCTGTTTTAAAATAGGATATTGATAATTCATGTTTACCTGAGGTACAGTCTGTCCCTTGGTGACATACTCATTTCCCACCTTCACTCTGGGATAGCACAGAGCCTTGAGCATGTCAGCGGAGTTCAGACCCAGCAAGTAAGCAACCTTATCAGCCTCTGCAAATAGTTCAAAGATTTCCATCATGATGAAAACAGAAATGAGTGTGATTAAGAATTTAATTACTGTTGTTTCCAATCTATTCACTTTGAGCTGACATTAAATACTCACCCTCTGTGCCATCAGGCTCAGCCTGTTCTTCACGCTGCTTCTGCTTGAACTTCATGTTACCATGGTGGAGCACAGCACCAGTCATCCTGTAGATGCTCATCTTCTCTTCATTACTGAAGCCCAGTATATAAATGGCATTCTGGGTTCAAAAGAGGTTGACACAAAACATATTCACTTTAGAAATATGTTTTGTGAGTCTTTATGTTGCATTTAATTCCATTTAAAAAAAAATATATATATATACATATATATATATATATATATATATATATATATATATATATATATATATATATATATATATATATATATATATATATATATATATATTTTAAAGTGAAGAACACTCACATCCGTGGCTTCCAGCTCAACTTTGTCATCAATGCTGGCCACAGTGATCTGACCCATGCTACACATGGGGAAGTCGTAGGGGTTGGTGGTGATGAGTGCCATATCTGGAGATGAAAAAAGGGTGAAATCATCAGAACATTTGTTTCATATAAAAATAGGTTAAACAATGTGCTCTCAATCTCCATACCAATCAGCTCAGGCATGTGGCCGGTCATCATCTGGAAGAAGATGTGGTAGCCTCTTTCATCAGAAAGCTGGAATGTCACTCTAGACTTCTCCAGCAGATTTCATACAGAAGAACCCTGAATTGTACTCAGCATAAAGTAACATACCTTTGATGAATCCCTCTTTACTCCACCAACTGCGATTGTTGCAAAGTACTGGATGACACGCTTGGTGTTCACAGTATTTCCATCACCAGATTCTCCACTAGGTATAGAAACAGACTTTTAAGAATTTGATCAAGATATTTAACTATGTTTATCAAAGTGTACAAATGTTAATGTAACAAACTCACGTGATCAAGACAGACTGGTTCTCCCTATCTGTTAAATAAAAACCAAAATAATTTACTATGTTTTACTGCAACAGAAACCCAATATACTGATACATTGTTTCGGTTACCTTACCAGTAAGCATGAACTGAAAAGCGTTGTCAGAAACAGAGAAGATATGGGGTGGAGCCTCCATACGCTTCTTGCCTCTATAGGCAGTTACACATTCAGCATCGTACACTGGGAGCCACTTGTAGGGGTTCACAGTAACACAGAACAACCCAAAGTAGGTCTGAAAGTGATCATAGAGATTCAACAGTTACCTTTATGTTACCTACAAGTTTAGCAATTCACAATAGTTCTCTTTTCTCATTAGGCAGATTGTCTTACGTAGATCATCCATGCTGCATTACGCTCTTTGAGGTTATACAGCACAGAGGCTTCATTGAGATGGGTCATTATGGCCATGTCCTCAATCTTGTCATACATGGGAGGGTTCATTGGATGGACGTCAGCTTCTTTCACCACCCTTTCCTGGAACAGTACATTTTTCACAATGAGAACTGATGATATTGATTCTCTCAGTTGACTCTGACTTCATGATACTAACCTCCTTAGTGGTCAGGACTTCGACAGTGACTTTGTCACTATCTTTCTTGAGAATTTTTGCCTTCAAGTACAGCTCCTTGACATTGGCAATGTAGCAGGCAGTCTTGGCATCAAATGGTGCAGTTTGAGCCTCAATTCTCTCCTTCTCTGGCTTGCGAAGGTAAATGGCAGCTTTGCCATAAACGGCCATCTCTGCGTCCGTACTCATGGTGCCAGCTGATGTCTGTTAGATAATTATAAAGGAACTGCCATCTTAGCCTAATTTTAAGTCCATGCAATTAAATAGCACTCAAACTTAACATTCTGGTCAACAGTAAACATATCCGAACTGAAACCACGTCTATGTGTATCGTTACAGGTGAGCTTTGACTTCAAAGTGATTCAATCCTTTTCAGACTTAGTTGTTACTGAGAGTAAATGCTAAAATATTGTTAACTTTGTACAAATGCTTGGATGAATAACTGCGGAAATTCAATGATTGATAAATAATTTGCACATGTATTACGCTCACAAAGAAAAATTTAACATTTAAAAGTTTCCTTACCTGATCTCCTCTCTGTCAACAGTGTTCACCAATCCTGTTCAAAACCGTTTTTGTTGTTAGAGTATGTGTAAAAACAAGTTTCACTCAACAAATGTTTCTATTTACATAACTTATTTCTCAAGTAATATTAATAAAACTAAGCTTAAGAAGGAAGTTTTTCCACAAGCAGGAACTCACAACTCTTTAGTGCCACACTGTGTACACAAGTAGCTTTTATATTAAACTCGGTTATGATTATACAGCAATGGTTAAATGTAAAACATTTGGTATTCATACCAAATGTGGTAAGACAGATTTATAGATTGAAAATGTATGATCTGATGTTTCATTTAGTGTGGCCAGGTCTTGATTATTGCTTGCTCATAACATCAATACAAGTTTCTTGTAGGCTATTTTTAAAGTATAAGTTATATAAGCTTTTTTGGTAACAATTTATAATAACTACACACTATAAAGCATTAGTTAAGTATCAGTAAATACTTAATTAATCATTTATAAAGCATTGTTACTACATTATTAGACCGTATGTAATTCATGAACACAGTTATACATGTTTCATTCTTGATTAATAAGCAACTCTATAATGGGTTTAATGATTATGTTTTCATACTTTATTAATGGTGATTTACCCTTTCTAAATAATGAATTACATTCAATTACAAAGCCTTACATTTTGAGGGAAATTTGACAACAAGTTACTATTCATTCTGCAGTTGCATACACACAAGGATCCCAGAGCAATGCTGCAGTTGCATACACGCAAAGATCCCAGAGCAATGCAACTCTATCTCCATCATTACTGCATGATGAGAGAGCTGTCAAGAGAATGGCCGAAATACACTTACAGAGTGGTAATTATTTGCAATCTCCCAGAGATGTCTGAGTTGAGAAACGCAGACAAGCGTTAATTTCAAATGGATTGAAGAGTCGAACATTAAAACTTTTGACAAAATGATTTCCCAATCTGTTCGACCGGTCGCAGGAATACTCAATACATACCAAGTGTTATCAACATCTCCAGGAGTGATCCTCTGGATCCCATATCCATATCCAAAAGTATGCTCTTGCCACAAAACCCCAAAAATGTATTTTGGAAATACCCCACTGATTAGAGACAATGCTGCCACTCAGCACCAAATTGAATCGTTGTGTGACTCCTTCCAAGAATAAGATGAGTGCACAAAAGAAAGATTTGTGATTGTGCCATATGATGGCAAGCCATTTGTTGGCCAGATCTGGGTGATTATGGAGATGAGATACAAATCCATTGCATGATCAAGAAAGGTGAGAAGAATTCATTTGTCTGGTCGGACAACCTTGACTGCATTTACTTTTCATGGCAGGAGATAATTAGTATCATAACTGAACCAGAGCCAATACACCTTGCTGCTCGACTCCAACAGGTTGATTGGTTTAACGATGATGTCCAATCAGTAAATGCATTGCTACCAACTTTAAGGTGGACCTATACATTTTGAAGTATACATACATTGTGAAGCATCTGATTAGAAACAATTCTTGAAATTGTGATTAAAAATGAAATTAAATAGACGCATAAATTAAAGATTTTTACAGTGTTCAAGTCTTAAAGGTATTTGCACCATCAAGGAGTCAAAGTGCTTCTTGTTGATGAAAAAATATTTTATTTGAGACGGTTAATATTAATATTATTTTTATCAAAACAAAAAATGTCTTTCTTCTTTAATGCAATAATTGTCCTATAGTGTGACACACATAAAAGAACCAAAAATGTCTGTTTATCTTAAAATATCGTTAATAAATGAGAGATACAGACATCACTCATCATAAATTTGTATAATTTAAAACAGTTTTGAAAGGATGACAGCAAAGTCTATCTCACGTTTATTGAAACAGTTCAAGTCCAAGTCATGGGAAAAAACAGTGTTATTCAAAATTTTCTATAATGTTTTGTTATTATTTTTCAAGAAGTTTTCTTTCTCTTTTCACGCTGTAGAACACATTTCCAGTGCAGTTCAATAGAATGTTCAAAAAACAGGTAAAGAATTTACAAAACTAGTGACCCCTTACATTTTCTCAAAAAGAATTCACATGAATGTGTATATTTTTTCTTCAAAAACTATGTTTTACAAAAAAATATTTTTTAACTGCATATTTATCAACCACGCTTAATAGTCTTCCATACTAGAGACCTCAAATATTACAGATGGTTACATCAGGTATATTTTTTTGGTCATTGTTGACTTTTTTGAAAGATTTTTTTTGGCCTTTTTTAATTTATTAGATAGTAATAGTAGATGGGAAAGGGGGGAGAGAGAGGGAATGACATGCAGCAAAGGGCTGCAAGTCGGATTCAAACCCAGGCCGCTGTAAGGACTCAGCACTATATGGGGTGCTCTCTCTACTACATGAACTAGAGGTCGCCCCCACTGTTGACTTTAAAACTGTCACCACCCTATAAAATAAAGTATGCATGTTGTGTACTTTATGTTGTAGCCAGCCATTCCAATAACAGTTGTATAATTATTTTTTAGCTGTGTCACACATTATCTAAATCTCAGAGGACATGGTTGGACCAAAATAACAGACAATGCTATTTAAAGTCAACAACTATTTTATTGTGTTATATTTCACATCATATTATATGATTAGAAACAGCCCATTAGCTGAAGTGCTTTACTCAGCTGCCTCTTTTCCCTGGAAGAAATGAAACAATTAATACATACAGTGGTTATGCACCTACATACTGTAAACCTCATACTCTGTAAATGTTTTGGCTGTCGCTAATTATATGAGGCTTAAGGGAATCATGGTAATTTTTTTCAGTCATGAAATAAATTAGAGTAGGAGGAATTTCATTTGGTTACATTTTCATTAAGCTGATGTGTGTGTATATGTTTACCTTGCCAGAGTCACGGCTCTTCGCTCTCAGCTTGTTGACCTGGGACTCTGCGATGTCAGCGCGCTCCTCAGCCTCCTCCAGCTCATGCTGCACCTTCCTGCACTTGGACAGATGAGTGTTGGCCTGCTCCTCCTGAAAAAACATAGTGATTGACATTTTTGAATCTCCTAAAATACCAACGGTCTACTTTGTGTGCAATAAATCTGCCACAGTATTAAGCTTTTAATGTTGAAAATCTATATACTGTCCTTACCGCCTCCTCAGCCTGCCTCTTGTAGGCCTTGACTTTGAGCTGCAACTTGTCAACTAGATCCTGCAGCCTGGCAACGTTTTTCTTGTCCTCCTCAGTCTGTTAAACATGTAATAAATAAAAAAGTTTTTTGTTATAAGAATGTTAAATTGATTTGTATGTTAACTATCAAAGTGACTGTACCTGATAGGTGAGCTCTTTCACTCTCCTCTCATATTTGCGGACACCCTTAATGGCATCTGCTCCGCGTCTCTGCTCAGCATCAACCTCTGCCTCCAGTTCACGCACCTTCAATGAACAATGAGGAAATAAGTACCCATCTTTTCATACAAAAGTCTTGCTTTAGCTCTGAAATTTCTTAACATGACTTTCATACCCTGGACTCAAGTTTCTGGAGCTGCTTCTTGCCACCCTTCATGGCCAGGTTCTCAGCCTCATCCAGGCGGTGCTGCAGGTCCTTAACAGTGACCTCCAGGTTCTTCTTCATCCTCTCCAGGTGGGAGCTGGTATCCTGCTCCTTCTTCAGCTCCTCAGCCATCATAGCAGCCTAGAGGAGATAGCATAAAATGCCAGTTAGAAATATCTTGGAAAATTTGAAAAAGTAAGACTAAATGAAATGTAAACCTACATCAGTGATGGCCTTCTTGGCCTTCTCCTCTGCATTCCTTGCTTCCTGAACAGTGTCCTCTACTTCACCTTGGACCTGGACCAGGTCAGACTCAAGCTTCTTCTTGGAGTTCAGAAGGCTTGTGTTCTAAAAGGCAAAAAGAGATTTAGGCACTTAAGTCATCACATGACATGACATATTTTCACATGTTATTTGAATTGTCATTAGATTTTTGAAATATTAAAGAAATTATTGGGCTCATTCACCTGAGAGTGCAGAAGTCCAACACGCTCACTGGCATCCACCAGCTCCTGTTCAGCAGTTTTGCGACTTCTCTCTGTCTGTTCCAGAGCAACTCTAAGTTCCTCAATTTCTGCTACCATCAGACCGTTTCTGCGATCCACCATAGCAGCTTGTTCCTTGAATTCCTCCTGGGCTCTCACAGCATCATCAAGGTGCAGTTGTGTATCCTATTGAAAAGAACACCAGAAAAGTATTTACATGAATGCCAAAATGTACCTGCACTGTCCATGGTCTCTGCAACAACTCTGTGTAACAATTCTGTGTCTAACAATACCTTCAGCTGTGCTTGCACATTCCTCAGCTGCTTCTGGGACTCAGCTGCCTGGCGATTGGCGTGGCTGAGCTGAATCTCCATCTCATTCAGGTCTCCCTCCATCTTCTTCTTGATTCTCAGGGCATCGTTCCTGCTCCTGACCTCAGAATCCAGATTGCTCTGCATGGAGTCAATCACCCTCTGGCTGTTCCTCTTGATCTGCTCCATCTCCTCATCTTTCTCTGCCAGCTTCCTATCCACCTCACCCTTAATCTGGTTGAGCTCCAGCTGGACACGCAGGATCTTAGACTCTTCGTGTTCCAGAGTTCCCTGATGATATCAAAGAATAAAATATTGATATCTGCCTTCATACCTTTTAAATTATATTTTCTCAGAAGATCTCCCCAGAAAAAAGTACCTCAGCCTCTTCAAGAGCTGTCTGGATCTCAGCCTTC
Source organism: Perca flavescens (assembly GCF_004354835.1). Taxonomy (NCBI): domain Eukaryota; kingdom Metazoa; phylum Chordata; class Actinopteri; order Perciformes; family Percidae; genus Perca; species Perca flavescens. Next base: position 7,052,113 of record NC_041338.1, on the reverse strand, counting down.
TCGGTCTCCACCTGCTTCTTGGACTTCTCCAGCTCATGGATGCTCTTGCTAGACTCACCAATCTGTTCAGTCAGATCTGAGATCTCCTCTGCAGAGAGATACATGTATTTCATATTGTTAAGCATTAAAAAAAAAAAAAAAAAAAAAAAAAAAATATATATATATATATATATATATATACTTTTTTTTTATTAACATGTGTTAAATACGGTATAAGAAATACATGTGTTAAATACAATTTAACTGTAACATTAATTTGGAACTCACGTTGCAGGTTCTTATTTTCACGCTTCATGGTCTCCAGCTGATCCAAAGATTCCTCATAAGAGTTCTTCATCTTGAACAGCTCAGTGCTGAGAGAACGAGTCTCCTTCTGGGCTCCCTCTAGCTCTGCTTGACCCTCCTCATACTTCTGTTTCCACTCTGCCAACACCTGAAAATCACCATTAATACAGTTCAATTGGTTATGTAGCAATATGAGGAAAAATAAAAATATCTTTCATTGTTTATGTGGCCAAGTCATATAAACAATGAAAAATATATTTATTTTGCAAAGTTTACAATGCTACCTTGTCCCTGAATAACACCATTAATACAGTTCAGTTGGTTATGTAGGAATATGATTTATATATATACACTCACCTTAAAGATTATTAGGAACACCTGTAAGATTTCTCGTTAATGCAATTATCTAATCAACCAATCACATGGCAACTGCTTCAATGCATTTAGGGGTATCGTCCAGGTTTAGACAATCTCCTGAACTCCAAACTGAACCCTTGATGCTAGAGGTCAGAAGAGAATGGGCCGACTGATTCCAGCTGATAGAAGATAAACTTTGACTCAAATAACCACACGTTACAACCAAGGTATGCAGCAAAGCATTTTTGAAGCCACAACACGCACAACGGATGGGCTACACCAGCAGAAGACCCCACCGGATACCACTCATCTCCACTAAAAATAGTAAAAAAGGGGCTACAATTTGAACGAGTTCACCAAAATCGGACAGTTGAAGACCAGTTGCCTGGTCTGATGAGTCTCGAATTCTGTTGAGACATTCAGATATTAGAGTGAGAATTTGGCGTAAACAGAATGAGAACATGTACCGTCATGCCTTGTTACCAGTGTGCAGGCTGGTGGTGGTGGTGTAATGGTGTAGGGAATGTTTTCTTGGCACACTTTAGCCACAGCCTACCTGAGCATTGTTTCTGACCATTTCCATCCTTTTATGATCACCATGTACCTATCCTCTGATGGCTACTTCTAGCAGGATAATGCACCATGTCACAAAGCTTGAATCATTTCAAATTGGTTTCTTGAACATGACAATGAGTTCACTGTACTAAAATGTCCCCCACAGTCACCAGATTTCAACCCAATAGAACATCTTTGGGATGTGGCAGAATGGGAGCTTCATACCCTGGATGTGCATCCCAAAAATCTCCATCAACTGCAAGATGCTATCCTATCAATATGGCCCAACATTTCTAAAGAATGCTTCCAGCACCTTGTTGAATCAATGCCATGAAGAATTGAGGCTGTTCTGAAGATGAAAGGGGGTCAAACATGGTCTTAGTAGGGTGTTCCGAATAATCCTTTAGGTGAGTATATATATATATATATATATATATATATATATATATATATATATATATATATATAGTATTGTTTGTATGGCTTGGCCACACAAAGGAAACAATTCCTACCTTGTCAAAGTTCCTCTGCTTCTTGTCCAGGTTGGCAGCCAGCCCATTGGCCCTCTCCACATCAATCATGAGGTCCTCCACCTCACTCTGGAGCCTCTGTTTGGTTTTCTCAAGAGAAGCACATTTGGAATTCACCGCCTCAATCTGCTCCTCAGCCTCCTGAAGACGCTGAGCCAGCTTTTTCCTGTTTAAAGAAGGTAAGATTTGTTTCCCATTATAAACTATGAATTTACCTGAAACCTTTGTAACAAGAATCTGAAAAGTGAGTTCTTAACATTATGTAACAGTTAGGAAAATCATTATATGACATACATAACAACACATCATAAGAAATTGCATTTCAGAAGGTGGAGCTTGTATTACATTTAAGGACTAGACGTTTATGTCGTCACCACAACAAATATTCTTTTTGAATTTAGCCCACAGATGTAACACTGGTGTTATGCCCACACAGGGAATGTTGCATTGTGGTTTGTCTAAAGACTTAATATTGTAGGTGTAGTGAGTATTTTTCAAAATAGCAAGTGTTGGAAAAGGAGGGTAAATGTATAAATAGCCTAGTCTTATATTTGAGCCATTAGGGTTACAACTTGTTTTTAAGGATCTGAATGAACATACTATATGAAAGCAGACCTGCAAAAGGTTTGTTCCAAATTAAAATGCTAAACAAAAATGTATTGGTTAATTGTATTTAATGCAAGTATTGATACAAGCAAGGAATTTTCAGTTGATTTATGCTAAAATGCTACACTTCAATTGTTTGAATGTTACTCACTTGGATTCCTCAAGCTCCTCAGTGCGCTGGATAGCATCAGTTTCATACTTAGCTCTCCACTGAGCCACCTCACTGTTGGCCTTGGACATTCCACGCTGCAGCTCAGACTTGGCCTCTTGCTCCTCCTCAAACTGCTCCCTCAGCAGATCACAGTCGTGGCGAGCTGATTGCAGTCCATGGGCAAGAGCATTCTTGGCCTGGTGTATAACATATAATAAAATTGCCAAAATTCGTAAATCCCAAACTAATAATAAAAATACACACAGGGGCGTCGGACTGGAGGGGAAAATAGGACTGAGTACCCAGGGCCCTCATGTGAGAAGTGCCCAAATAGCTGCTAGAATGAATAGCTGTGGATGCAGGGAGGGGCCCATAGAGAATGCCTTTCTACAGGGCCCAGAATTTTGTGCTACGCCCTTGAATACACACTTTCTTAACGGTTTCTTACCTTAACTTCCTCTTCAATACGTCTTTTCAGCTCCTCAATCTGCTGTGTGAATGCCTGTTTGCCTCTGGTCAGCTGGGAGACAAGAGCTTCTTTCTCTTCAACTTGACGGCTGAACTCACCTTGTGTGAAAGATGTCATGATACATTAGTTTGTGTCACGTTTTTCAATAACATACACAACAGATCATTAACTGATAACTTGGAGATACCATTTTCTGTCAGGAGACGTGCTCTCTGTGAACTTGTGTCATTGATTTGACGGACATTTTCATCATTTTTGGTCTTCAGTTCACTGAGTTGGTCCTCAAGAGTACGGCACATCTTTTCAAGATTTCCCTGAGGAAAAGAGGATGAGATCAGTGATCAGGATTTATCTTTAATATTAATTACCTAATTTATTACCCAAATAAGTATACCTCTTCAGGTAATAAAATAGCATGTAATGCATTGTGTACCTTTGCTTTAGCAACATTCTCCATGTTGCTGGAGAGGTCATCAATCTCCATCTTGTATTCACTCTTTTCCTTCTCAAGCTTCTGCTTTACACGCTGGAGGTTGTCGATCTGCTCTCCCAGCTCAGCAACGCTGTCAGCCTGCTTCTTGCGAAGAGCAGCAGCAGTGGCTTCATGCTGCAGAGTGGACTCCTCAAGATCACGACGGAGCTTCTGGAACTCAGCTTCACGCTTCTTGTTCATCTCAATCTGAGCAGAAGTGGCACCACCGGCCTCCTCCAGCCTCTCACTGATCTCCTCAAGTTCCCTGGAGAGGTCAGCTCTCTGCTTCTCAACCTTGGCACGAGCAGCACGCTCAGCCTCAATCTCCTCCTCCAGTTCCTCAATACGAGCCTGTTGAATATAGATGTGATACACATTTTAGTTTTTTTTTAAGATTTTTTTTGGGGCTTTTTCCTTTTATCATGAAAGTGGATAGACATGAAAGAGGGAGAGACATGGGGCATGACATGCAGCAAAGGGCAGCAGGTTGGATTCAAACCCTTACTTTTAATACACAAATTGGAAACATTTGCAAGAATGGTTTCTGTAAAACCATATGTCACCTGGAGCTCCTTGATCTTCTTCTGAAGCTGAGCACCCAGTGACTGCTCATCTTCAACTTTGCTAAGGAGCTGACTGATTTCAAAGTCCTTCCTGTGAGAGTTATAGATAAAGTACATTGGAAGAGTTAATGCAGTTGACCACAAGTTTTAAAAGAATGGTTGTTGTACATTTCAAAAACTACGTTACTTTTTGATCTTCTCATCAGACTGCTGCTTCTCATTCTCAAGATCCATGATGGATTCCTGGGCCAGTTTCAGATCACCCTCAAGCTTTCTTTTGGCTCTCTCAAGGTCCATACGGAGCTTCTTCTCTTGCTCCAGAGAACCCTCAAGCTAAGAAATAAGATGAGTTTTTAACCATCACATTCAAGAAGAATTCTCTTGCTTTGCCAATCCAGGAGACTTTGTAAACTTACATCATCCACTTGCTGCTCAAGCTTGGTCTTGGCCTTGGTCAGAGTGTTGACTTTGTCTTCCTCTGCCTGCAGGTCATCAAGAGTCTGCTGATGAGCCTCCTGAAGGGCTTTCTTTTCCTTGGTCAGCTTAGCAATGCTCTCATCCTGAGAGGCCATCTCCTCAGTCAGGTTCTTCACCTAAATGTGCAAAAAAGATCTTGTCTTTTAACAGAAATACTTATATTCTTACTTAATCTGATAGACAGATTATTATTTACGAACCTTGTTCTCTGTGGCATGTTTCTCTTTTTCCACTTTGGCCAAGGTAAGCTCCAGGTCGTCAATATCCTTCTTGAGCTCAGAGCATTCATCCTCCAGCTTTCTCTTTTTGGCAGTGAGCTCAGCATTGCTTTCCTCTTCATCCTCCAGTCTCTCAGTTGTCTCTTTCAGTTTGGCCTCCATCTGAATCTTATTCTTGATAAGTCCCTCACATCTCTCTTCAGCATCATTCAGATTTTCTGATTCCTAGTTCATTTGTATGAACATAGAAGTTGATTTGAGTACATTAACTGTTAACACAACCAGCAGAAACAAATCAAACATGAAAAAGCAGAACTGTCTGTTAAAAGTTTACTTACAGATGCTACTTGCAGCTGCAGATCATTCTTCTCCTGCAGAAGGGACACCATCTTCTCCTCCAGTTCCTTCTTCTTGGCAAGGGCAACAGCCAAGTCAGTTTTCATCTTATCATAGTTCTCCTTCATACTTGCCAACTCCTTCTCAGTTTCAGCAGTCTTCAGCAGAGGCTTGATCTTGTAGTACACCTTCATCCATGGCCAGTGTTTGACATTCATGAATGAGCGGATATTGTATTCAATGGTATATATGGCTTCCCTAAGGACAAGAAATAGGTGTTATGGACAATATTGGTAGTGTTTTTAATAACATGATTCAGAATAAGCTGTTTTCAACATGCCTCCTCTCCATCATCTTCATAAACTCCTTTCTCATGAGGAAACCACGGCACAAACCCTGAGTCATGGTGACCAGAGTTGCCAGTTTTTCATCTCTCATCTCCTCAAGGACACCCAGCAGACCGGCCTTGAAGAACACCTGATCAAACACAAAATAAAAATGAATGTAGGATGAGCTCAAATAATAAATACTTTACACCCCGGAAAAAAAAAAATGTTCACCTACCCCACATGGTTCAGAGGTTCTAAGGCAAAGGTGTTTTTTAAATGGCCACATGCATTCCGCTCTGGCTCTATAATAACAATAAATCACTTGTTCCTTGGCACCAAACTCTACAATCACGTAAGTAGTTTCTAGATATTCACTTTAATATAATAACATATATAATACATTCATAGTTAACAGAAAAAAACTGGACTGAACAACCTAACCTACTTGGTCATTATTTGTCAGTAAAATAAGGAAAGCAAAGTGTTTACCTTGGTGTGTCCGAATTTGTATTCTTCATGATTAACATCAATTGACCCAAGCAGCTTCTCTGAAGCCTTCTTGTTGTCAATGAACTGGCCCTCGGGGATGACACTGGCATTCAGTACCTTGTACCTTTTTTTTATAAGCAATTTAATGGTCAGTGTGAGCATTTCCTTTTTAATAATCTGTATCAAAAAATTCTTCTAAAATATCCATTGGTACCTCTGCTTGAAGTCAGCATAGAGGATTCTGCTGGGGAAACCTTTTCTGCAGATTCTGATACCCTCCAGCACACCGTTACACCTGAGCTGGTGGATGACCAGGAAGTTCTGCATCAGACCTGTAAAAATATATTTCTTGATTACTTCTTTGACTGAATCATATCTTTGTTAAAGCAGCACAATTTATAAACAATATTAACAAAACAAAACCACTCCTCAAAGAATCTCTTGAGATTGTGTTCTCTATATACCTGGAGTCTTTGACTCATTTGGAATCAGGCAGCGCACAAAGTGAGGATGGGTGCTCCTCAAGTTAGTCATCAGCTTCCCTAAGTTCTCCTATAGATCCAAAATGGGGAGTCTTGTCATGACATGCAACAACATAAACTGATATGCACTATGCTGGTACATATATATATATATATATATATATATATATATATATATATATATTTATATATATATATATATACACACAGTATAAACCTTACCCTAAACTGTGAAGACACAGTCTGCAGAGAACCACCCTTCTTCTTGCCTCCCTTCTTGGTAGTATCTGTTGATTTAAGTAGGCATGAATTAGAATGACAAATAAAATATACATTAACACATGCTGAAGTTTGTAAAAAAACATACAGTATAACTTAAAAATATGTTTTAATTTACTGTAGTTACTATCATACCCTCAACAATAAGAGGAAAGCAGATAGCCAGCAGTTTCACTGGGGATTTCTGGTACAGCTGACAGACGGAGTCATTCAGTGGATCCTTGTTCTTTTCCAGCCAGCCATTGATATTGTAGTCTACGGTACCAGCATAGTGCACCAGGGAGAAGTGGGCCTCAGCCTTGCCTTTGGTGGGCTTAGGCTTCTCAAATGCTTTAGTTTTGCCAAGATGCTGGTCATACAGCTTGTTCTTGAAGGATGTGTCTGTGGCCTTGGGGAACATGCACTCCTCTTCAAGGATGGAGAAGATGCCCATGGGCTTGAAAAAAGTGGGAAGAAGTATGTCATTAAGTGATACGTCAAGTCAAATTTAAGAACAATCTATCTATAAATCGGGAAATCTGTGCACTACAGGCGCAGTACAGTAGCTGGGCCGAGGAGTTGCTACATCGCTACAAGGCTCATTGATTGCAATTCACCAGCTACTGGTGTCATGCCAAAAACTATTCATCCATCTTAAACTGATTGCTGTCTACTCTGCTAAAATCTGAATCTGCAACGTTTTCTGTCAGGTTAATGTAGTAGTACAATGTTTTCCTCTAAATGATGAGTACACGGTAAGGCAGTAGTATGCAGTAGGTGCTTTGGGGTCCCTCTGTAAGTTCGGAGTACAATAGTTCTGGAGAAAGCTACAAGCAGCAATACAGGAGGCCAAGCAATCAGCCCATTCCAAAGGCATGATTGGAATGGGCACTGCACTAGTTATATATTATCACCAAATTAAGTGATTACCTTTTCAATGAGCTCAATGCAAGCAGCCAAATCCATGCCAAAGTCAATGAACTCCCAGATAATACCCTCCTTCTTGTACTCCTCTTGCTCCAGGACAAACATGGTGTGGTTGAAAAACTGTTGCAGTTTCTCATTGGTGAAGTTGATGCACAGCTGTTCCAAGGTGTTGAACTGTGAGGGGACAAATAATCAGTTGAATCCCTTGTAGGCAATAAGAATGATTCTGTCATGAAAAGTCGGCTCCTTAATAGTTCAAAATGTAGCTTACGTCAAAGATTTCAAAGCCAGCAATATCCAGTACACCAATGTAGTACTGCCTTGCTTGTTTTGTGTCCAACATCTGGTTAATACGCACGACCATCCACAAGAACATCCTCTCATAGATAGCTTTGGCCAGGGCTGTCACTGAGTTCATCACCTGAATAATTTGATTAAAGTCAGTCAACCGTAAAATAATGGATTACTGGTATTTTCAACTACTTCTAATCCAACTATAAAGCAAGAAATCTATGTCTATCTGTTTTTTTTTTGTCTTTCTGTTTGTCCTTCACATAGGCTATTTGGAGAACTGTTCATCAGATTTACTTCACACTTGGTAGGTGTATTGTCGCGGATCCATTGTCGAACTTGGTGCAAATTGCATGAAGGGTCCATGCTAATCTTCTCTGTGTCGTTTAGAAGCCTATCTGTAAAGTGGCATGAAGCTTTTAAAGGGGTGATAGAATGCAAAACCGATTTTATCTTGTCATAGTTGAATAATGACAGTTTAGTGGGTAACTAGGACATACATAGAACCTCAAAATCCCATTGACACCTCTTTCTTCTGCAAATCTCACAATTTGAAACTGCCTTTGAAAACGGGCAAATCTCAACGAGCTGCCTAGTTGACGTCAACTCGGCGGCTCCTCCTCATTTAGCTCTAGTCTCTCTCTTTGTCACACAAAGAAATTATTATAGAAGTTATTTAAACAAACGATCGGTGAAATAAACGCCTCTTGTCCCTGTGTCTCATTGATAGAGCCTGCAGCTGGATGGAGCTCTATCAATATATACTATATATATATATATATATATATATATATATATATATATATATATATATATATATATACTCTAATTACGCAGAAAATGAAGCTAACTAGCCACAATCTGTACACATAGGATTGAAGGGACAGTCACAGCTAACAAAACCCCTAGTGTTCACAAAAAGTCATTAAATTGAAATCGGACACCATTGTTAGCTTTATAAGACCTTGGGGTAGAGGTTATATAAGTGGCATGACGAAATTCAAACTGTAAATATACTATAGTTATGCCAAAATTGTAGCTAGCTAGCCGCGATATTTTCCCATTGTATTGAATGGGACACATAGCTAGCTAGATGCTCCTCCTAACAAGAATCCTCACGTTCATAAAAATGCCTTAAATTCAAATCGGACTGTTAGCTTTTGTTAGCTTTGTATGACCTTGGGGTAGCTTTGATATAAGTGTCGTGACGAAATTCAAACAGTAAATATATTTTAGTTATGCCGCCAGCCAGCCGCGGAGCCCCGGTAAGGCAGTAATCCACAAAGGGTGACTTTGCTCTGGGTATGGAGCCCAGCAGGCTGCCGCTTTCTCGTCAGACTGTGTGGAGCTCCTAAAGCCTGACATGTCTTACCAAATTTGCAATTAGCCATCAATTTTCATAAAACGACCCATATTTGAGCTTTATATAGTTGATTTCTCGCATAAAAATGTCTCAGAAGTGAATTTGGTAAAGAAACTTTGCAGTGTCTGGAATATGAGATTCCGTCGCATCTCTAATGTGTGTGTATGGGGATTCGCTCAACCAATCAGCGCGCAGCTCATCTAAATATTCATGAGCATACCATATTTGGAAGAAAAGCTCTTGTTACAAATAAGGCCAAAACACAGGGATGCATAAGGGCCAATAAAATATCAACCAGGCCATTTTCAGCCCAACCAATGTTACATACCCCATTAGAAGACCTTAAGGAACAGTGTGAAATACCCTATATAATCATTCTATCACCCCTTTAAAAGACCATCCATGTATGCATGGTCATAATTAGTGGTGGAAGAAGTATTAATTTTTTAACAACACTACGTTGCAAAAATACTCTATATGTTATTCACTTTCATGTTGCAGTTGGTAATTATTTTTTATACTGCTGGGTAGCTTAATCTATAATATAATTTTAGTTAATTATATTTTATATTAGCAAAAATCTTCAAAGCAAGTATAGCTGTCAAATAACGTGGAGTGGAGTAAAGAATACAATATGTTCCTCTGCAATGTAGTAGCGTATACTGTACAGTAAGTAAGTATAAAGTAGCCTAAAATAGCAATACTCAGGTAACGTACAAGTCACTCAGACCTTTATAGTGCAGTACTTAGCAAATTATTAAAGTGCTTAGTTCATCCCACAACTGGTCAGAATGTTTATGGGTGTGGGTGGGAGTAGAACACACATATTGCAGGAGCAGGCCATAATGGTCAGAAATCCAGCCGGGACAGGCAGGAGGGGATTAAGAAAACAGTCCTGCGCAAGCTCTACTGAGTAATCCATTGAGAGGGGACCCCTATTAACTGTTACACTGCTGAACAGCACGCTGGTTACAGCTCCCTCTCTGTTGCTCTCTACAGTATAGTCATAAAACAGGAGAAGAAAGGGAATGTAACTTTTGGAATGAAAACTTTTCTACCTGGAAATAGCCTTGTCCCAAATAGCTAGCTGTTAGCAAATTACTATATACCCCAGCATTGCTAGAGGATGCAACCATGACATGGCAGGTGTATTGCTCAGGACCCAAGAAAGTGCCTTGTCAAGGGTGAGATTGATGTGATATATGTGAAAATATAAAATCTAACATGGTCCTTCACTTATTCTACATTGTGCATTTAGCATTCAATGAATAAAACTAATCAAAAGTAGTAATAGATTGTAATTACACTGCCATTGCATTTCTATTATCTAATAAGCCATTGGCTACAATGTTTTACAAGATCTAATATAACTAATCTGTTTATTGTAGGATATCGATAATTCATGTTTACCTGAGGTACAGTCTGTCCCTTGGTGACATACTCATTTCCGACCTTCACTCTGGGAAAGCACAGAGCCTTGAGCATGTCAGCGGAATTCAGACCCAGCAAGTAAGCAATCTTGTCAGCCTCTGAAAATAGTTCAGAAATTTCCATCATGATGTAAACAGACACCAGTGTGATTAAGATCTTTATTACTGTTGCTCCCAAGCTATTCACTTTGAGCTGACATTAAATACTCACCCTCTGTGCCATCAGGCTCACCCTGCTCCTCACGCTGCTTCTGCTTGAACTTCATGTTACCATGGTGGAGCACAGCACCAGTCAACTTGTAGATGCTAACCTTCTCTTCGTTAGTGAAGCCCAGGATATCAATAGCGTTCTGAGTTCAGAAGAGGTCCACACAAAACATATTCACTTTAGGAAAATGCAATTGCATTTAATGCAAAAATGTTTTTAAATATTTTGATGTGAAGATCACTCACATCAGTGGCTTCCAGCTCAACTTTGTCATCAATGCTGGCCACAGTGATCTGACCCATGCTACACATGGGGAAGTCGTAGGGGTTGGTGGTGATGAGTGCCATATCTGGAGATAAAAAAGGTCAATATGCCAGAACATCTGTTTTGTATGAAAACAAGTAGGTTTAATGTGCAACATCTCAATCTGCTTACCAATCAGCTCAGGTATGTGTGCAGTCATCATCTGATAGAAGATGTGGTAACCTCTTTCATCAGGGAGCTGGAATGTCACTCTAGACTTCTCCAGCAGATCTACAAATATTGTTTATAAATCACAGCCTGGCCAATTCTCAATTCCAGTCGTTTGTATGTACTATGAGTAGTATTACTTACATGTCTCAATATCAGCACTAGCCAGTTTGCCAGTTGTGCCGAAATGGATTCTGATGAATTTACCCTGTTTGGAGCAAAGAATTTTTTATGTCCCTCATCATTGACAATCTGTGTCAAGACCTCTCTCATGTGTAGAAATTGTTCCATACTTACAAAACGAGAAGAGTTGTCATTCCTAATAGTTTTGGCGTTACCATAGGCCTCCAGCAGGGGATTGGCTGCAATAATCTGATCCTCCAATGACCCCTATAATCCAGGTTTAGAATTGCTATTAAAAAAATTACTTTTTCCCCCTGGAAAGAAATTTCATACAGAAGAACCCTGAATTGTACTCAGCATAAAGTAACATACCTTTGATGCATCCCTCTTTACTCCACCAACTGCGATTGTTGCAAAGTACTGGATGACACGCTTGGTGTTCACAGTCTTTCCAGCACCAGATTCTCCACTAAGTATAGACATACACTTATAATAATTTGATCAAGATATTTGACTATGTTAAACAAAGTCTACAAATGTAAATGTAACAAACTCACGTGATCAAGACAGACTGGTTCTCCCTATCTATTGAATAAGAAACAAAATAATATAATACAACTGTGCTTTACAGAAACCTTATATACTAATAAATTCTACATTGTTTTGGTAATGACTTACCAGTAAGCATGAACTGATAAGCGTTGTCAGAGACAGAGAAGATGTGGGGTGGGGCCTCCATACGCTTCTTGCCTCTATAGGCACACACACATTCATTTTCGTACACTGGGAGCCACTTGTAGGGGTTCACAGTGGCACAGAACAACCCAGAGTAGGTCTGAAAGTGATCATAGAAATTCAACAGTTAACTCTAGTTTAGCAATTTGCAATAGTTCTCTTTTCTCATTAGGCAGATTGTCTTACGTAGATCATCCATGCTGCATAACGCTCTTTGAGGTTATACAGCACAGAGGCTTCATTGAGATGGGTCATCATGGCCATGTCCTCAATCTTGTCATACTTGGGAGGGTTCATTGGATAGATGTCAGCTTCTTTCACTGTCTTCTCCTGGAACAGGACATTTGTCACAATGACAACTGATCATATTGATTCTCTCAGTTGACTCTGACTTCATGATACTAACCTCCTTAGTGTCCAGGACTTCAACTGTGACTTTGGCACCATCTTTCTTGATGATTTTTCCCTTCAAGTACAGCTCCTTGACATCGGTCACATAGCAGGCACTCTTGGCATCAAATGGTGTACTTTGAGCCTCAAGTCTCTCCCTTTCTGGCTTACGAAGGTAAATGGCAGCTTTGCCATAAATGGTCATCTCTGCATCTGTACTCATGGTGGCGGCTGATGTCTGTTAGATAATTACAAAGGATCTGCCATCTTAGACTAATGATTTCTTCTTTGCAATTAAATAGCACTTAAACTTGAAATTCTGCTGTATAGTAAACATATCCGAACTGAAACCATGTCTGGGTATTGTTACAGGTGGGCTTTGACTTCAAAGTTACTGAATCCTTTTCAGACTTAGTTGTTACTGAGAATAAATACTGAACTATTGTTTAGTTTTGTCAAAGCATTTGGATGAATTATGGAGGACACTCAATTAATGAAAAATATTTTGCATATGTGCTTATAAAGAAAAGTTAAACATTTAAAAGTTGTCCTTACCTGACCTCTCTGTCAACAGTATTCACCAATCCTGTTCAAAACTGTTTTTTTCGTCAGAGAAGGTGTAAAAACAAGATCAATAATAATAATTAATAAAAGTTATAACTTATTACTTAAAGAAAGAACAAATGAAAATGATCTCAAGCTTAGGAGAGCATTGTTTTACCACAAGCAGGTACTCCCAGGTCTTCGGTATCACACTCTGTGTCCACAAATAGCCTTTATATTGAATCAGGTTTTCATGACACAGCAAAAGTTAAATGTGGTATGCATACCAAATGTGGTAAGACAAATAGGCAGACTTATAAAAAGATCTGTTGTGATGTTTCAGGTTTCACTTAGTATGGCCAGGTCTTTATTTTTGCTTACTCCTTACTTCAATTCAAGTTTATTTTAGGCTCTTGAACACCCCTCATAAATATATGTTGTTGTTGTATAAGTTTTGTCATAATTTTAAATTTACACAATCTTATTGCGATTATACAATTTACATAATACATCATTGAGATTTTCAGTTTTGTTGCAGCATGAGGCGTTAACACTAAACAATCACAGCAAGAATCAGTAATGTAAAGACACTATCAATAAGGAAAAAAAATGAAACAATTAAAAACAACAAAGATTCTTTGAACAATTTCAGTTAGTCCTCTGTCCAGGCAACTCCCCTTTCTTATCTGATAGAAGAAGTGAACTCAGAATCTTAAGGTTGTTTAATCTCTAAAGTATGTATGAGATTTTTGATAAACATTTCTATCAAACACATAAGTCCACTCTTCACATTCTGTAGCTGTTTGCATTTGGATTAAGGCAAAGGGTGAGCACTCAAGGTGGCTTTCTTGGATGCCAGAGTTCATTGAACTCTCTTATTCAAAAGTGCTGGCCTCTAAAAAAAGCTTCTAAACGAAAATCTTTCTTGAATTGAGCCCCTTTTCATTCAAAATGTTTCAAGTGCGGAGTACAGTGACAATAGTCATACCCCTATTCCCTTCTCCTCAAACAGTTTCACCAACTTCTCCTGAGGGATCCAAAAGTGTTCTTGATTTAATTTATATTGTAGCCAGCCATTCCAATAAAGATTTTAGCATTTTGTTTAGCTGTATCACAAATGATCCAAATCTCACATTTGCTCTCAGAGGACATGGTTACATCAAATAACACAGACAATGCAATTTAAAATCAAAAACTATTTTATTGTGGTATATTTCACATCATATTATATGATTAGAAACAGCCGTCAGCCGAAGTGCTTTACTCAGCTGCCTCTTTTCCCTGGAAAAAATAAAACAATACGTTAAAGTGCATATGCATCTACAAACACATCATACAAGTTATAATAAATCTTTTAATCCTAAAAGTTTTGTTTCGTCGTTAATTTCATCAAGCTTTAGGCAATAATGACAATGGTTTTTCCAGTCATAACTTAAGTATTGCTTGACATAAAATGGAGTAGCAGGAATTCCATTTGATTTCATTTTCATAAACCTGACGTGAATATTTACCTTGCCAGAGTCACGGCTCTTTGCTCTCAACTTGTTGACCTGGGACTCTGCGATGTCAGCACGCTCCTCAGCCTCCTCCAGCTCATGCTGGACCTTCCTGCACTTGGATAGATGAGTGTTGGCCTGCTCCTCCTGAAAAAACATAGAGATTGACATTTTTGAATGTCCTAAAAGACCAAAAGTCTACTTTGTGTGCAATAAATCTGCCAAGCTTTCAGTGTTTAAAATGTAGATTATTTTGGGTGGACTGTAGAAACCAGCCCTTGGATCTTGAAACTTTGTCCCTCTGTCACGGAGTGAAGAAGGTCCATCATTGGTCAGAGTGAGGGTTGATGTGAGTGTTAGTGTCTTAACTTTTATTTCATTTTTATTCAGTGGGTTTTACCTTCTATCTTACATTATACATTCAATTTATTCTATTGTAATCTTATTTTATCTTGTTTTCGCTTTTGACAGGTGTGTTTTATTATAATTCTATTTTCACATTCTATGGTATTCTATTCCTGTTCTGGTATTGATTCCCTGTTTTTGTAGTTTTTGAAGTAATTTCCTTTGTGTTCAAGCACTTTTTGATGCATGTCTTGTACTAGCATAGTGCCTGTGACTGTTCGGAACAGGCCGATAACTTGGTATTATGGTTCTTGGCCTGTGGTATTGCTGCTTGCCACTTTTTCGAGAACCGGTTATACAATCAACTTCACACTCAACACTGCTCTTTCTTGGATCCTAATGAAATTGTGAAATACACTGGGTCACAAGGAAAAAAAACTAGAGCAGTCTTATAGGCAAGTAAGGCAACTGCCTGGGGCCCCAAACAGCCATAGATGTATAATGATGTTTAGATATGAAAAATATTGAATATGTTACTATTCTAACTTCGTACCCAGACTTAGAAAAAGGCCCCCAAAGCATTAAGAAAACATGCAACGCAGCTGTATGCTACTGACTTCCTGTAATACTTCTACTTCAGTGGAACATATTGATACTACTATATTTATCTGACAGAGAAATATTACTTTTTACATTGCAGATATTAATTTTACTCACAAAATATCAGGTTTTCTTTACATATTTTACATTTTTCTTAAAAAGAAATAAATAAAGTAGATATTTTGCCAATGGTACGTTATTAGTGTCATAAGTTGGTAAACTTACACAAGTTGAGTCGCAATGGCAGAGTGGCCTGTTTCTGCACGATATCCGCTTGTGCTCGTTGACTCCAGGTAAATGAAGAAGAGTTCGGTTGTAACAGTAGTATAACCAGCATACATGGTCAGAAGCGAAGGGAGGGGGGAGGCCAGTGGGCCATGGCCTTCCCTGAAATCTGATTGGCCACCTTTCAGCCACTGGTGAAATCTATCTTGTCATAGGGTAATTTGTTTTTACCTAGCTGGGCTCAGGGTGAGGGGAAGTGATAGCTGATAGCAACATATCTCTCCCTCTCTTTCTCTTCTCATGGAGAAACAGCTGATTGCTGCACATTCTCTCTCACTCTCCCTCCCTCTCTCTCTCTCTTCCTGAGAAACAGCTGATTGCGCGCATCCCTCTCTCCTTCTCTCTCTCTCTCTCTCTCTCTCACACTCTCTCGTCCGTTCCCGGGAAACAGCTAAATGCAGCACATTCTCTCCTTGACCGTCCTTTCGTTGAGAAATGGCAAGCAGGCTTAAAGAAACCAAACTAAGTGACTTGTTTCTGTCCATCTCCTCAAGTTAGTACAATTCAGTTTATATGCACTACTATTTAATCCGCCCGCCTGTCAGCTACCACCGCAAATAAAATCTAATTATGAGGAAACACTGTCAAGTTAATGTGCATTTTGGCCAATAGTTAACATTACAATTTTAAAAGTTGGGTAGCTAGCAAAGCTTTAACAAAAGCAAAATAAACGTGTGTGTTTAGATACACTAACTAGTAATATTATAAATCAATGTGTTGCCCACCCAAAGATAGAATATAAAAAAACTGAAATAGCCACTGTCCGTGGTCAGAAACAAAGTGAAATCCATTTAGTGGAGGTATTAATTTCCAAATAGGGGTATTAGTCGCTGGTATTCCGCTGTAGAATACATTCTGACTCAGAGATAAAGCCCTCCAGAGCCCTGAAACCCTGTCCCCGAAGCTGCACGGAGTGGTCTATGCTAATTTAGTCTTTATTTATTATTTATTCCAGTTTATTACCATTGCACGTCTCAAGTCCAAATTAGGCATGTCATTGGGTACCCAGCAATGCACCCGCCAAGTGGGAAGCAGATAGGATTAACAGTTTTCGAGATATGCGTAGGACAGACACACTCAGAAACATGCAGAGATTCCATGCTTTAAAGTTAGATAAAAGGTCCTACAAAAGTTACATTCACTATTATTATTATTTATGATTATAATATATTGTCCTTACCGCCTCCTCAGCCTGCCTCTTGTAGGCCTTCACCTTCAGCTGCAATTTGTCAACCAGATCCTGCAGCCTGGCGACATTTTTCTTGTCCTCCTCAGTCTGTAAGAGGCAATATAGATTTGCATGTGTGTTTTTAATGGAAAGTGTATTACATAATTGTTGTACTATAACTGTTTACTATCAAAGTAACTGTACCTGATAGGTGAGCTCCTTCACCCTCCTCTCATATTTGCGGACACCCTTAACGGCATCTCCTCCACGTCTCTGCTCAGCTTCAACCTCTGCCTCCAGTTCACGCACCTTCAAAAACCAAGACACTAATAAGAATCCATCTTTCTTTTCCATAAGTCTTTCTTTAGCTCTGCAAATTCTTAATGTGAATTTCTTACCCTGGACTCAAGTTTCTGGAGCTGCTTCTTGCCACCCTTCATGGCCAGGTTCTCAGCCTCATCCAGGCGGTGCTGCAGGTCCTTAACAGCTACCTCCAGGTTCTTCTTCATCCTCTCCAGGTGAGCGCTGGTATCCTGCTCCTTCTTCAGCTCCTCAGCCATCATAGCAGCCTAGAGGAGGCAGTATGAAATGTTAATTAGAAATATCAGGTAAGTGAAAATAAGAACAAATGAAATGTAAACCTACATCAGTGATGGCCTTCTTGGCCTTCTCCTCTGCATTCCTTGCTTCCTGAACAGTGTCATCCACTTCACCCTGGACCTGGACCAGGTCAGCCTCAAGCTTCTTCTTGGAGTTCAGAAGGCTTGTGTTCTAAAAGGCAAAAAAGGCATTTTAGTCATCACATGCCTGATTTTCACATGATATTTAAATTGTCTTTAGATTTTTTAATTATTGAAGAAATGATTGGGCTCGTTCACCTGAGAGTGCAGAAGTCCAACACGCTCACTGGCATCCACCAGCTCCTGCTCAGCAACTTTGCGACTTCTCTCTGTCTGTTCCAGAGCAACTCTAAGTTCCTCGATTTCTGCTACCATCAGACCGTTTCTGCGATCCACCATAGCAGCTTGTTCCTTAAAGTCTTCCTGTGCTCTGACAGCATCATCGAGGTGCAGTTGTGCATCCTAGTGAAAAAATATCCGGACAATATTCACATGAATGCCAAAATCTATCTGCACTGATCATAGTCTGTGCAGCAACTCTGTGTCTAACAATACCTTCAGCTGTGCCTGCACATTCCTCAGCTGCTTCTGGGACTCAGCGGCCTGGCGATTGGCGTGGCTCAGCTGAATCTCCATCTCATTCAGGTCTCCCTCCATCTTCTTCTTGATTCTCAGGGCATCGTTTCTGCTCCTGACCTCAGAATCCAGAGTGCTCTGCATGGAGTCAATCACCCTCTGGCTGTTCCTCTTGATCTGCTCCATCTCCTCATCTTTCTCTGCCAGCTTCCTATCCACCTCACCCTTAATCTGGTTGAGCTCCAGCTGGACACGCAGGATCTTAGACTCTTCGTGTTCCAGAGTTCCCTGATGATATCAAAGAATGAAAAATTAATCTCTTTCTTCATACCTTTTTTTATTATATTATTTTTATATAATATAATAATAATAGTTTTTTTTACCTCAGCCTCTTCAAGTGCTGTCTGGATCTCAGACTTTTCGGTCTCCACCTGCTTCTTGGACTTCTCCAGCTCATGGATGCTCTTGCCAGTCTCACCAATCTGTTCAGTCAGATCTGAGATCTCCTCTGCAGAGATAAATGTTTTATATTGTTTAGCCTTAAAACATATAATATATATATACTTTATTTTTATTAACATGTGTTAAATACGGTATAAAAAATACATGTGTTAAATACAATTTAACTGTAACATAATTTGGAACTCACGTTGCAGGTTCTTGTTTTCACGCTTCATGGTCTCCAGCTGATCCAGAGATTCCTCATAAGAGTTCTTCATCTTGAACAGCTCAGTGCTGAGTGAACGAGTCTCCTTCTGGGCTCCCTCGAGCTCGGCCTGACCCTCCTCAAACTTCTGTTTCCACTCTGCCAGCACCTGAATAACACCATTAATACAGTTCAGTTGGTTATATAGCAATATGAAGACATATAAATATATTGCATTGTATGTATGTCTTGGCCATACAAAGTAAACAATGCTACCTTGTCAAAGTTCCTCTGCTTCTTGTCCAGGTTGGCAGCCAGCCCATTGGCCCTCTCCA
This sequence comes from Perca flavescens, assembly GCF_004354835.1. Classification (NCBI taxonomy): domain Eukaryota; kingdom Metazoa; phylum Chordata; class Actinopteri; order Perciformes; family Percidae; genus Perca; species Perca flavescens. The sequence goes on along the minus strand of NC_041338.1, from coordinate 7,032,984 downwards.
CATCAATCATGAGGTCCTCCACCTCACCCTGGAGCCTCTGTTTGGTTTTCTCAAGAGAAGCACACTTGGAATTCACTGCTTCAATCTGCTCCTCAGCCTCCTGAAGACGCTGAGCCAGCTTTTTCCTGTTTGAAAAAGGTAAGATTTGTTTTCCATTAAAAGTTATGATGTTACAGGAAGCCTAAGTAAAATGTGTCTACTGCAAATACTCAAATGTTAGAAATTATATATTTTCTTTTTTTTTACATTATCTTGTGAGGCATTTTTAGGCCTTTATTTTCATAGGACAGCTAAAGACATCAAAGGTGAGAGAGAAAGGGGGAATGACATGCAGCAAAGGGCCGCAGCACAGAATTGAACCCTGCGTCATGGAGTAAACCTCTATATATGTGTCCAGTAAAATATGTATTTCGAAATCTATTTAATACAAATATTGATTCAAGTGATGCAGTTGTCAGTTGAGTTATGCTAAAATGCTACACTTCTTAACTGACCATTGAATTGTTTGAATGTTACTCACTTGGATTCCTCAAGCTCCTCAGTGCGCTGGATAGCATCAGTTTCATACTTAGATCTCCACTGAGCCACCTCACTGTTGGCCTTGGACATTCCCCGCTGCAGCTCAGCCTTGGCCTCTTGCTCCTCCTCAAACTGCTCCCTCAGCAGGTCACAGTCATGGCGGGCTGATTGCAGTCCATGGGCAAGAGCATTCTTGGCCTGGTGTAAGAAATATGATTGAATTTACAAAATTCCAGAATCCCAAATGCATAATTCCAATACACACTTACTTAAATGTTTCTTACCTTAACCTCCTCTTCAATCTGTCTTTTCAGTTCCTCAATCTGCTGTGTGAATGCCTGTTTGCCTCTGGTCAGCTGGGAGACAAGAGCTTCTTTCTCTTCAACTTGACGGCTGAACTCACCTTGTGTGAAAGATGTCATGATACATTAGTTTATGTCACTTTGTTCAAAAAACATACACAACAGATCATTCACTGATATCTTGTAGATACCATTTCATTCAGATCATTCAGCATAAAAGTTTTAGATACCATTTTCTGTCAGGAGACGTGCTTTCTGTGCATTCGAGTCATTGATTTGACGGACATTTTCATCATTCTTGGTCTTCAGTTCGCTGAGTTGGTCCTCAAGAGTACGGCACATCTTTTCAAGATTTCCCTAAGGAAGAGAGAGGTGAGATCATTGATGAGCTTGTATTCATAATATTTACGTTTTTTACTAATTGGTAACAAAATAGCATGTAACTCATTGTGTACCTTTGCTTTAGCGACATTCTCCATGTTGCTGGAGAGGTCATCAATCTCCATCTTGTATTCACTCTTTTCCTTCTCAAGCTTCTGCTTTACACGCTGGAGGTTGTCGATCTGCTCTCCCAGCTCAGCAACGCTGTCAGCCTGCTTCTTGCGAAGAGCAGCAGCAGTGGCTTCATGCTGCAGAGTGGACTCCTCAAGATCACGACGGAGCTTCTGGAACTCAGCTTCACGCTTCTTGTTCATCTCAATCTGAGCAGCAGTGGCACCACCGGCCTCCTCCAGCCTCTCACTGATCTCCTCAAGTTCCCTGGAGAGGTCAGCTCTCTGCTTCTCAACCTTGGCACGAGCAGCACGCTCAGCCTCAATCTCCTCCTCCAGTTCCTCAATACGAGCCTGTTGAATATAGATGTGATGTCTTTCAGTAAACTTTCACTTTTGAAACACAAAATTTGAAAAACATGCGGAATGGTTTTGTGTAATGCGATATGTCACCTGAAGCTCCTTGATCTTCTTCTGAAGCTGAGCACCCAGTGACTGCTCATCTTCAATCTTGCTAAGGAGCTGACTGATTTCAAAGTCCTTCCTGTGACAATTATAGATAAAGTACATAGAGTTAATGCAGATGACCACACATTTTAAAAGAATGGTTGCTGTACAAATTCAAAAACTACATTACTTTTTAATTTTTTCATCAGACTGCTGCTTGTCATTCTCAAGATCCATGATGGATTCCTGGGCCAGTTTCAGATCACCCTCAAGCTTTCTCTTGGCTCTCTCAAGGTCCATACGGAGCTTCTTCTCTTGCTCCAGAGAACCCTCAAGCTAAGAAATAAGATGAGTTTTTAATTATCACATTCAAGAAGAAGAGTCTTGCTTTGCCAATGCAAGAGACTTTGTAAACTTACATCATCCACTTGCTGCTCAAGCTTGGTCTTGGCCTTGGTCAGAGTGTTGACTTTGTCTTCCTCTGCCTGCAGGTCATCAAGAGTCTGCTGATGAGCCTCCTGAAGGGCTTTCTTTTCCTTGGTCAGCTTAGCAATGCTCTCATCTTGAGAGGCCATCTCCTCAGTCAGGTTCTTCACCTAATTGTGCAAGAAAGATCTTGTCTTTAAACGGTCATCATTATAACCTTACTTTATATGATGGACAGATTATTATTTACAAACCTTGTTCTCTGTGGCATGTTTCTCTTTTTCCACTTTGGCCAAGGTAAGCTCCAGGTCATCAATATCCTTCTTGAGCTCAGAGCATTCATCCTCCAGCTTTCTCTTCTTGGCAGTGAGCTCAGCATTGATTTCCTCTTCATCCTCCAGTCTCTCAGTTATCTCTTTGAGTTTGGCCTCCAGCTGAATCTTACTCTTGATAAGTCCCTCACATCTCTCTTCAGCATCTGACAGATTCTCTGTTTCCTAGTTAAAATTATGAAATAGATTTTAACATCAACTTTGAAAAACATGAAAAGCACAACTGTCTGTCGACGTGTACTTACAGCTGCTACTTGCAGCTGCAGATCATTCTTCTCCTGCAGAAGGGACACCATCTTCTCCTCCAGTTCCTTCTTCTTGGCCAGGGCAGAAGCCAAATCAGTTTTCATCTTTTCATAGTTCTCCTTCATATTTGCCAGCTCCTTCTCAGTTTCAGCACTCTTCAGCAGAGGCTTGATCTTGTAGTACACCTTCATCCATGGCCAGTGTTTGACATTCATGAATGAGCGGATATTGTACTGGATGGTATATATGGCTTCCCTGAGGACAAGAAGTAGCTGTTATTGGCAAAATTGTTAGTGATTTTTCATACCATCATTCAGAATGAGCTGTTTTCAACATGCCTCCTCTCCATCATCTTCACAAACTCTCTTCTCATGAGGTAACCACGGCACAAAGCCTGAGTCATGGTGACCAGAGTTGCCAGTTTTTCATCTCTCATCTCCTCAAGGACACCCAGCAGACCGGCCTTGAAGAACACCTGATCAAACACAAAATAAAAATTAATTTAGAAAGAACTCAGATAGTGAATACTTAACATCCTGTAAAACAAAAACTAAAAACGATTTTCACCTACCCCACATGTTTCAGGGTTTCTAAGGCAAAGGTGTTTTATAAAGGGCAACATTCAGGCTACTATATCTCTATAATTAAAATACATTACTTGTTCCTTGGCACCAAACTGTACAATCACGCAAGTAGTTTTGAGATATTCTACTTTATATTAACAGATATCATACATATATAATTAACAGAAAAACAAGCAAACACGCTGGACTGAACAACCTCACCTCCTCGTTCATTATTTGTCAGTAAAAAAGGGAAAGTGAGGTGTTTACCTTTGTATGTCCGAATTTGTACTCATCATGATTTACATCAATTGACCCAAGCAGCTTCTCTGAAGCCTTCTTGTTGTCAATGAACTGGCCCTCAGGGATGACACTGGCATTCAGTACCTTGTACCTTTTTATGAAAGAAAGAAAAGGTCAGTGTGAGCATTTTCTTTTGATAATCTGTATCAAAATTATATTAAAATATCAATTGATACCTCTGCTTGAAGTCAGCATAGAGGATTCTGCTGGGGAAACCTTTTCTGCAGATTCTGATACCCTCCAGCACACCGTTACACCTGAGCTGGTGGATGACCAGGAAGTTCTCCATCAGACCTGTAAAAAGGACATTTCTTAAAAACAACTTCTGTGAATAAATAGTTAGGCTCTATAATTAAGTAAACCATACCAACAAAACAAATCACTCCTCAAAATATCTCTTGAGATCATGTTCTCTATGTACCTGGAGTCTTTGACTCATTGGGAATCAGGCAGCGCACAAAGTGAGGATGGGTGCTCCTCAAGTTAGTCATCAGCTTGCCCAAGTTCTCCTGTAGATCCAAAATGGGGAGTTTTTTAATGCATGTAACAACTGTGAGTTTGAGCATGAGTTGAGATATTATATTTAAGATAATTTGCAATGTTAAACCTTACCCTAAACTGTGAAGACACAGTCTGCATAGAACCACCCTTCTTCTTGCCTCCCTTCTTGCCACCAGTTTCTGTTTTTACATAGACATTTTATATAAGAATGCGACAAAATTTACACAAGCACATGCTACAGTTAGTTAAAAATATAAAGTATAAGCAGTTACTATCATACCCTCAACGGCAGGAGGGAAGCAGATAGCCAGCACTTTCACTGAGGATTTCATGTAGAGCTGACAGACGGAGTCATTCAGTGGATCCTTGTTCTTTTCCAGCCAGCCAATAATGTTGTAGTCCACGGTACCGGCGTAGTGCACCAGGGAGAAGTGGGCCTCAGCCTTGCCTTTGGCTGGCTTAGGCTTCTCAAATGCTTTGTTTTTGCCAAGGTGCTGGTCATACAGCTTGTTCTTAAAGGATGTATCTGTGGCCTTGGGGAACATGCACTCCTCTTCAAGGATGGAGAAGATGCCCATGGGCTTGAAAAAAGTTGGAAAAGTATGTCATTAAGTGATACATTTAAGTAAAATTAAGAACAATTACCTATAATCACCAAATGACGATATTACCTTTTCAATGAGCTCAATGCAGGCAGCCAAGTCCATGCCAAAGTCAATGAACTCCCAGATAATACCCTCCTTCTTGTACTCCTCTTGCTCCAGGACAAACATGGTGTGGTTGAAGAACTGTTGCAGTTTCTCATTGGTGAAGTTGATGCACAGCTGTTCCAAGGTGTTGAACTGTGAGGGGACAAATTATTAGTTTAATCTCATGCAGGCGATGAGAATGATTCTGTCATGAAAAGTATCAGCTTCTGAATTGTTTGAAATGAAGCTTACGTCAAAGATTTCAAAACCAGCAATATCCAGGACACCAATGAAGTACTGCCTTGCTTGTTTAGTGTCCAACATCTGGTTAATACGAACGACCATCCACAAGAACATCCTCTCATAGATAGCCTTGGCCAGGGCTGTCACTGAATTGTTCACCTGAATATTGAAAAGGATGAAAAGGATGTAAACAAGGATGTACGGCAGCACGGTGGCCCAGTGGTTAGTGCTGTGGCCTCACAGCAAGTAGGTTCTGGGTTCAAATCCAGGCCTTTCTGTGTGGAGTTTGCATGTTCTCCCCGTGTCTGCGTGGGTTTTCTCCGGGTTCTCCGGTTTCCCCCACCACTAAAAATATGTTCCCCTCCCCTGATGTGTGGTGAGCGTTCTGGCGTCTGGCGTCGCAAGGCGTTGTATGGCTGCCGTGCATCACCCAGGTGGGTGCTACACATTAGTGGTGTTAGAGAGCAGTCCCCACCCCCCCCTCCCCCAAAATGCGCTTTGAGTGTCTATGATAAAGCACTATATAAATGTAATAAATAATAATAATAGTAAACAAGGGTGTGTTTTGAAGTCAGTCAACTGTTTTGTAAAATAATGGATTACTGATATTTTGAACTTCTTCTAATGAGATACATGACACTAAAGATCCAAAATATCAATATCAACACCTAAGATGGTCCTAGACCTATTCTACATTATGCATTCAATGTATAAGTCATTGTAAGTAGTAATGAACTGCCATTGCATTACTATTTTCTAATAAACCCGTTTTTTTAACATTATTTTAGTAAAACTAACGTAACTAATCTGTTTTTAAATAGTAGGATATTGATAATTCATGTTTACCTGAGGTACAGTCTGTCCCTTGGTGACATACTCATTTCCGACCTTCACTCTGGGAAAGCACAGAGCCTTGAGCATGTCAGCGGAGTTCAGACCCAGCAAGTAAGCAACCTTGTCAGCCTCTGAAAATAGTTCCGAGATTTCCATCATGATATGAACAGAAACCAGTGTGATTAAGAACTGTATTACTGTTTTTTCCAAGCTATTCACTCTGAGCTGACATTCAGTACTCACCCTCTGTGCCATCAGGCTCAGCCTGCTCCTCACGCTGCTTCTGCTTGAACTTCATGTTACCATGGTGGAGCACAGCACCAGTCAACTTGTAGATGCTCATCTTCTCTTCATTTGTGAAGCCCAGGATATCAATGGCATTCTGAATTCAAAAGAGGTCCACACAAAACAAAATCACTTTTGAAAAATGCACTTAAAAGAGCAAAATTGATGTTGATATATTTAATGATTTTTAAATGAAGATCACTCACATCAGTGGCTTCCAGCTCAACTTTGTCATCAATGCTGGCCACAGTGATCTGACCCATGCTACACATGGGGAAGTCGTAGGGGTTGGTGGTGATGAGTGCCATATCTGGAGATAAAAAAAAATGGGGAAAACGTCAGAACCTTTGTTTTATTTTAAAACAAGTAGGTTAAACAATGTGCAACATCTCATTCTTCTTACCAATCAGCTCAGGTATGTGGCCGGTAAACATCTGGAAGAAGATGTGATAGCCTCTTTCATCAGGAAGCTGGAATGTCACTCTAGACTTCTCCAGCAGATCTACAAATATTGTTTATACATTACAATCTGGCCAGTTGTCAATTCCAATCGTTTGTATGTACTATGAGTATTTACTAGTATACTGAGAATACATAATATTTATGAGTATACTATGTATTACTTACATGTCTCAATATCAGCACTAGCCAGTTTGCCAGTTGCACCAAAATGGATTCTGATAAATTTACCCTGTTTGGAACAAAGGATTTTTAATGTCCCTCCACATTGGCAATCTGTAACAAGACCTCTTTCATGTGTAGAAATCGTTCCATACTTACAAAACGAGAAGAGTTGTCATTCCTAATTGTTTTGGCGTTACCATAGGCCTCCAGCAGGGGATTGGCTGCAATAATCTGATCCTCCAGTGACCCCTATAATCCAGGTTCAGAATTACAGTCAGAAAGTGACTTTATTGTTCCTCCTTGAAAAATATTCTATAGAGGAAGAACCCTGAATTATAATCATACAATAACATACCTTTGATGTGTCCTTCTTCGGTCCACCAACTGCGATTGTTGCAAAGTACTGGATGACACGCTTGGTGTTCACAGTCTTTCCAGCACCAGATTCTCCACTAGGTATAGATATAGACTTTTAAGAATTTGATCAAGATATTTGACTATGCTAAACAAAGTCAACAAATGTAGATGTAACAAACTTACGTGATCAAGACAGACTGGTTCTCCCTATCTGTTAATGCAAAAACAAAATAAGTAACTATGTTTTACTGCAACGGAAACGTCATATACTGATAAATTCCACATTGCCATGGTAATAACTTACCAGTGAGCATGAACTGAAAAGCGTTGTCAGAGACAGAGAAGATATGGGGTGGAGCCTCCATACGCTTCTTGCCTCTATAGGCAGCTACACATTCAGCATCGTACACTGGGAGCCACTTGTAGGGGTTCACAGTAGCACAGAACAACCCAGAGTAGGTCTGAAAGTGATCATAGAGATTCAACAGTTACATTTATGTTACCTATAAGTATAGCAATTTGCAATAGTTCTCTTTTCTCATTAGGCAGATTGTCTTACGTAGATCATCCATGCTGCATAACGCTCTTTGAGGTTATACAGCACAGAGGCTTCATTGAGATGGGTCATCATGGCCATGTCCTCAATCTTGTCATACTTGGGAGGGTTCATTGGATGGACGTCAGCTTCTTTAACTGTCCTCTCCTGGAACAGGACATTTGTCACAATGAGAACTGATCATATTGATTCTCCTATTTGACTCTGACTTAATGATACTAACCTCCTTAGTGGTCAGGACTTCGACGGTGACTTTGTCACCATCTTTCTTGAGGATTTTTGCCTTCAAGTACAGCTCCTCCTTATCGGCCACGTAGCAGGCACTCTTGGCATCAAATGGTGCACTTTGAGCCTCAATTCTCTCCTTTTCTGGCTTACGAAGGTAAATGGCAGCTTTGCCATAAATGGCCATTTCCGCGTCCGTACTCATTATGGCAGTTTACTTCTGTGAGGTAATTATAAATAACAGTTTTATTTATATATTCTTTAAGCCATGTGACTGAACAGCCCAGAATTACAGAGTTACTCTACCCTACTGTATATCCCTATCAAATTGATTTATTTGCATTACCTTTTGAGTTCACCTTAGCTCATTAAAATATTTTAGCTTTTGAAGAAATCAGATAAAAAAATCCTTAATGAAATATTTCGCAAGATATATACAAATTAAAGATATTTGAAAAATGTTCATACCTGACCCACTCTTTGTCAAAATTCTGATATATTCCACAATCCTGTTGAGAGCATATCACATATTTTCAGTTGGTGAAAGTATGAAAGCAAGGTTTGTTCATCAAATATGTTAACAATTAATTTTTCAAACTAAGTATTACATTGAAATGCTCTAAAGGAGGTACAAGATAAGCTTACCACAAGCTGAAATCTCCTCCAAGGCTCTTTTACCACACACAGCTTCATCCTGTCCTGACTCCTTATATATTGAGTGTGCTTACACAGCAAAGCTATACAAGGATACATGCCAAATGTGGTGTGGATAGCAGACATCGATGGGAACAGGTGTTCCAAGTACATGTCTTGTGTTTTGGAATTTAGCCATTAATGCCAGTTTCCCTTTTCCCTTTCTAAATATTGCTTGATTACTTTTTTGACATATCAACATAACAGAATTTGTTTTGCATATATTTGTTTTTACATATAATTTTTTAACAGATTTTTATGAGGCTTCTCCAAATTGTTTCTGAACATATCCCAGTGATGAACACAGAATGCTTTTCATCCGAATTAAGTTGCATAGCATCTCACATTTCAGTCATGCTTAATGTGTATGGTAGGTAACACATTTAGATATCTAGCATTCCAAACCTATTTTATTATAAAAAATGAAGACAATGTGTAACTTTGAATTTAATAATTAATTATATTAACTATTATTAATAATAAAAAATAAATGCAAACTCAGAAACACAAAACAAAAAACAGCATGTATACTTGTTGATGTAACAGCCAACTATTATTTTGAGGAATGCACATTTTTGTATGTGTAGTTTGGTTTGTTGTATTTATATTGCTCCGATATAAATTCACAGCAGAAACAATGTGCTTAAAATTACACAGTCAGATACTGTAAGACCATTTAATTATTAAAAACATCCCTTGAACCAGAATGGGCTTTTCAGTTGCCTTCTTTCCCTATTCGTTAATTTCAAGAAGTTGGTACAAGTAGTTGAGGATTTCTCAACCTTTTCCACTTTATAATTGTCAAAATAACACCGGAGTTGTGCACAGCATGTATTTATTCATTTTTTTCAAAAGCATGAAAGAGAGCTCTTAATGTGCCCTCATCATGCTCTTATAGGCTTTCACATGGGGCTAACTACCATATCCTTTAGCTTGGTCATCTTTTTCTTCAGTTTGTGGTATTTGCAGATTTGTATGTTTAACATGTATTCAGTGGTAAATGGGTTTGATTTATTTGTTGTGTTAAATATCAGTGTAAACTAAATCTATTTGTTTATGAATATACTTCTTGGTACTCTTTACTCCTCAGCTGCATCGAGGCAGTGCATGCACTCACTAGAATCAACAGCTGCTCAAACATTTTACAACCTCACTCAGAGGGTCCCTTAGATCCTCCATTTCCACCTGCTGACTGACTCTTCATCTAGTGGGGGGTTACTTATGTTAATTCCAATATTATCTTTATTTAATGAGTTGTACAACACAGGAAATTCACAGTTTAAACAGTTAGTGGAACACCATAGTTTGATGTCAAAGCAGTTAGAGCTAGAGCCATACAGCTTGCAATGAGTTAAACAATCCACACATACATATATAAATAATAACTAATTAAATATGTATTATATAATTAATGTAAAATTAGTTAGAAGTTGTTGAGCATACCTAACTAGCTATTGTAGGAAAAACTGTTAAGTGCTCCAGACAACATACAGTCCACAGTAAAAATAAAGTGTTTTTCTACCACACCCACAGACTTAAATTGGAATCCTTACATTGAATATGTTTTGCTTAGAAAACAGAAGTTAAATTTGGGACACATGGCAAATATGGTCAGGATGACAGCTGTTGCTTATGTGAGCGGCACCTGTTGCTTGTACGTTCATATTATGTTTCAAGTTTCCATCAGCAAAAGGCACATCTTAAATTTGTGATAACCCCTACTTAAAATAGGTAACTTTAAATTATCTTACAGATTGTTTGTTTGATTATTTATATACGTTTTTGAAATCCTAATTATAAAATGAGGCAAAATGCTTTAAAAATAAACTCATTTGAGCAATACTGTTTAAGTTATGCGAGTAGTTTTACAATAATTAAATAATGAAAACAATTAACTACTATTTGTGATTAGGTGTAAGAGATATGCCTGTGGTATTCAAGCTCATATGCCAAGCTATTAACACTTTAACTGACTCTGCAGATATATCTGCATGACCATTTTTGGCTCCATGCACTGCACCTTGAATGTCAACCTCGTTCCAGTTGCTGGGCGATATCATTTTCAAATGTCACAGTCATTAGTGTTGGAACTTGCAGTGTGAAAAACACTCTGTGAAAAACAATTTCCACTATACATTTTCACCCATTAAAGTGATATGATTTTGTAATTTGTAATCTGAAGAATCTCCTGTGAATATAATTATATGTACATGTATATAGCCTATAAATGTTTTATTTACTTTGGAAATTAAGTGTACCCAATAATCACTCACATTACTAACACTTCCAACTGATCCATAATTACCTTTGAATATATGTTTGTGTGTGCAAGTAGTCAGTGTTTTTTAAGAGGGTCAGGACACTTCAAACAGCTGTTACAGTGCAGCTGCCACAATGTCATATTTGATTAGCTCCTTTACCATATGATACAGCAATATCAAGTCAGGTTAATTCAATGCTTGGCTCTGCGGTGTGCCTGATTTATATAAATATTATTGTATACGATCCAAATAGTTTTTCTCCTGCCTATTTTATTTAATATTTATATCATTGGATTGATATATAACAGGGTTTCTGCGCGGTCTTAAAAAGTCTTACATTTCAAAATCAAAATTTAAGGCCTTAAAAAGTCTTAAATTTGCTGAAATATTGTGTAGGTCTTAAATTAGTTTTAAACAGGTCTTTATACCTACCTCTAATGCTCATTGAAATGCTCTCGCAGCGCTTAAAAATGTTTTTTTATGGCTGATGGCCAGCCACTGTAATGGCCTACATAGGGATCTCCTGGCGGCACATGCCGCTCACTACAGCGGCATTTGCCTGTGGCCGATGGAATATGCCACTTTTGGCGCTTTTCCATTACATGGTACCTGCTCGACTTGCCTCGACACTACTCGCCTTTTTTGGTTTTCCATTACAAAAAAAATGACAGACAGGGGTGTCCTGAACAAACCCACCATTTTTAAATAGTTTAGCCAGCTGTGGGGTTTTTTGCATGTGGCCTCCAAAAGATTGTGCACAAGTAAGAGCTCAACCTGGATTAGTGTAATTAATAATTTTTTTTGGTACCTGTTTTCCAGATTAGGAAAACACATTTGCTTTTTTTCTCCTTGTTTTCTTGACTGCCCATATCGTTCACCTTCACCTCAAATGTTAAGGATATTTTTAGCGTTTTTCATGTCCTAAAAAAAGTGTTATTAACTACCTTTGAGGGAAGCAAAGAGATGAAAGTATTACAGACAGAATTTAATATTTACAGTATAATCTTTATTGTTTCGGCATGAGTTATTTCATATTATATGATTTAACACAGCGAAACTCTTGTGTGTTTTACTCTGCTGCTTCTTTTCCCTGTAAAAAACACATAAATGGTTTGTGAGAGTTTGAATAAGCGATAGGGGACAATAATTGTGATCTGTTGATTTTATGTTATTTAAACCTAATGCTTTCTAAGGTGAATATAATACTGTAAAGAATCTGCTCTAACATATCGACAGATATACTGTACATCAGAGAATAATTGCTTTGTTGGTTATTTTTCACTAAACTGACGTATATATTTACCTTGCCAGAGTCACGGCTCTTCGCTCTCAGCTTGTTGACCTGGGACTCTGCGATGTCAGCACGCTCCTCAGCCTCCTCCAGCTCATGCTGCACCTTCCTGCACTTGGACAGATGAGTGTTGGCCTGCTCCTCCTGAAATACAAGACATAGAAAAATATGTAAATGTTCAAAAAGATCCATAGTACTACATTACATTAAAATAACTATGATATATTGTCAAACTTTCAGTGTTGAAAATGTATATTTTGTCCTTACCGCCTCTTCAGCCTGCCTCTTGTAGGCCTTCACCTTCAGCTGCAATTTGTCAACTAGATCCTGCAGCCTGGCAACGTTTTTCTTGTCCTCCTCAGTCTGTAATAGGCAATATAGATTTGCATGTGTATTTTTAATGATAAATATGTTAGATAGTTTTTGTACTGTACATGGTACCTATCAAAGTGACTGTACCTGATAGGTGAGCTCCTTCACCCTCCTCTCATATTTGCGGACACCCTTAATGGCATCTCCTCCACGTCTCTGCTCAGCTTCAACCTCTGCCTCCAGTTCACGCACCTTCAAAAACCAAGACAATAAGTATCCGTCTTCTTTTCCAAAAGTCTTGCTTCAGTTGTGCAAATTCTTAACGTGACTTTCTTACCCTGGACTCCAGTTTCTGGAGCTGCTTCTTGCCACCCTTCATGGCCAGGTTTTCAGCCTCATCCAGGCGGTGCTGCAGGTCCTTAACAGCTACCTCCAGGTTCTTCTTCATCCTCTCCAGGTGAGCGCTGGTATCCTGCTCCTTCTTCAGCTCCTCAGCCATCATAGCAGCCTAAAGGAAGCAGCATAAAATGTTAATGAGAAATATCTTGAACATATTGGAGTGAAAGTAAGAACAATTAAAATGTAAACCCACATCAGTGATGGCCTTCTTGGCCTTCTCCTCTGCATTCCTTGCTTCCTGAACAGTGTCATCCACTTCACCCTGGACCTGGACCAGGTCAGCCTCAAGCTTCTTCTTGGAGTTCAGAAGGCTTGTGTTCTAAAAGGCAAAAAAGGCATTTTAGTCATCACATGCCTGATTTTCACATTATTTAATTTTCATTAGATTTTTGTAATTATTGAAGAAATGATTGGGCTCATTCACCTGAGAGTGTAGAAGTCCAACACGCTCACTGGCATCCACCAGCTCCTGCTCAGCAACTTTGCGACTTCTCTCCGTCTGTTCCAGAGCAGCTCTAAGTTCCTCGATTTCTGCTACCATCAGACCGTTTCTGCGATCCACCATAGCAGCTTGTTCCTTAAAGTCTTCCTGTGCTCTGATAGCATCATCAAGGTGCAGTTGTGCATCCTAGTGAAAAAATATCAGGAAAGTATTCACATGAATGCCGAAATGTACCTGCACTGATCATAGTCTGTGCAACAACTCTTTGTCTAACAGTACCTTCAGCTGTGCTTGCACATTCCTCAGCTGCTTCTGGGACTCAGCGGCCTGGCGATTGGCGTGGCTCAGCTGAATCTCCATCTCATTCAGGTCTCCCTCCATCTTCTTCTTGATTCTCAGGGCATCGTTTCTGCTCCTGACCTCAGAATCCAGAGTGCTCTGCATGGAGTCAATCACCCTCTGGCTGTTCCTCTTGATCTGCTCCATCTCCTCATCTTTCTCTGCCAGCTTCCTATCCACCTCACCCTTAATCTGGTTGAGCTCCAGCTGGACACGCAGGATCTTAGACTCTTCGTGTTCTAGAGTTCCCTGATGATATCAAAGAATAAAATATTAATCTTTGCCTTTAAACATTTTTTGTATATTTGTCTATGATTAAGATTTTTTTTCAGAAGATGGCCCCAGAATTTTTTTTACCTCAGCCTCTTCAAGAGCCGTCTGGATCTCAGACTTTTCAGTCTCCACCTGCTTCTTGGACTTCTCCAGCTCATGGATGCTCTTGCCAGTCTCACCAATCTGTTCAGTCAGATCTGAGATCTCCTCTGCAGAGAGATACATGTGTCTTATATTGTTAAGCCTTAGAATGTAAAATATTAACACTTTATTCTAACACAATTGAATACAATGTAAGAAATACAAGTGTTGAATACAATGTAACTGTTACATAATGTATAACTCACGTTGCAGATTCTTGTTTTCACGCTTCATGGTCTCCAGCTGATCCAAAGATTCCTCATAAGAGTTCTTCATCTTGAACAGCTCAGTGCTGAGAGAACGAGCCTCCTTCTGGGCTCCCTCGAGCTCTGCCTGACCCTCCTCGAACTTCTGTTTCCACTCTGCCAATACCTGAATAACACCATTCATACTGTTCAGTTGCTTATGTAGCCAATATGAGGAAAAATAAATATATATTTAATTGTTTGTATGGCTTGCCCACACAAAGTAAATAATGCTACCTTGTCAAAGTTCCTCTGCTTCTTGTCCAGGTTGGCAGCAAGCCCATTTGCCCTCTCCACATCAATCATGAGGTCCTCCACCTCACCCTGGAGCCTCTGTTTGGTTTTCTCAAGAGAAGCGCACTTGGAATTCACTGCCTCAATCTGCTCCTCAGCCTCCTGAAGACGCTGAGCCAGCTTTTTCCTGTTTGAAAAGGATAAGATTTATTTTCCACAGAAACTACTTTTTTCCAGATATTTTATCATTAATGAAATTCAAATCATTACATAGTTTCAGAACCTAGATGAATATTGGAAAGCACTGCTTAATCTGAAATGTTATTTTCGTAATAAGATACTAAATACAAACAATTGAAAAACCTGTTTAGAACTTTTGTTTAAATGCAAGTACTGTATTTGAGTTATGCTAAAATTCTACACTTCTGAACTGGCCATTGAATTGTTTGAATGTTACTCACTTGGATTCCTCAAGCTCCTCAGTGCGCTGGATAGCATCAGTTTCATACTTAGTTCTCCACTGAGCCACCTCACCGTTGGCCTTGGACATTCCACGCTGCAGCTCAGCCTTGGCCTCTTGCTCCTCCTCAAACTGCTCCCTCAGCAGATCACAGTCATGGCGGGCTGATTGCAGTCCATGGGCAAGAGCATTCTTGGCCTGGTGTAAGAAATACGATTGAATTTACAAAATTCCTTAATACCAAACTAATAATACCAATACACACTCACTTAAATCTTTCTTACCTTAACCTCCTCTTCAATCTGTCTTTTCAGCTCCTCAATCTGCTGTGTGAATGCCTGTTTGCCTCTGGTCAGCTGGGAGACAAGAGCTTCTTTCTCTTCAACTTGACGGCTGAACTCACCTTGTGTGAAAGATGTCATGATACATTAGTTTTTGTCATGTTTCTTAATTATATACACAACAGATCATTCAGCATAAAAGTTTTGGATACCATTTTCTGTCAGGAGACGTGCTTTCTGTGCATTTGAGTCATTGATTTGGCGGACATTTTCATCATTCTTGGTCTTCAGTTCGCTAAGTTGGTCCTCTAGAGTACGGCACATCTTTTCAAGATTTCCCTAATGAGTAAATAGAGCCCACTGATATCAGTGATCAGATTTCATTTATAATATGAATTACATTATTTACTATATTAATTTAGGTAATAACTTAGCTTGTTATGCATTGTGTACCTTTGCTTTAGCGACATTCTCCATGTTGCTGGAGAGGTCATCAATCTCCATCTTGTATTCACTCTTTTCCTTCTCAAGCTTCTGCTTTACACGCTGGAGGTTGTCGATCTGCTCTCCCAGCTCAGCAACGCTGTCAGCCTGTTTCTTGCGAAGAGCAGCAGCAGTGGCTTCATGCTGCAGAGTGGACTCCTCAAGATCACGACGGAGCTTCTGGAACTCAGCTTCACGCTTCTTGTTCATCTCAATCTGAGCAGCAGTGGCACCACCGGCCTCCTCCAGCCTCTCACTGATCTCCTCAAGTTCCCTGGAGAGGTCAGCTCTCTGCTTCTCAACCTTGGCACGAGCAGCACGCTCAGCCTCAATCTCCTCCTCCAGTTCCTCAATACGAGCCTGTTGAATATACAAGTGATGTCTTTTAGTAAACTTTCACTTTTAATACACAAAATTGGGAACACATGAACAATGCTATGTGTAATGTGATATATCACCTGGAGCTCCTTGATCTTCTTCTGAAGCTGAGCACCCAGTGACTGCTCATCTTCAATCTTGCTAAGGAGCTGACTGATTTCAAAGTCCTTCCTGTGAGAATTATAGATAAAGTACATAGAGTTAATGCAGATGACCACACATTTTAAAAGAATGGTTATTGTACAAATTCAAAAACAACATTACTTTTTGATCTTCTCATCAGACTGCTGCTTGTCATTCTCAAGATCCATGATGGATTCCTGGGCCAGTTTCAGATCACCCTCAAGCTTTCTCTTGGCTCTCTCAAGGTCCATACGGAGCTTCTTCTCTTGCTCCAGAGAACCCTCAAGCTGAGAAATAAGATGAGTATTTAATCATCACATTCAAGAAGAATCCTGCTTTGCCAATCCAAGAGACTTTGTAAACTTACATCATCCACTTGCTGCTCAAGCTTGGTCTTGGCCTTGGTCAGAGTGTTGACTTTGTCTTCCTCTGCCTGCAGGTCATCAAGAGTCTGCTGATGAGCCTCCTGAAGGGCTTTCTTTTCCTTGGTCAGCTTAGCAATGCTCTCATCTTGAGAGGCCATCTCCTCAGTCAGGTTCTTAACCTAAATGTGCAAGAAAGATCTTGTCTTTAAACAATCATAATTATAATTTTACTTGATCTGATGGACAGATTATTATTTACGAACCTTGTTCTCTGTGGCATGTTTCTCTTTTTCCACTTTGGCCAAGGTAAGCTCCAGGTCATCAATATCCTTCTTGAGCTCAGAGCATTCATCCTCCAGCTTTCTCTTCTTGGCAGTGAGCTCAGCATTGATTTCCTCTTCATCCTCCAGTCTCTCAGTTGTCTCTTTGAGTTTGGCCTCCAGCTGAATCTTACTCTTGATAAGTCCCTCACATCTCTCTTCAGCATCATTGAGATTCTCTGATTCCTAGTTAATTTTCCAAAAATAGATGTTAGGACATTAACATAAAAAAGCATGAAAGCACAACTGTCTGTCGATGTGTACTTGATTATATGTGTAAGTTGATTTGAGTACATTAACTGTTAACACAACCAGCATAAACAAATCAAACATGAAAAAGCAGAACTGTCATTTAAAAGTTTACTTACAGATGCTACTTGCAGCTGCAGATCATTCTTCTCCTGCAGAAGGGACACCATCTTCTCCTCCAGTTCCTTCTTCTTGGCAAGGGCAGCAGCCAAGTCAGTTTTCATCTTTTCATAGTTCTCCTTCATATTTGCCAGCTCCTTTTCAGTTTCAGCACTCTTCAGCAGAGGCTTGATCTTGTAGTACACCTTCATCCATGGCCAGTGTTTGACATTCATGAATGAGCGGACATTGTACTGGATGGTATATATAGCATCCCTGTTGAAAAGAAGTTGCTGTTAGGGACAAAGTTATTCTTTATTATTCATTCCATGGCTGTGCACTCAAAATTGTTGTTTTCAACATGCCTCCTCTCTGTCATCTTCACAAACTCTGTTCTCATGAGGTAACCACGGCACAAAGCCTGAGTCATGGTGACCAGAGATGCCAGTTTTTCATCTCTCATCTCCTCAAGGACACCCAGCAGACCGGCCTTGAAGAACACCTGATCAAAGAGAAAACAGAAATTGACTTCATGTCTGCACTATACACTATTCCAAACATAAAACCAGAAATGACTCAGAGAACATGTACCCCACACAATCATGTGAATGTCTTATATTATTAAGACAACTTTTTTTATCTTATCTCATGTATACGTAGCAAAATATCGTAGACAGTGAAACACAATTATTCTAAATGGCTGATGGCAGCTGTGCTTTTTTTTAGGAAAATTCAATCCTGTATGGGCACTTTTACTAGTCTTTTAATATCACTTGGTGCACAAGACAAAATGTAACCTGCCTTATCAATGGCCACATGGTGGCGCAATTTCTCTATTTCTGTTCTTTACCCATTCATTGGCCTAATTTCTCATTACAATACATAAAATTGTGTAAGACTTTTTTAAGATACTCTTTTTGTTTAACAGACAAAATGCACTGTCCATTATTGGAAAGTACCCCTGAAGTATATACATGCAATCAAGGGGCTTACCTTGGTGTGTCCGAATTTGTACTCATCATGATTAACATCAATTGACCCAAGCAGCTTCTCTGAAGCCTTCTTGTTGTCAATGAACTGGCCCTCTGGGATGACACTGGCATTCAGCACCTTGTACCTTTTTATGAGAGAGTTAATGGTCAGTGTGAGCATTTTCTTTTAATAATCTATCAAAAAACTTTAAATAATCATCACTAATACCTCTGCTTGAAGTCAGCATAAAGAATTCTGCTGGGGAAACCTTTTCTGCAGATTCTGATACCCTCCAGCACACCGTTACACCTGAGCTGGTGGATGACCAGGAAGTTCTCCATCAGACCTGTAAAAATACATTTCTTAATTAATTCTTTGAATAAATAGTTAGGCTCTAAAATACCAACAAAACAAATCACTCCTCAAAGAATCTCTTCAGATCATGTTCTCTATACCTGGAGTCTTTGACTCATTGGGAATCAGGCAGCGCACAAAGTGAGGATGGGTGCTCCTCAAATTAGTCATCAGCTTGCCCAAATTCTCCTGTAGATCCAAAATGGAGTTTTTTAATGCATGTAACAACTGTGAGTTTGAGCATAAGTTGAGATATTATATTTAAGATAATTTGCAACGTTAAACCTTACCCTAAACTGTGAAGACACAGTCTGCATAGAACCACCCTTCTTCTTGCCTCCCTTCTTGCCACCAGTTTCTATAAATGTTTTTAAATAGACATGTTATGTTAGAATGTGACATTTCATTTACATGAGCACATGCTACAGTATAACCTTAAAATGTGTTTTAGTTTACTGCAGTTACTATCATACCCTCAACGACGGGAGGATACAGTATAGCCAGCAGTTTCACTGGGGATTTCTGGTACAGCTGAATGACAGACTCATTCAGTGGATCCTTGTTCTTGTCCAGCCAGCCAGCGATATTGTAGTCCACGGTACCAGCGTAGTGCACCAGGGAGAAGTGGGCCTCAATCTTGCCTTTCTTGGGGGGTTTAGGCTTCTCAAATGCTTTGTTTTTGCCAAGATGCTGGTCATACAGCTTGTTCTTGAAGGATGTGTCTGTGGCCTTGGGGAACATGCACTCCTCTTCAAGGATGGAGAAGATTCCCATGGGCTTAAAAAAGTGGGAAGAAGTATTTCATTAAGTGATATATTAAGTCAAATTAAGAACAATTATATATAATTACCACATTACGTGATTACCTTTTCAATGAGCTCAATGCAGGCAGCCAAGTCCATGCCAAAGTCAATGAAATCCCAGACAATACCCTCCTTCTTGTACTCCTCTTGCTCCAGGACAAACATGGTGTGGTTGAAAAACTGTTGCAGTTTCTCATTGGTGAAGTTGATGCACAGCTGTTCCAATGTGTTGAACTGTGAGGGGACAAATAATTTGTATAATCTCTCACAGGGCAATAAGAATGATTCTGTCAGGAAAAGTATCAGCTTCTGAATTGTTTGAAATAAAGCTTACGTCAAAGATTTCAAAGCCAGCAATATCCAGGACACCAATGTAGAACTGTCTTGCTTGTTTAGTGTCCAAACTCTGGTTAATACGAACGACCATCCACAAGAACATCCTCTCATAGATAGACTTGGCCAGGGCAGGCACTGCGTTCATCACCTGAATAAAAACAAGGATATGATTTGTTTAAAATCAACCGACAACCATCTTGTAAAATGATGGAATACCGGAATTTAAATTTTTTCTAATGAAATAAATGACTATATATCTCAAAATATGTCAAAATATAAATACACATGTACTACATGTAAATTAAACAGAAGTGATACCAGTTTATGTCAATTACCTGAGGTACAGTCTGTCCCTTGGTGACATACTCATTTCCGACCTTCACTCTGGGATAGCACAGAGCCTTGAGCATGTCAGCGGAGTTCAGACCCAGCAAGTAAGCAACCTTGTCAGCCTCTGAAAATAGTTCAGAGATTTCCATCATGATATGAACAGAAACCAGTGTGATTAAGAACTGTATTACTGTTTTTCCCAAGCTATTCACTCTGAGCTAGCATTAAACACTCACCCTCTGTGCCATCGGGCTCAGCCTGCTCCTCACGCTGCTTCTGCTTGAACTTCATGTTACCATGGTGGAGCACAGCACCAGTCATCCTGTAGATGCTCACCTTCTCTTCAGGAGTGAAGCCCAGGATATCAATGGCATTCTGAGTTCAACAGAGGTCCACACAAACATAATCACTTTAGAAAAATGCACTTAAAAGAGCAGTTTTGATGTTGACATATTTAAATATTTGAAAGTAAAAATCACTCACATCAGTGGCTTCCAGCTCAACTTTGTCATCAATGCTGGCCACAGTGATCTGACCCATGCTACACATGGGGAAGTCGTAGGGGTTGGTGGTGATGAGTGCCATATCTGAAGATCAAAAATAGGGTAAACACGTCAGAATATTTGTTTTATATGAAAACAGGTAAAACAATGTGCATCCTCTCAATCTTCTCACCAAGCAGCTCAGGGATGTGGCCAGTCATCATCTGGAAGAAGATGTGGTAGCCTCTTTCATCAGAAAGCTGGTATGTCACTCTGGACTTCTCCAGCAGATCTACAAATATTGTTCATAAATTACAGTCTGACCAATTCTCAATTCCTGTCGTTTGTATGTACTATGATTATTATTACTTACATGTCTCAATATCAGCACTAGCCAGTTTGCCAGTTGTGCCAAAATGGATTCTGATGAATTTACCCTGTTTGGAACAAAAGATTTTTAATATCCCTCCACATTGACAATCTGTGACAAGACCTCTCTCATATGTAGAAATTGTTCCATACTTACAAAACGAGAAGAGTTGTCATTCCTAATAGTTTTGGCGTTACCATAGGCCTCCAGCAGGGGATTGGCTGCAATAATCTGATCCTCCAGTGACCCCTATAATCCAGGTTTAGAATTACAGTCAGGAAATTACTTTATTTTTCCCCCTTGAAAAATATTCTATAGAGGAAGAACCCTGAATTATAATCATACAATAACATACCTTTGCGTCGTCCTTCTTCGGTCCACCAACTGCGATTGTTGCAAAGTACTGGATGACACGCTTGGTGTTCACAGTCTTTCCAGCACCAGATTCTCCACTAGGTATAGAAATAGACTTTTAAGAATTTGATCAAGGTATTTGACTATGTTAAACAAAGTCAACAAATGTAGATGTAACAAACTCACGTGATCAAGACAGACTGGTTCTCCCTATCTGTAAATAAAAAAACAAAATAATTTACTATGTTTTACTGCAACAGAAACCCCTTGATACTTATACATTCTACATTGTTTTGGTAATGACTTACCAGTAAGCATGAACTGAAAAGCGTTGTCAGAGACAGAGAAGATATGGGGTGGAGCCTCCATACGCTTCTTGCCTCTATAGGCACTTACACATTCAGCATCGTACACTGGAAGCCACTTGTAGGGGTTCACAGTGGCACAGAACAACCCAGAGTAGGTCTGAAAGTGATCATAGAAATTTAACAGTTAACTCTATGTTTCCTCCAAGTTTAGCAATTCACAATAGTTCTCTTTTCTCATTAGGCAGATTGTCTTACGTAAATCATCCATGCTGCATAACGCTCTTTGAGGTTATACAGCACAGAGGCTTCATTGAGATGGGTCATCATGGCCATGTCCTCAATCTTGTCATACTTGGGAGGGTTCATTGGAAATACTTCATCTTCTTTCACTGTTCTCTCCTGGAATAGGGCATTTGTCACAATGAGACCTGATCATACTGAATTCCCACTTGACTGTGACTTCATGACACTAACCTCTTTAGTGGTCAGGACTTCGACGGTGACTTTGCCACCATCTTTCTTGATGATTTTTGCCTTCAAGTACAGCTCCTCCTTATCGGCCACATAGCAGGCACTCTTGGCATCAAATGGTGCACTTTGAGCCTCAATTCTCTCCTTTTCTGGCTTACGAAGGTAAATGGCAGCTTTGCCATAAATGGCCATCTCCGCGTCTGTACTCATGGTGGCAGTTTACTTCTGTGAAGTAATTACATTATATATAATTTTAAATTTAGACATTAAAACTAATGTCTTCTAGCCATATGGCTGGAAAGCCCAGAATTATAGAGTTCAATTCAATAATCAACATATAACTATCAAATTGAGTTCTGGGCATCATTACAAGTCAGTAAGTCAAACAACAGCAATCTTAGAATGATGGTTTCTGTTCATATTGAACAGTTCCTAAATGCCTGGTGTTCAACAATATATCAATACCAAGAGACCTTTAGCTTAGTTAAAGCCTTTCAGACCGTCAGACAGATTGTCTATGCTGTAATTTCATTATGTTTCTCTATAATTTACGCACAACATCTGTTGCGTGTATCTCCATCCAGGGAGAGACATTCATGCTCAGTTTCTCTTCCTGAGGTTTCTTCCGTTTACCCCCCACACACACACACACCATCCCGTTAAAGGGGTCCAAATTGAAGGTCTGAGGACAGAGTGTTGAATGCTGTACAGATTGTAAAGCCCCTTGAGACAAATTTGTGATATTAGGTTATAGATGGATAGATAGATAGATAGATAGATAGATAGATAGATAGATAGATAGATAGATAGATAGATAGATAGATAGATAGATAAAAAAATATAATAAATTATATATATTATATAAATAAAATTGTCTTGACTAGTCTTGTCCTAATTGGATGCAAAACACCTAAGGTCACGGATTAAACACACAAATACTTAAAATAAAAGTTGTACATACCTTATCCTTACCCCTTGGGAAAAGAATGTTGCACTCCACAATCCTATTGAAAACATCATGGGTTAGTCAATGCAGGAAACAACCTCAAATTAATTGAAAACTCTTGACACATATTACATAGTAGAGATACGTAAAAAAAATAAAAAAAATATAAATTTAATCTTGTGTCAAAGATGCACAGAGTGCATTGAATACATACATTCATTCTTACATGACATTATATTTTGTAAACTAATTTCCAAAATGAGAAATACATCTAAATGGTACGATGCATAGTAGCAGACCACCTCACCACAAGCTTGAACTTCACTGGTCTCCCACCACACTGTGTAAGTCACCCACATGGACCCCTTATATTCAGTCTGGTGTGCTTACAAAGCAAAGGTTGACGCAGACTTGCATGCCAATTATGGTAAGGATGACAGCTGAGTCTTGACGCATTTTTTACTGGTTCTATATTTGGGAGCAGCTTTTGAGTTCTTTTAAAACATTCACATATACATTATATTATACATACAGATTATAATAGGAAATGGTGGTGTTGCCACATTTTAAGATGAAGATTACCTTTAAGATGTTGGATGATTCATAATTAATTGATTGATTGACATTCTTTAATTTGAGACTATGTTTTAAATTTATATGAGGAATTTAAAGTGTGTTATCTGACAGACAGCAAATGCATGAAAGGTAGATGAACATTGACATTATGGTCTTACATTTTTTCATGCCTTGCGCTTGTTTGGTAATTTCTTGACTCCTAATAAACCTGCTTGTGCTGAGGTGAGTAGAGATGAGATTAGTTTTCATATAGATTAGAGCAACAGTGGTTTTGGTACTTGTTTTGACATGATGTGATGTTGGGCTTAGTTTTTCAAGCTTTTGGCAACCTTTACTGAAAATGCAAGACAAAAGAGCAAAAAATGACTTTTTACACTTGACTCTTTTTAGTCATGTGAATTTTGATTATTATGTGGATTATTATGGCAATCTTTGGTGTGCATATGTAAACATAACCACATATGACGTACTATGTGATATTTTTAATCACTAAGTAAGCAACATTTTTATTAAATGTAATTATATTTTTTCAATTACACATTTATTATTGCCTTTTCTAAACTAATTTAACATGATTTTAACAGAAATGTCAATGTCTCCTGAAATGTAATTTCAATTCATTCAGGCTCTGAGAAGTCTTTGCAAAGGAGATTCAGTCTACATTATAGAATGATTAAGATTAAGCAGTCAGAGTGAGCCAGTTGTCAGCTAAATTGGGGTGCGATGTAGAGCATATGCTATCTTCTGTGAGCCACATTTGTTAGGGGCCCCTCTGTCAAGCTCCATCTTGTAATTTGAGTGGTTTCAAAAATTGCTGTGTGAAGGTGAGAGAAGTGGGCATGTCATCAAAGTGGGAGGGTGCAAAGCCTGCCCTGGATTGGTTGACTGTATATTAATTAAGCAAAAGAATGCTTTGACCAAAACGCAATATGGCTTTAGACATTAGGACACATACTGTACAGTAAGTGTTACCAGAAAATCTTACCAAGCTTTGAGATTTGCCCTGGATGTCACACATTGTCTTTTAGTGGACTATTGATATGCAGATATAATTTTTTATTTAATTTTCAAAATTTAATTTTCACCCAAATGTACAATTTACACAAGCTACTGTACTGCATGTTAGACAAGAGAGAAACAAATCAGTGAAATAGTTAGGTCACATCAAGTGTAAGGTACTGTACAGTGAAAATAGGATGTTCACTAAATATTTAGTGTAATAACATCTCACACACACACGGTTTCAAACAATGATTAAAATGTTTCAAGTATGGGCTCCTACAATGCTTCTTAGTCCTGTTTTTCATTAAATGTTTAAGATTATTTGATGTTCAGATGACTGTTTGCCCACCAAGGCGGTTGCAGTGAGCACACAGCTGATTGATGTCTCACAGCAAGGCACTCCCCCTTCCAGAGTTTACCTCACTTGGTCATATGTCAGAGCCATGCTATTTAGGCTACTTTGAAAGAAAAAAAATTATCAAAGCTACTATATTGTTTTCATCATAATTTATGCTCACCAAACATGATGATTATGGAAATAATTACTGCATTCAAACAAGTGACCTTTTAATAACCCAGTCTTGACTAACAAAATTTGCTAATTAATTAAAATATGTGGTGGCTCCTACTTGTTTCAAAAAAAAAGGGGCAAAAAACCAAACAGATGTTTTATCTGCTCATCTTGTACAACGCTCGGCCAGCGCTGAGAGCAAGCCCATGGATCAATCAATTTTGTAATAATCTTGATGTTTATTTGTTTTTACGGGTTCTTTTAATACCTCGCCTAACATTTTGTGTGCTGCATTGCGCCAACTCAATGTAATTAGATACATGTATGTGTCAAAGTCCTGTAAAGGAAGAGAGGTCAGAGGATGCCTGGTGTTGTGGGGGCAGACATTTGAAGCACAAGGCAGTTGTTGAAGCTTCTGAAAAAAGCCAGTCTGCTGACTAGTTACAGTACCAGAGTGATGTGGAAACACTTTTACCATTCATGGTTTAACATATTTATGTTCACACAAAAAAAAAAACATAAAAAAGGGACAGCTCACAGAAGGGCAGTATGTATTAATATGGGTGGATAATGTCAAACTGATTAGTGGCACAATTTGAGCCATAACCCGAGTCTCCTACACGTGCTGTAGTGGATCCGGAGTGGATGGGGCTCTTCAGTGAAACGCTACAAGACATGGCAGATTGCCAACCAGTGCTTGGACATGTGTATGCCCGTTATACCCATACGTTTTTGAACCTAGCTGTAAGTAATGAATTTAATGGCATACTTAACAGTTATACCGGTAAAAAAAAACATTGACAGTATAGTAAATTAAACATGATTCAAATGCAGGATGTAACTTGCACACATCTCTCAGCCACCTTCTGAACCTAAACACCGTAGGAATCAATGTCATCTGAGCCTTGTTCACATGATTGCCTTCTGTGAAACTCAGAGCCACAGTTTGCGACACTTTTTTACTTGTTTCATGTAATCAAAATGAACCTCTGTCGCTTTGTAAGAGCTGAACCGGTGTTGTGCTAAGTTTTGCATCCCTGCCGATAATTTCATACTCAAGGGAAACTAATGATTTTTAAGGCAAAGCACTGTTTAAAAACGATATCATCTTCTTTGTCATGTTCATCAGTGAAGATAGCCTGAATAAACTGAAGTCTATAATTTTAAAACGTTTAGAGTCATCAATGTTTTATTAGACTCAGTAGCAGTGTCCTTGCTGCCTGTGAGGTGGATGCAATTTTTGGCAGGCATAAGTATGGAATGCCATTTCATTCAGTATTAAATAAATTAATAAATACATAAATAAATTAATAAATACATGAATAAATAAATAAATATGCCTTTTATATCATGAAATAAATAAATGAGGCAATAAATACATAAATAATTAAATAAATGTAAATATTCATATATAAATGAATCAATTAGTTAAATATTTTTAATTATTTAAATACATTTAAAGTTTAGCTTATTTCATGGTCCACATTTATTTATTTCAAGACACTTTTATTTCATAAATCCACATTTATTTATTTCCGTGGACTTTTATTTCCTAATGCCACATTTATTGATTTCCCTCTCTATTTCCAGTTCTTATATGCAAATCAGGGGGCGTGGCTATCTCTCACATTCAGACATAATGGAAGGCCTTAGGTGAGTTAACTTACTTATTGAGCTAAAGAGTAGGCTATGGTGGGCAAAAACATTTATAATACAGTAATTACTGCGGGTTGACACAACATTAGCTGAGGCGTTGTTAAGGGAGCTAGTGGGCAATCGACTGCTCTGATTCACATTAAACTGAACATTTCCGTTGATGGTGAAGTGAATGGGACTTCGTTGGGACTATTTATGTGGACGCTTCTGTATTTATTGTTTATTTTATATAACAATGTGTTTACAGGTGTGTCAACTGCAGTGGCTGTGCAAGAAGGAAATAAGATGAATTAAAGCTGCAAGCAGCATTGGACGGGCCCTCGCGTCGGGGTTACTGGCGGACACCAAACCTCGCAACTGTGCATTTGCGTGGCACTCAGACACTGCAAATTGTCACCAATGAAAAGGGAATTCACTGCTGAGTTCAATAATACCTCACACAAGACTCTACGTCATACAGTTCATTAGCTGTGAAAGGGGGCATGGCCAAAGCATAGGGGGCGGGCTAAACCTTTACCAATAAAAAAGGAAGTCTCTGCAGAGTTCATTGATACCTCACATAAGACTCTACCTTAAACGGGTCACCAGTTATGAAAGGGGGCGTGGTTTAAGCATAGGGGGCAGGCCAAACCATCAACAATGAAGAAGGAACTCTCTGCTGAGTTCAATGATACCTCACACAAGGGTCTACCTTAAACGGTTCCAATGTTATGAAAGGGGGCGTGGCTTACGCATGGGGGCGGGCAAAACCATCACCTATGAAGAAGGAACTCTCTGCTGAGTTCAATGACACCTCACACAAGACTCTAATTTAAACGGTTCAAATGTTATGAAAGGGGGCATGGTCTGTGTAAGTGGGTGTGGTTAAAGTATATGGGGCGGCTCAGTATCACACGTAGACCACACATTATAAGTTTGTAAATCAGATGATGTTTGATATAAGACTTATTTCCTGTTGCCAGCAGGGGACGCTATGACCAAAAGTCAATTTTAGCCTTTAAACCCTTGACGCCTGAATTTATTCACAATTATATAAACAAAATATTATGTGTGTTTCTGGCTCCAAGCTGATGCTAAATTAAGTTGAGATTGTTAATTTGTCTATAGCATATGGAATAGATATAAATTTAGGTATGATGCAAATTAGCGACAACAGGCATTATGGTAAAATTCTTTACAAAATGGTAAAATTAATAAAACACATCGTAGATTTCATTCATGTCACAAAGTTGTTAGAACTTCTAAACTGTAAATGACAAATACATGGATCTTGACAACGGCAAGAAAGAAAACACTCTCCTACTCCCTAACATTGACAGTAGTTTCTTTAGGGTTAGGGGTAGGGTTAGGTTTAGGGGTAGGATTAGGTTTAGGGGTAGGGTTAGGGTTAATTTCGCTTCCGTGAACCGGATGTATCTCCCACTCCGACCGGTCCTACGAGAAACCAGTGCATGCAAAAGGTTCCTAGGTATGTATCGCATGTAAACAAACCGGCATTGGGGGGAATACACACGCTATCTCGCCTGCAGTCGGAATGGAAGAGGTTTGATGCAAATTAGCGACAGTCGGCGTTAAGGGGATAAATGTCCTCAGGCCTGGACCCTTGTAAAGACATTTTGGCCAAATTAGACAATGTACACTAAAGTTACAACAACTTCTTCGTTCATCGATAAATACTCAAAATGGCCGCCACGCCACGTCCACATCGTTGGATAGAAAGTTTTGCTTTTAATAACTTTTCATCGTTAAGGTCTTTAGATGACACAGACCGAATTTGAAGTTGATCGGATGAAATCCCTAGGAGGAGTTCGTTGAAGTATAGCACCTTGACTTTTAGGCCTACTTTAAGTAAATATCAGCCTTTAGTTGTCCTCAGGGTTGGACACTTATGAATCCTGAAAAGTTTCAAGCCAATTGGACAATGTACACTCAAGTTACACCCACTTCCTGTTTCGATGGCAAAATGCACAAAATGGCCGCCCCGCCACAGCCATGCCCTATGACGAAAAGTTTTTCTTTTAATAACTTTTCATCTCTAATGTCTTAAGATGGCACAGACCAAATTTGAAGTTGATCGGATGAAATCTCTAGGAGGAGTTTGTTAAAGTACTACATGTGGAAATGGCCAAAATTGCACTAATTTCGAACATTCAATTAAAAATGGCGGACTTCCTGTTGGGTTCAGGGTATGGCTCCAATGAGCTTTTCTGTACGTCTTGACATGATACATATGTTTACCAAGTTTCATTAGTCTATGTTAAAGGTACTGAAGGGGCTGAACTTTGTAGGGGGGCACAATTTTGGTGAGTTTTTGAGTATGTTAAGCCCCTCAAAAAGGCGATTAATTTGCCAGAGGAAGAATTCCTTCAGTTTCAATAGGGCCTTCGCTGCTGTCGGCGCTCGGGCTTCTCGTTCTCACTTCACCATCAATGGAAATGTTCAGTTTTATGTGAATTAGAGCAGTCGATTTCCCGCTAGCTCACTTAACAACGCCTCAGCTAATGTTGTGTCAACCTGCAGTGATTAAAACATTAATCCATTATGTCTTCCATTATGTCCGCACTCTCAATTTTTTTGCAGTATTGAATGTAAGAGATAACCACGCCCCCTGATTTGCATATAAGAACTGGAAATAAATAGAGGGAAATAAATAAATGTGGATTTATTAAATAAAAGTCTCTTGAAATAAATAAAAGTGGACTTATGAATAATTACAGCCAGAATATTTACATATATTTAATTATTTATTATTTATTTATTTCATAATGTATTTCAAAGGCATTTTTATTTTTTTATTCATGTATATATGCATTTATTAATTAATTTATGTATTTATTCATTCATTTAATATTGAATAAAACGACATTCCATAATGGCAGGGATGCAAAACATTTCTTTTTTTAAAGATTTTTTGGGGACTTTATTATGTAGGCTAGCTGAAGATGTGGAAGGGGAGAGAGAGAGAGGGAGGACGACATGCAGCAAATGCGCTGCGACAAAGACTGAGCCTTTATGCATGGGGCGCACGCTCTGCCAGTTGAGCTATCCAGGCGCCCCACCTGACGCACGTGTCCTAACGAAATGTCGCTCCCCACCATAATCCCACAATTCTCATTGAAATAGGCTACTTTACTAGCTTTGTAGTTAATTAAACAGGCACGCCACCTATCCCTCCGCCGCACCTGTCGGTCTCCTTCCATGACTGTCTTGGCACAATTAACTGAATCGGAACTGAATCGGCGCAAAAACGAAACCAAAACAATAATCTGCCCTTGGTTTCGTTTTAAAATAATAGAAACCCTGGCTGCAGTGAGACGCAGTCTACGACAATAGTTGTTGGTGAGTGCTTATATTTATCACTTTTAGCTAAATTTTAAACGAATATGAACTGCACCGTTTAATGCAACCTGTAGGTCTACCTGTATCTGTGTCTGTACTGTAGGGCAGAAGATAAAAAAAACTCACTGCGTTGCTCGTTACCTTAAATGACCTCGGCTATACGTTATTTCAGGACAAGCTGAGGATATCAGCAATAAAAGCGCACTTACTGACGTTATGTGTTTTTCTTGGGACAAGTCCTTTACACTGAAGGCATGAGAAGCCTAATGGCCGTCCAAAACAAAAGTAATGGAAGTATAGCTCGTGCGCATGAGTTATCCACATTTAAAAACAAACAAAATCAGCCTTTTTGTCACATGTCTGTCATGAAAATAGGATTTTTCCATAAAGCACAACTATCTCAGTTGTCTGTTTCTCATTAATAATTCACCGAATATACCCAAATTTGAATTTACACAATGCGTCAATAGCAGCCTATATCTCTCTTTTTCATTTCTCAAACTATAGCACAAAGCACCAAGGAAATATTTACGGAAGATGATTAGGGCCACATGTGAAAATGTTATTTCAGTTCTGAGTTTAAACTTCTGAGAATGAAGTCAGAATTCTGAGTTTAAAGTCATGATTTTGACTTTAATCTTCTTAAAACTCAGAATTCTGAGTTTAAACTGAAATAAAATGTTCACATGTTGCCCTAATCCTCTTCCGTTATTATACAATATTGGAAAGTTGATGTACATTTTTAAACCAACCACATCCCGTGCGTGAAACGTTTTAGTGTTATAAATGAAAGCCAACATGTCCATTAAAAACAAGCTGTTAGAGGTTCCATCAAGAAATTTTAAATTAACAAAAGAGCAGCACTATTTCAAATTACTGCATATGAAAAGGCCTCTACTTCTCTGCATCCACTTTATAAACTGGCTTTCTGCGTGATGATTATAATGATGTTGGTGCTCATTAGGACTATAGCCCTCTAAGGTGTAAGTGTGTGAAGTGACTAATTGGAACACAAAAAATGTAGGTGGCTCCCCATTAATTTACAAAAGGTGTTACTTAGTTCTGTTGTATTATTTCCGTCAGTTAAAGCTGTCTTTGATGGATGAGATTAGTTGTGAATGTATAGGCTATATGTTTTCACTTGTTTTCATGTTTACTTGTTTGTTTATTAGCTGATTAGGGCTGGGATGATATGCTTTTGTCCCGATTCGATTCTTTCACGATACATGGGTGCCAATTTGATTTGAATTGCGATTTTCGTTAATTGCGATTTTAGAAGTATTGCGATTCGATAGTATTGAGTAGAGCAAATTTTCATTTCCTTGTTTAACAACAACAAAAGTTAAATAATACACTACTAGAGACATTATATCATGAGACATTTCTAAAAACGAATCCATAAACATGATATATATCGGTGAATCATTGGTAAAAAATAAATAAAAAATAAAATATTGTTTCTGGGGAAAATAATCAATTTTAAAAATCGCCACGATACATACGTGAATGGATTTTTTCCCCCCACCCCTACAGCTGATGGAGTCTGACCATGGATGAGGAGGCTGACCCTGACAACCTAAATGTGAACTCCGTCTTGGCTCAGGAATCCTCAGAACTGTTCGAAGTCCTAAGCAGTCAGTCACCCGCAATCCTAATAAAGTTGTGCCAAATAATGCCTAGTGATGCTCGTCGGAACATCAACATGGACCCTAGTAGCTGTTCTGCAGCAGCAGTAACCGAACATATCAAAGTCATGTTGGAGTACTTCAGGGTGGCCAACCATGCAGATTGCTGCAACTTCCTTCAGAGCATGTGTATCTTATGTGAGGGCATCCCCATGCGCCTGGAGTCGAGGCTTATGTCAGTGGCTGGATATGCAAATAGTGAGTATGAAATAATGCTATGAATGTTGACATGAGATGATAATCTTATTTATATTTTGTACTGATTGCTAATATATTTCAATGTGAGAATAATAAGATGCTTTATTGTCATTGCATGTTAAACACAACCAAATTTGGTTTGGCAGCGATCCATTTAGCTTAGCAGCATATATAAATAAGTATACATTGTAATTTACATCTACATATACTATATATCTATAGAGATATAAAGAGTTGTATACCTTACATACATTGAAATTATACTAAGTAGCCTGTATTTAAATTACAGAGTGCCATTTTAATATTTACAGACAGAATAAAATCAGCCATGCTTGCGGCTCTCTGAGCGTGTCTAGACGCATCTACACTGTAAGCTAACATGCTCACAGTTACAATGCTTACATGCTGAAGTTTATCAGGTATAATGTTTAACAGCTCAACATTTTAGTTTACACTCACTTAACAAAAAGTACAGATAGATATGTACTTCCAGGATCAGAACAACCGTTTCCTGGGGGAAAGTCTTGTGTTTTAACCTCAACTTGTTCTGGGACCCAAACTCTGCTTCCACGCTTGAAAGTCTTGTGTTTTAACCTTAACTTGTTCCGGGACGCGAACTCCACTCCCACGCTTGAAAGTCTTGTGTTTTGCAACCCATCCACTACCACAGCTGCCTCACTTCCACAGTTGCACTTTGGGCCTGGTTGAATCAGATGTGTTTACAGTTGATAGCCCAGTGCAACTACTGTACACGGCGTAAAATGATACGCCAAAAGCCACAAATAAGCATTATGTTACCAAGCAAGGAGACAGTCAGTTCAAGGCAGAAATTCATGTAAAATATAATACATTTAATATGTATGTGTATTAAATGTTCATTTATCAAAAATTACAGAACAGGAAATGAATTGGGGCTGCATTTCTCTCTGTGTGTTAAAACGAAAGTGTGTTATGGAAAGCACCTTCGCATTGCACCATTGTGTAATTAAATAATTCACCGGTGCTGCAGTTCAGCAGAGTCTTTTTTTCACAATAAACGAAAAAGATCCTTATCAGAATAAAATGTATGTGTAACCAATTTGAACAGAAATCTTTGGCCTATTCTGTTTACTTTTGCTTTTCGAATATATAATCCACTGTATCGTGTATGTGCATGGTTGCTCATTTGAGTTGAATATGGTAATCTCATTTGTGGTTACCACAGTTGGCCAACCTACAATTACTAAAAACTGCATAAGTAGTGTGCTATGATTAAACTGTGACTTCAGAACAGTACTACCGCTGAACCCCAAATGGTTTATTGCTCAATTGGGCACACACAGTGTGGAGTGGAAAAACTTAATATTTGGACTTACTTACTCATACCAGCAAAATGCTGCAGACAAAATATATATATATATATATATATATATATATATATATATATATATATATATATATATATATATATATATATATATATATGATTGTGTGTGTCTATGTGTATATATGTAATGTCTACAGGTCTCCATGTTCTTGCATGCACATCTTGCCATACATCCAATGATTGTATGCTACCTACTTCTCCACTACACATTTGACTTTGTTCTGCTGTTATGTATTTGCATATTGAGCACACCCCAAGCTGCTCTCAAAATGAAAGCTGGCTCACCTGGAAGATTGAAATACACAAATGAAATGCAATGTATGGCAAGTGATCGAGTGGTCTGTTTTTTAGGTTGTTTTTTTTACTAAGGATTTCATTATCTTTATTTTGTTTATAGTAAAGCACCCAACCCAAGTAAAAATAGCCTTATTGACAAACTGAAGTGGAAAAGTGAAAGTAAAAGGCAGCCGTGGGGGGAAGCAGCAACGGTCAACATATCATCAGTAAATCTTATGACTTTTGTTTCACTTTGGGAATCCCTGGCATTTCCTTTGATTCTTTTTTTTCCCATCTCTAAATTATTTAGAAAGAAAGTTAAAGTCAAAGCCTAAAAATAGTATGCAACATATACAAAATTCTTGATAGCATTATTCTTTTGGATTTCAAGGTTATTCTTTTGGATATTTCATAGTGTATTTTTGTATGTATTTTATGGCTTGTATGTGTTTTTCTATACTTTAGATGTTTCCGAAAATTCCAGTCCCTGTGGAACAGATGGGAAGTCATCATCACCGCCTTCAGAGCAGCAGCTCATCAAACGGCCACGTATTGGTAGAACATATACATAATGCTTCAACCTTGTTACATTGCAGCTACTGTATAAACTAACATAGCAAATGGCCATTTACTGGTTAAAGCCAATGGATTTTTTAAGAGAACTGCATACAGTGTGGCAGATTCAGCATTGCTGCCAGTAGGTCCTACTGCCAATTGCAGTACTGTAATAAAAAAATGGTAACCATTTATAATAAGGGCACATGAATTATCATGAATTCATGCATGAAAAAGCATGAATTCATTCATGTAGTACTTCATGAACTATCAGTAATGTACACAGATTATAAGTATCTCATGCATGACTTAATGCAGGAACAATAGGTTTATTAATGCATCTGTTAAGGTATTTCAATCATCATGATTTCTGATTTATTAATGATGTTTATGTGTTCCTCATTGGTATATCAGTAGTTAAATTGACCTGAAAAACTTGAATTGAAGTGTTGTAATCACGATTAACTAAAGATTACTTCCTCATTACTTCATCATGTTTGTGGCCCTTCCAATAAAGTGTGGACCTGGTCCATCTTTAACATTGATAAATACGATTCGTGACCCCTCAAATAAAGTCAGCCCTTCTGTCTATTTAGACATCATATTTTTTGAAAAATTACAAATACAAATGAAATCATTAATTTGTACTTCATCAAGAAATTTCAGGTGTACAGACACTTAAAAGTTAGTAAAAAGTTAAATTCATAAATATCTTACTTGGGTGAGCATTGTTCTCAGGCATTACTGTTTAGGTGCCTTATGTTGTTATGTGAATAAAGCAACTATAAGAATGCATCTACAGTATAATTTATTACGTGTAAATTTAGTGACTTCAGTATCATTTTGCCAACTCACTCCTTTATATCCTAATACATTTAGTTTTATGCCACCATTATTCATATCCTTTTTATCAATGTTAAAGATGGACCAGGTCAGCACTTTTTTTGAAGGGCCACAAACATGATGAAGTAATCCATAAATAATGCTTAGTTAATCATGATTACAACACTACAATTCAGGATGTTTAGCCTGTCACTTAGATTTACAAATGAAGAAGACATAAACATTGTTATTAAATCAGAAATCATGATGATGGGAATACCTTAATTGATGCGTTAATTAAGAATACGTTCCTGCATTATGTCATGCATGAGATACTATTAATCTTTGTACACTACTGATAGTTCATGGAGTACTACATGAGTGAATCCATGTTTTTTCATGAATTAAGTCATTCATGAACTCATGATAATTCATGTAGAGTGTTACCAAAAACTCTTCTACATGCAAAAAAGAATTTCCCCTAAATACAGTGTCCTTTAACTGTGGCTGTAAAACAGCAAACCTGACATATCAAAACCCATTAGTTTTCATTTTTGTAATGCAAACTTTGAACTTTTAAAGATTTAATATTTGTAAAAAAGTTTTCAGAGAAAATCCCTTTTTCTGTGTTTGACATTTCAATGTAAAGTATATGGGGTGTGCTGGCAGGTCCAGAGAAAGAGACACTAAATCACAAATGTCATTATTTACATGGAAGAAACCATGAATAATTATATTAACTTAACCAGTTAATTAACCAACCAGCCCTAACCAGTTCTCATGTTCAGATGTGCTGAACCAAAACCAGCTACTTGAATGACCAAGAGCCAACTCTCTCTGCATGAACTGTAAATGTACAGCACCTGATTTAGTTTTTTTGTAGTTAAGGAGTGTTTTGGATTCCATGAATCATTTTATTTGACAGACACACAGACCTTTTCGAACCAAATAATCTGGTTCTTGTACTGTGAATTTTCTAAATGTTGTATCTTGAATGTTGAGTGTTCTAAAATACATGTGTGTGTGTGTGTGTTTTACATATGAACATGAAATTGTCTGTTGAAACTGCAATTAAATATAAAAAAATAAGGAACCTTCTGGCCCTGTGCTGCCCACAAATACTGCCCTCTACAAATAATGTGTTTTATAATGTATTCTACCCACAGATCACTGGGCGCAGTACATCGCTGCAGTGATGCGTTTACTGCAGAGGAGGTGGGAGCGACTCAGTGAGCACCTGGTGAGGGAGGTCCAGCCTGAGAATGTGTGGGTCAGACTAAGAACAGCGAACAGAGGCAGGGACAGACCTGATCAAACCCCTGGATCAGCAGACAAAGGGGGCAGAACACCAGGTTAGCGTGACTTCCTTTTCCTCTCATTCTATATCAGGAATCTGCTGAATTTAAAATATAAATATAATCAGGGTGTGATTTGTGAGAAAAGCAGAGGGTGGGATGTTTTTTGATCATGCACAACAAAACAAAACATGCAAGAATTAAATCCCCCTTCCAATACCATGGATATAATGCCACTCGGCAATGCACAACATCCAATGGAAAATAATCTCAAAGTGAAATAGCACAACGTGGTGGCAACATAAAACACAGTGCTTTCAAGCCGGAGAGCGGAGTTCACTATGCGACAAAAACGAAAATACTTTCACCCATGAAACGCTTGTTCGTTCCTCGGGAGCGTTTTAATCCAAACCACGATCGTTTTCCTAAAAAAAAAACACGGCCTCTAAAGGACCGTCATCTGGCGGTGCCTATACCTGGCTCACAGTCCCCTGTTTAGGCTATTGGTGAAGTAGCATTGATCACTTTGAGGAGGGGGATACATTTTGTCCCCACCAGGGATACAAAATAATTCAGCAGATGCAGGGGTATGTAGATCAGAAAGGGGGAAATCCTATGTATCCCCCCCGGCAAATCGCACCCTGAACAAAATATAGGTTACTTTAATTTGGTGAAAAAAACTGACTTTGAAAGGGTGAAAAAAACTGGTTCTCCTATGGTACAGCTTTGTCATAGGCCCTGTGAGGAGCTATAGGTAGCTCTGTGTATTTTAGCCATTTTTGTATTTTTTTATAATTAGTATTTAAAAAAAAAGTATTTCTCATGTCACAGAAACCACTGAGAGTAAATATTGTGTTTTGGATGTTATTATCATGCTGTCAGGGTTTTTGTTCTGGTGCTCTGCAGAGATCGAACACCCGTCTGCATTCTCTTATCCCCCAGTTGTGCGCCGCGGTTGCCTGGCATCGGCAGCCAAATAACCTTATTTCAGAACTTATTACACAAGAAAAGTACGCCCTTCAGCACACAGACAAAGACTGCAGGCAGCGCTCTTTCATTAGTCATTGCATATTCCTGTAATACGCTAAATAATGTATGATTTATGAGAGAGTAACAACTGAAATTTACACACAACACAACAATAACAATGATTTTTCATTAAACTATGTAGTTTTGTATATGCAAATGAAAAGGATGTACATGTTTATTTGGAAATAGAGCTGGGAAGTGAGATCCGATCACAAGTGGTCACTCAAGACGCATGCGTAGCAAAATTCTGGGGACACCACAGGGCAGATTCAGGTGTAGAATTTATTTAAACAGTAAAAATCCAGGGTAACGTTAATCCTGAAGTCCATAAATCCAAACAGAGGTAGGCAAACCAAAATTATACACAGGACAAACAGAGACTACAAAATAAAACAGGAACTGAAGCATGAAAACATGAACAAGAATGGTACTGGGAAAAAACAACAGAATTCAGCAAAACAGTGAACAAATGACAAGGAAACAAGCAAACAGGGAATAAATTAACACACTAAAACTACAACTGAAAAACCACAACCATGACAATACAGACACAACATTATCCTACTCGATTAAAGACTGCTCTATAATAACTAAACATGTTTTTCACCAAATTTAGAACCTGATGGGGATTATGGGTACATGGATTCCAGAGTGACATTGGAGACCTTCCTCCAGGGATGTGCAGGGAAGGTGACAGTTCTCGTTGGCCAGGCTGGATCAGGAAAAACTCTGCTGATGTCTTGTTTAGGACAGCAGTGGGCACATGGACTAGTAAGTTTACATTTTTCTCATCATTCAATAGTTTTTTAAAATAAATATTTCATCATTATCAAGGATGCTCTGTGTAAATCTGTTGGATTGTTGTCAGGGCATTTTGAGGCAGTGGGGATGCTGTCTTGTCAGACCTTGCGAAAATTGTTGTAAAGTTCTGCAGTGATTGGGCTTGGATGTGGCCAGCAAGCTATATAGCGCCCAAAACGGCGACATATCCCCGGTGTTAAGAGGCCCGCCGCGGAGTCAGCAGTAGCTATGGATGTACAAACTGTTGAGAGCGTAAGTAAAGAAGAGAAGGTACTTTTCGAACAAGTGGCGCATTGACAAAACATACAGCGAAAGACCGTGCAAACATTTCAGACCGTCCTGCCAACCTGTATACATTTTAACATCAATGTAGACTGTAACGATGTTGAAAGCTGCTGCCGTTTTAATCCTGTCGGCTCTCTGCTGCTCAGTTCTACCCCGTGACTGACACCCACACACACACACACACACACACACACATACACACGGTGGATGCAGGAAAAACCGGAGATGAGACGTACAGGATGACCTAAATTGAGGCCAGCTACACTCGTTATTGTAATATCAATGTTAAGTTAAAGTCCAATAAGTCCTTTATCAAACCGTATGTCCCAGGCCAGGATATATATAATAATATAATAAATAAATTAAAAATAATAATATATGTATTAATAATAAAAAATGATTTATTAAAGCAATTCAAAATATGCTAGTGCACTTTCTTTTATAAATTTGAATTCTGGAAAAAGTGGCTGGTAAAAAATATAAGTGGCTGGTAAAATTGGGCATCCACCAGCCACTTTGGCAAAAAGGTGAATTTCCCACCCTGCGCATATACATTAAAGCGAGTGGCAGAAGCTGCCAAGGAAACCATATCCTCCTCAGCCATAAGCTCAGCAGCGGGTGGATTGGGAGGAGCTAGCATTCACTAGCCTGACAAGCCAGCCCCACATCCAGATGTTGGGTCTGGGAACTCACCATTGACGGAGCTCAAGGGGGGCGGGATAAGCGGTTGTCTTTCATATTCCCCTCTGCACGTAATAAGATAGCGCTACAACCAGGCAGAGCAACGAAGAAGGTAGCGAAGCTAGTTGATAGATTAAACTTTAAACTTTTGCTGTCTCCGGTCAGAGAAACTCCGAACACATCTTCCTTTTTTAAGAATGATTTCAGTGCCGTTCTTTATTCTTTCCTCAAAGAAAAGCTTAGCTCCGAGTCTTCCAGAAGACCACTGTTCCCAGCAGCAGCAGCCATAAGCCCCGCCCACCGACTCTATACACAATGTGATAGGCCTGACCAAAATTTGGTTTTTCCAGCTCGCAAGTCAATGGAGAGTGCCTAGACCCCCCCTGGCTGCAAAATAAATTTGCTGCCACTAGGGTGCGTCTAGATTTCTAGGCTAAGCATTCACTGTACCAGCACCGGAACGGAGGGCCAGAAGGAGAGACTTCATCTGGTCCGGGTCAGCGGTCAGCAAGTCTACCTTAGCAGACAGCCCGCTAGACTTGGCCTTCTTCTTCTCTTTCGTCCGAGTCGACTATTAAACGAACAGCTCCAACAAAAATGTCACCTGTCTGTTGTTTGGACGGACCTGCCCCCACTGCTAAAAAAAAAATCCTAAAGGAAACACTGACCTTTATTAGATAAGGTCATAAACGCCACTCAGCATAGCGAAAGCGCTCAGCCACAGTGAAACAAACAAGTGTATACAGGAGAGGGGAGCGAAAACACTCACTACCACGACACGTCACACTGGTAAGTAACACAGCCACTGTAAACACTAACAGCAAGCGAACACGCCCACGTTAGTAATTGAGGCCACATGGCTATCAGATAATGTCATTAACTTCACTCCGCACAGCGAAAGCACCAGCCGCGGTGAAACAAATAATTATAACAGGAGAGGGAAGCGAACACACTCCCTTCACCGACACAATGTGTTTAAACTGGTGAATACAGTTGCAGTAATTATTAACACAGAGCGAACACGCTCTGACGATGTTACACGTTCATTAACGTCACTCAGCACATGCAGCGAAAGCGCCCAGCCGTAGCGAAACAAACAATTGTATACAGGAGAGGGAAGCGAGCACCCTGCCGTCACTGACACAATATGACGTGTAGGTGAATAGTTACACTGGTAATCAATACAGCTACCGTAAACATTAACACATAGCGAATACGCTCACGTCAGTGATGGAGTTACACGTTATCATTCAAGGTATAAACGTCACATAGCACAGCGAAAGTGTCCAGCCGTAGTGAACAATACGTGAAAGTGGTTGTTGAAATGTTTTGCCGTGGCTCTAGGAGCGCCATACAGAAATGCGGCTTTACTCGTAATGTCTATCCCCAGCCACCGTACCTCACTGGGTTACTGAGACACGGTACAGTACAGTGGTTACAGTTAGGGCTGGGCAATATATCGATACTATATCGATATTTTGATATGAGACTAGATATCATCTTACATTTTGGATATCGTAATATCGTGATATGACATGTGTTGTCTTTTCCTGGTTTTGTCCACTTTTTTGAACTCAACAGACTTAGACATTGTGTCCACATGACTGATGAATATTTATCTAAAATCTAAGTGTAAAGATATTTTATTAAAGCACCAATATATCGATACTATATCGATATTGTGATATGAGACTAGATATCATCTTTGATTTTGGATATCGTTATATGACATAAGTGTTGTCTTTTCCTGGTTTTAAAGGCTGCATTACAGTAAAGTGATGTACTTTTTTGAACTTACCAGACTGTTCTAGCTGTTCTATTATTTGCCATGACTGATGATTATTTATCTAAAATTTAAGTGTAAAGATATTTTGTTAAAGCACCAATTGTCAACCCTAGAATATCGCCGCAATATCGATATCAAAGTATTTTGTCAAGAATATCATGATATCTGCCACAGTGAAACAAACAGTTGTACACAGGAGAAGGAAGCGAACACACTACCTTCACTGACACAATGTCAACACAAACGAAACAATCTTACCAAGCGTAGAAGTTGCTAGTGGGTCCGGAGCGTTCGCCTGAATGGTCCGCCGTTCGCCTGAAGCCGAACGGCGAATACGTCCGTCCCCTTCCCTGAAGAGGGACAGCTCGGCCACAACTCTGATCGAAATCGCAAGGCTACAAGCGGCGAGCATTGTAACAATTCCAACTAAAGCTAATGCTAATGCTACCACAGATGGTAGACTACCGGCTTAGCGAGAAAATGAAAAAGCAATGAGCTTTGGGATGACACCGGAACTTAATACCTTGGGTAGAGTCCTCCCAAGGTCAAAGGTGATGTCATTCTATAGCCCCACTAATTATTTTTAGCCTTTGAATGCATTTTTTCAGCCCTTGAAATTCTCAGCAGTCACTATGAGATATTCACTACTTGTCTTGGATCAAAGTTTGGATAAAAAGTTGAGTGTTTAAAAAAAAAGCATTTAATAAAAAAATCGGACACTGATATTACCCACAATGCATCTCATCCCCCAACACTTCAGTGGGAGATTTGGCTATGTTCTGCTTGATGTGGTTAATTTAGCCTTACGCTGTTCCCCTTTAACTGTTCCTACTCTGTTTGTTTCATGCTCTCATTTTGTGATTATTATATTCTCTCACTGTTTCTCTCACTGTTTGTAGTTATAGTAATTAGTTACACAGAGCGAACACGCTCACGGTAGTGATCAAGGTTATACGTTTATTAGATACGAGAGACTACCACGACACGTCACACTGGTAACTTAGTAATTAAGGCCACATAGCTATCAGATAATGTCATTAACTTCACTCCGCACAGCGAAAGCACCAGCCGCAGTGAAACAAATAATTGTACACAGGAGAAGGAAGTGAACACGCTACCTTCACTGACACAATGTCAACACAAACGAAACAATCTTACCAAGTGTAGAAGTTGCGAGTGGGTCCGGAGCGTTCGCCTGAATGGTCCGCCGTTCGCCTGAAGACGAACGGCGAATACGTCCGTCCCCTTCCCTGAAGAGGGACAGCTCTGCCGCAGCCTTTGGAGGGCGAAAAAGTCCGCAACTCCGATCAAAATCGCAAAGCTACAAGCGGCGAGCATTGTAACAATTCCAACTAAAGCTAATGCTAATGCTACCACAGATGGTAGACAACCGGCTTAGCGAGAAAATGAAAAAGCAATGAGCTTTGGGATGACACCGAAACTTAATACCTTGGGTAGAGTCACCCTAAGGTCAAAGGTGATGTCATTCTATAGCCCAACAAACTATTTTTAGCTTTTGAATGCATTTTTTAAACCCTTGAAAGTTGGTGCACACATCAAAATCTGTGAGCATTGCGAGACTATACATTGATTAGGTTGATGCATGTTTAGCTGGCACCATAATGCCCCTCTAATACATGGAAGGCCTTAATTTGGACAAAGTTGCTCCCATCATTTTGGACAATTTTCCAATTGGCTTCCATTAACTTTCCTAGCGCAACATATTGGATGGAAGAAATGTTACACAATTTGCAGTGCATCATTTCCAGTGTCTTTACCCAGAAAATAATGTCTCGAAGGGGCGAGGGCCCATTTATCGCTGTTTGCAGCTTTAATTATTTTGATTGTTTTTATTATTGTTAAGAAGAAATAGAATAATGAGCTACACAAAAACAATAGGGGAGTCTTCTTCAAATGGCGCCAAACTTTAAAATAATAATCTAATCTTTGGGTTGTATAGCAAAAGTACCTACGTTTTTGCACATTTGCATTTGTGCCATCCAACTCTTGCGTCAGCTGACACAAAATGTCACCTAGAAACTATTTAAGACACAGCTTTCTGAGTAACTAAACCGCGGACCAGCACAAACTGCCAGCTGCCTTTTCCAATTATAGGGGAACTCCACAAATCTTCTCGGTTTACAGGTCTTGGGGGGTATGTGTAAAAGAAGTTGTATAAGTCCTTTTGTGACTCCAGACGGAGCTGAGTGAAGTCTGCTAAATTACCTCAAGTAATGTCATAGGCATCTAAAGGCTGTCTAAATCCTGTCCAAACCTTTCTGTCACAGTTAAAACACATTTAAAGGTTCCCTCTGGTGTTAAGTTTTGATCAAACAAAACGTAATTTATACATTTAAATGTAAGCTTACTTCAGGCTAAGGCTAAAGCTATTTATTTTTAGATCATCAGTCAATATGAGATATTCAATACTTGTCTTGAATCAAGGTTTGGATAAAAAGTTGAGAGTTTAAAAAAATCCATTTAATAAAAAACCTGACACTGATATTACCCACAATGCATCTCATCCCCCAACACTTCAGTGGGAGATTTGGCTATATTCTCCTTGATGTGGTTAATTTAGCCTTACGCTGTTCCCCTTTAACTGTTCCTACTCTGCTTGTTTCATGCTCTCATTTTGTGATTATTCTATTATCTCACTGTTTCTATTCCCCTCACTCTTATTTCATGTAGGGTCCTATCCCTTCATCCTACCTGTTTGTCCTGCAAGAGTTTCGTCAGCTCAACGTACTGTCCCACCCTCTCTCCCTGTCTGAGCTGCTATTCCGACACTACCTCCCTCTGGAAGGGGGCAACGACGAAAAGGTATGCAGGTAGCAATACTACAACAGCACCTTCATAAATCAGAACTTTTCTGATGTTACATTTAAAAGCAGTACTTTAAACAGCAGATTACATTTAGCATAACAGCTACACTACTTTACAGAAATCAATGTTCAGACTGCTCTCTTGTTGATTGGAAGGTCATAAGGGGCAAAAAAAGTTAAAAAAAAAAAAAAAAAAAAAAAAAAGAAGTGAGAGCAAGAGAAAAGTTATTCAGATTGAATGACAGGGGTTATCTAGTAAAGTGCTACAGTCAAGGGCATAGGTTTGGTCTCAGAAGTAGGAAGGTAAGTCCAAAAACTGCTTTTTTGTATTAACATACATTTATATAATAATACAAAGTGATA
Organism: Perca flavescens; assembly: GCF_004354835.1. Lineage (NCBI taxonomy): Eukaryota > Metazoa > Chordata > Actinopteri > Perciformes > Percidae > Perca > Perca flavescens. The sequence continues at coordinate 6,988,876 of NC_041338.1, read as the reverse complement.
AAATTAGTCACCATACAGCAAGGTCAATAATATTGGTTGTCCATTAGTAGTACAGTCAAAGGACTTGTGTAAAGAGAGTTTAGAGAATAATGGGTTGATAATATTGCCATTGAACATGCCCACCAGTGAGATATTTATATATATATATATATATATATATATATATATATATTTTTTAACCATGTTTTTATTCAAGAAAGGTAAAACAATACAGATCTAATCATTTGGTTACAGTGTCTTGATTTCTGTTTTCTCGTTTGAAAATCAATCCCATCCCACCCACAACACCCACATACTGCCATTAACAACAAAGCAAAAGCGAGAGAAAAAAAAAAAATTAATTAAAAAAAGAAATAGAGAAATACTTATTTTTTTCTAATTTCAGGAATAGCATCAGGTCGTTAAGCCAGACTGACGCATACGGTGGTTTAGGAGATTTCCACTTCAATACTATCCCTCTACGATCCAACAGGGAGGCAAAAGCAAACGCGTTTCTCTTATTAGTGGTCATTAAGACCTCACTTACTGTAAGAGCCAATTAGTGCTCTTGGTATAAATAGGAACCAATCTTTGGTTCCTCAGGTGTAACCGGGAAGCACATACAGTTTTTGACCACGCACACGCATACACACACCCACCAACGCCACACAAGCATACACAAGCATACACAAGCATACACAAGCAGTAATTTGTCTGGAAAACCAACGAATATCTGCTTGTGTATGTAAATCTATTAACTTCGGACAAGTCCAAAACATATGAACCATGCCGGCTGAAGTAGAATTACAGCGGTCACACCTGTCATCAATGTCTGGGTATATTTTGGACAGTTTTGATTTGGTATAATAAATTCAGTATCTCCATCCCAAGTTCTTCAGTCCAATCAGTTCTGATTTTATCTAATGACCGGTGAGATATATTTTAAACCGATGGTCAGCTTCCTAGGAATATTTTTTGAAAGGCTAGCAAACCTAGCAATCGCGACTAGTGTATGTCTTTAATACGGTGGCCAACAGGGGCAAACGCCCTGCAACTTAAGAAAACACATGCAAATAGACAAAACACAAGCAAATTAATAAAACAACTTAATTAATTTGACAACACATGTGCAGCATTCGGCAACACAATACAACAGCATATACACACAATACAACCAAATACATACATGCACTGCTAATAAAAAAACGATACAAAAAGAAAAGCACGAAAAAACCCGAAAAAAGAAGCGATGCAAAAAGAAAACCAACTTCATTAATTTGACAACACATGCACAGCATTTAGCAAATGCGCTGCAAATACACACAACACAACCAAATACATAAACGCGCTACAAATACACACAACACAACAAAATACATAAACGCTCTACAAATACACACAACACAACCAAATACATAAAAGCGCTACAAATACACACAACACAACCAAATACATAAACGCGCTACAAATACACACAACACAACAAAATACATAAACGCGCTACAAATACACACAACACAACCAAATACATAAACGCGCTACAAATACACACAACACAACAAAATACATAAACGCGCTACAAATACACACAACACAACCAAATACATAAACGTGTACAAATACACACAACACAACCAAATACAAAACACGCTGCAAATAAAAACGATACAAAAGAAAAGCACGAAAAACCCGAAAAAGAAGCGATGCAAAAAGAAAACCAACTTCATTAATTTGACAACACATGCACAGCATTTAGCAAATGCGCTGCAAATACACACAACACAACCAAATACATAAACGCGCTACAAATACACACAACACAACAAAATACATAAACGCGCTACAAATACACACAACACAAACTAAATACATAAAAGCGCTTACAAATACACACAACACAACCAAATACATAAACGCGCTACAAATACACACAACACAACAAAATACATAAACGCGCTACAAATACACACAACACAACCAAATACATAAACGCGCTACAAATACACACAACACAACAAAATACATAAACGCGCTACAAATACACACAACACAACCAAATACATAAAAGCGCTACAAATACACACAACACAACCAAATACATAAACGCTACTTAAAATACACACAAACACAACAAAATACATAAACGCTATTAAAAACACACACAACACAACCAAATACATAAACGCGCTACAAATACACACAACACAACAAAATACATAAACGCTCTACAAATACACACAACACAACCAAATACATAAACGTGCTACAAATACACACAACACAACCAAATACAAAAACACGCTGCTAATAAAAAAACGATACAAAAAGAAAAGCACGAAAAAACCCGAAAAAAGAAGCGATGCAAAAAGAAAACCAACTTCATTAATTTGACAACACATGCACAGCATTTAGCAAATGCACTGCAAATACACACAACACAACCAAATACATAAACGCGCTACAAATACACACAACACAACAAAATACATAAACGCGCTACAAATACACACAACACAACCAAATACATAAAAGCGCTACAAATACACACAACACAACCAAATACATAAACGCGCTACAAATACACACAACACAACAAAATACATAAACGCGCTACAAATACACACAACACAACCAAATACATAAACGCGCTACAAATACACACAACACAACAAAATACATAAACGCTCTACAAATACACACAACACAACCAAATACATAAACGTGCTACAAATACACACAACACAACCAAATACACAAACACGCTGCAAATAAAAAACGATACAAAAAGAAAAGCACACAAACCCCAAAAACAAATGCAACAAAAAAAAAACAGATTACACAATGGAAGTTCTCCAGACATCTAGAGGGAGCAGCTAAGTGGAACAGCTGGAAATTTGACCCCACGTGGAGAGGGAGAGAGCGAGAGAGAGAGAGAGAGAGAGAGAGAGCACGTTCAATCTCAGAACGGTGTGCAGATCCTATACTGTAAATATTAAGTCTATGTTTGAGATATGTTTTCTCTCGTTTGGTGGGTGTGTCTCGGCTCAGGTCACAGGTGATACTCAATCAGCAGAGACGTCTCTAAACTCATGCTAATAACAAATGTAAAACTGCATCAGCGTTTAACGTTGACGTTTGTTTAAGCCATATTACATGAGAGGGTTTAATTTCGAGGTCCGAAAGGCGCATCACTGAAGTATAGGCCTCCTCAAGTGTAGCCTAATATTGTGATTATACAACACAATAAGTGATCAATCTGAATTCATATTGTGGAGCAATTCGCTCTTGAAATTCAAAAAATACAAAAACAGACAGGATTTGTAGTCCCTCCCTGTTTAGTAAACCAGCCAATTTACCGTGGGATTTATCAAACTGAATATATCCCGCCCGCACATAAACACAAAACTGCTTTGCTAGCTAGCTAGGATGTTGTAACTAAGACATCTGCTTAAAAGTATTCATTAGCATGATTGCCGTACTGTTTAGTTCAAAAACATCCAAAACACCAAAGTACGAAGAGCGGACCAGACGCAAGCTTTTATTTTGAAAAGTCGAAGGTCGGGGACGGCACCAGCCGGGAGGGCATGAGATGGGAGCATAGACTGTATATTAATAATATATTATATTATTTTATTAATAATAATAATAATAATAATATGAATTTAATATACAGTCTATGGACGGTAGGGCATGAGACAGGAGTTCTCTTTTTACTATGCAGCCATACCTGACTCTAATAAAAAGGCAGAGTGCTCTCTCCCCGTGGGGTCGAAAATCCAGCTGTTCCACTTAGCTGCTCCCTCTAGAGGCCTGGAGAACTTCCGTTGTGTAATCTGGATGCAGCGAGGTTTTTTGTTGCATTTGTTTTCGGGGTTTGTGTGCTTTTCTTTTTGCATCGTTTTTTATTTGCAGCGCGTTTGTGTATTTGGTTGTGTTGTGTGTATTTGCAGGGCGTTTATGTATTTGGTTGTGTTGTGTGTATTTGCAGCGCGTTTGCGGAATGCTGCACGTGTTGTCAAATTAATGAAGTTTTCTTAATTTGCTTGTGTTTTGTCTATTTGCATGTGTTTTCTTAAGTTGCAGGGCGTTTGCCCCTGTCGGCCACCGTACTTTAACCCTTAGAGAACGGAACTCCCACCTTTACACTCTGCTCCTAAAAATGTGTAAATCAAAAAAAAATGTAAATGTACGGAGTTCACCTAACTTCTGGAGTGTTAAGGAATATTTAGTTAATGTTTCTACATTTACAAATCTTTTGGATCAATATGTTTTGTGTGTTTATTTAGTAAAATTTGATGAAAACACGTCTGTTTGTTTCATGACACAATTTTAATACTTTTATTAATTGTTATGGTTTATTGACTTACCTAACCTTCCTTAGCTTAGGTTGTACTGATTTTAGGGCTAGGAAGCATTTGAAGATACAAGAAATGAAATCACAACAAGCAAATATACCAATGTAGGCACTGGCTGACCTTTCCTATTGCAGAGTTCAAAGGGCTAATGCATTACAGTTGTCATTCTTACATTCCTCATGTCTTGTGTTCTGAGCAGAGAGCCATTGTGGATTACCTACTTTCCAATCCAGAGCAAAGCTGTTGGGTGCTGGATGGCTATGAAGAGTTTAACAGCAAACTCACCAGACAAGAGGTGCAGAGAGAGCTTTTTGACCCAGAACAGCCTCTGCCTGTTGCAGATCTCATCTCAGGGCTGTTAAATCGCCATCTTCTTCCAGGATGTACTGTGGTGGTCACTTGTCGTGCACGCGATGTCATGGATTTTGAAGGCATATCGGATAAAGTTGGGCAGCTGCAAGGGTGGGACTGCCACGAGATCAAGGAGTATGTGGACAACTTCTTTCAAATTAAAGGTAAAAACATCCTTTTATATTTACATTGAGATATTTGTTATTCTGAATAGTGTCACGAAGGGGATGAGGGAGAGTGTCATCAAGGAAAGGACCCAAAGTCAGACAGTCAAGACAGCAGGACGATTTCAGTGGTGTATTTATGAAATGTAGCTTACACACAGTCAAACAAAGGAAGGCAGACTTGACCAGGCTGGACAGGCAGTAGATCCAGCAGGCCAGTAACAAGCAGACAGGTAACAGGACTGAATATGCCTATTACTCATAGACTCTGGAGTTACATTATGTAACTTTCATTATATTTTAAAATAGACTCCGCTCTCTAATGCTGCGTTTCCACTAACCACGATTTTGCCGTTTTTGGCAGGGCAATTACATACAAAGTCAATGCAAAGACCCAAATAGACGCGAAATTCCGGCGAGCGGCGTGAATGACACAAATGCCACAACGTGAATGACGTGAACATGCGTCATTCATGTAATTTGAATGTTAAGTTTGGTTTGTAGAGGCGAAATGCAGGGTGTCTTCTGTTGATCAGCCTATCCATCCATCCATATGTCCGTCCATCCATCCATTCATCCATCCATCCATCATCTATAACCACTTATCCTCAGAAGGTTGCCAATCACTGTTTCACTGTGCCACACCTAGTTTGACCTACTATTGCTTAATTCTGTAACTGTATACTACATGTAGTTGTATAGTTGGTGGTATAGTGGTTATTGTAGTTATTTGGGTCACTTGGTTTCTGTTCAACACTTATTTTGCATTGAAGAAACTTGCTTTATCATAGTATTTCTAAGTCCCTTTAAAACATGGTAGCATTAAAGAGAATTTCCATGAACTCTACTTTTCCTGGTGGCTACTATGTTGGCTGCGAAAACTGTATAAAACTGTAAAAAGAAAATAACACGTGATGATGATCAGGAAGACTTCAAATTATTAAGTTGCATTATGGGAGGTATAGCATCAAGTGTTTTTGGAACTTTAACCATATTAGGAATTAAAAGTCAGGAAATCTCTTGCTGTGTCTAAAATCACGCACTTCTGTCTTGCTATTTTAAGTGCATAAGTGCGTCTACACTAAGAAGTATGAAGCAAAAGGCAGTGCACTCCGAGTACCTGGATGCTGCACTTATAACAAAAAGTTGAGTGTGGAACGCTGGACACTACTCACCCTTAACAGTTGCCCTCTTAGCTAAGCAGCGAAGCTATGGGACCACCAACTTATTTTCAATCTTGTGAAAATGGCCGGCGTGGAAGCTGCAGCAGTTGCGATTTAAACTGCCAACACTGAACTATACAAATGTAATTTATACATGCATTTTCACTAAGATGAAGCAAGAAGAAGAAGAAGTTATATGTTGCATAACAGCAGTCTGCAATTTGTCACTACACTACCCTGTCAATATATACGACCAAATAATGCACGACGCAAGTAGCTAATTATAGTGTAGTGTTTACTACATGTTTACTACATGTAAGTATCCAAACTGAGACACAGCATTGCTCCGCTGCATTGATTTTTACCATGCAAATCATCCAACTTTAAGGGGGTATTTTGTCATCATCCATCCATCTTCATCCGCTTATCCGGGGTCGGGTCGCGGGGGCAGCAGCTTCATCAGGGGACCCCAAACTTCCTTTTCCCGAGCCACATTAACCAGCTCTGACTGGGGGATCCCGAGGCATTCCCAGGACATGGTTGAGATTTAATCTCTCCACCTACTGCAGTCCTGGGTCTTCCCCGAGGCCTCTGGCCAGCTGGACGTGTCTGGAACACCTCTCTAGGGACGCGCCCAGGGGGCATCCTTACCAGATACCCGAACTGTATGTGTGTCAATTGTATTTTGTGTGCAACACCACATTTTTGGGTGTACTCTTTTTAAGACTCCAAGGGTACTGTTGCATTTTGAAGTTGACTTTGCACATCCACACGTGTTTTAAGTTATTCCAGTTGACCACTGCTCAGCTTGAAGTCGGGCTGAGCTACAGTATGCTGGGTATTACATAAGATCACTAAACTTTGTGTCATAACAAGAATCAAAACAGGTGCAAGCTGCCTGCAAGCTGCACCAGAAGGTTGGCTTCTTGTATAGATACAAATCCTGCTTTCCTATATCTTGCAGGAAAAGAATTGTGGAAGCTACTCCCTTGCCTGTTTTGGATTATGAGGATGATTTATAGGCATGCTGCAACGTTAAAACCCCTTTATTCGATCGATCATTCTGACCTTAGATTTATTACAGATGCAAGTTATAACACTCACCACTGTCTCTTGTATGATAAGACTTGTTAGCCATATCTTGAGATGAGGCGAAATGGTCATTGGTTGGTTTTCATCGGTAAAGCACTTCTTGGTAAATCCCCCCATTACATTGTTGTTAACTCCATGTCAATCAATTTTCCACTCATTCCAATGAATGGCTTTTACTTGAGGTCTCTCATACTCACACTCCACATTCCTGGAATGCGGCACAAAGCACTTTAAAATTGGTCCCTCCCCCATCAACCAGTCAATTTTAGGCCTTGATGAGTGAATTCTGTGTATATTTTTGGGTCTGCTCTTTTTTATTGTATCTGTTGTAATTTAAATGTTATGGTCTATTTGTTTAAATGTATGCTGTACACTCGGCCCCATTGAAAATGAGGGTCTCCCTCAATGGGCCCCGAGTTTTAAAGAGAGGTTCGAAATTAAATTAAATGAGGCGCAGTAAAACTAGCAGGAGAGTCAGGGATATGTGAATCAAGCCCACACAGTTCTGATCAGGCAAGTGTGTGGGTCTTCCTTTAATTTCAACTAATTTACATCTCAACTTTAAAGGTCACAAAGCTGTTGGGGTGCAGGCAGCAGATCTCCTTCTTGCCAGTCGACACCTACTTGCCATGTCATCCCTCCCTGCACTCTGCAACATCTGCTGCATCTGTCTGGAGCATTTACTGATGAACGGGGGAGACCCAAGAGGGATGCAGATACCAGAAGAAACAGGAACTGAGAGGAGGAGAAAAGCGAGAGAAAAAGAAGAAAAAGGAGTACAGAATGCAGGAGGAGGAAGAGGAGAAGAGGGCAGTATAGGAGGGAGTTATGCACAAAGCAGAGATCAAGGGGGAAGGAGAACGAGGTGTGAAGACATAATGATGGGCGGCACAAATGGTAGAGGCCAGATACCTTCCAAACAAGTCCAGATACCCTCCACCCTCACCCAGGTCTACCTCACTATTCTTGATGCCTTTCTGAGCCGTGACCCTAATACAAGAGGAGGCAATCCCGAGCCAAAGACCACACCACATAGGTGAAGGGTGAAGGCTGAGTAGAGCACTAAACATATTAACACCATTCTACACCACTAATACCATACATAACTAATGAAGAATTTCAATGAATGTGATTGACAAGGTAAAATCAGAGCTTGATCCTTCAATATTACATTCATTTTAGTATTTTACACAGAAGGAGAAGTAATTCAGGAAAACCCCTACAATGATTTATTAATATATTTTTTTAAATGATTTAAAGAGTTGACATAAGATGGTGCAGTTCAATAAGAACACGGTAGCACACAAATATAACTTAAAACCATGTACACATAAACATACAAATTTATCCAAAATTAAAAACCCACTAGTGCAATGTTTTCACATAAAAAAAATTTTTGTCTCTTTGTGCAGTTTTGTGTGTGAGTTGAGTCAGCTGGCCTGGAAAGGCTTAGAGGACAGCAGGATCCTCTTCATGGAAGAAGACATCTCTCAGGATGTTTTGGAGTTTTCAATCAGGACAGGGCTCCTCGCACAGGTCAGACTTGACTGCAGAGCATGTGTGTATGTTCTATGCATATCTGAAATTAAATGGCAGTAGTAATTGTGGGTGGAAGAGGTGGGGGGAGTTCTACATTATGTAGTCGAGCCAAAGTAGTGCACTTTTTAATTAATTAAGTTCATCGGTTATCAGGCAAATAAAACGCGATACAGATAATCTGCAAACTGCCAAAAAAAACGGCCCGATAATCGTCCAGGGACGATTAGGGCCAATAATCGCTCTATCCCTACTATGGCAGTTCTAGTGTTAAAGCCTCACAGAGGCGTAGCTGAAGACTGTTAGTCTTGTTAGTGACATAATATAAAATATGTTTTTCCATATCTTCGTGTCAGGTGGAGCTCAGACGTGAGGATGGGATTCTTGTCAACTCCTACCGCTTCATTCATCTGACAATACAGGAGTTTTTGGCTGCCCTCAGAATCATGACCAGTACTGATGTTAGTGACATGCAGCTCAAGAAGAGGTAGGGAATTGAATTCAGAGAAGCTAAATGGAGCTGGAGGGGAACAGGGGTTATATGTTTCAAGGTGATTGTAGTCTTCCTCTATGGAGCTGTTGATCTTGTGGCCTTTCTAAAGGCAGTTGCAGTAACCAGATAACTGTGGTAATTATACGTACTGTGCATGGAATCAATATAATTATACAGCCTCAAGCGTCAATCCATGGTTCAAACGTTTTCGCGCCCAAGCGAAGGAAGCAGCTCAATTGCCAAAGTCAAAGCCACAAGCAGCAATGAGCGGGTTTCAGGGTTCACAAAATCACATTAGCTGGTTTAATTCTGTATAAAAACATGTAAGACCAAACACACACCTGTTTCATCATCAAGTCCCATCATTTCACAACTCTTTATCCAATTTTAACACATCTTGGTGGGTATGTTCAGGTCTTCATCCCAGATGTCTCCATCAAGTTTTAGCAGGATTGAGCTGCTTGAGTTATGGCCAATTCCCTGCTAAGACCAGCTAAGCTCTCTTAATTAATGGTCGTCATGTTTTTTTAACAATCTTGCTCATTAGTAGAAAAGTGTACCTCAGCCCCACAATGCTGTATTCCAATTTTGTTGTTGATAGAAACAAAATTAACAAAAGCCTATTCATATTACTGCTATTCTGTTTTCTGTTTGTGCAGATAAGCTAAACAAAACCCATCATGGCGGACTTCTATGGTCCAAGAGGCCTTTTTGTTGAGCACGTTGAGCTGGATTTCTGTGACAAATTTGAATTAAATTGGTTTTACGGTGTGAGGTGCATGGCTTATCGAAGTTTTCACTTTTTTGGGCTGTGGCCCAAAATGTTTTGATTGCAGCAATGAGTTCCGATTTCGTTTCAGATCAGGCGACATACAGTATTAAATAGAAAAGTCAAACATTTGTTATTTAAACGTTATATTCAATATTAACATTCTTAATGTGTCCCAGTTTGTTTCGAGGGCCCTGTTTTAGAAAGCAGGTTTAACAAACTAAATAGTCATTTTAACACAGTTAATGAAATGCTATTAAAAACATGTTCAGACTATATGCAGCCTATTTAAAAAAACTCACTTTCAAACTACATTCTGCAGCTGCACCACAATACTGCTCACCCAGAAATATAAATATATAAACATATAATATCCGGTATTAAAGGAATTGTCTATATTGTCTATTGTATTGCAGGAAAATGTCAGTATGACCAATCACATCATGTGTACAGAGTGCCGTATTATGAACACAGAGAAAGGACATGCAGAGGGTTTTTTATACGGCTTGTTACTTCTTTATAGCTTACTGGTGATACCGCCATTTTACCACACAAGCCTGATACGTATGCAAAGTTTCAGGTGTTTTTACGCATGTTTCAAATATGTTCAAATATGCAATTATTCTGGTAGCAAGTGGCAATGAACTGAACCTCGCATGTTGGGTGTGCGAGCTGACACCGGTCGAATATATTACATTATTAACATACTTTTTTACCATTTCCTGTGTCCATAAGTGTCTACGACAAATGGTTTATGAACAGTAACCAATAAAAAAGAAACTCTGTTGAGTGCAATGATGCCTTCTTCAAGAGTCTATGTCAAATGTTATAAAAGGGGGCGTGGCTAGAGTATAGCGTGCGGCGTGAGACATGCATTATGTTGCTTAATATCAAGTGGAGACCACATAAAGCACATTTCATGTAAATCGGATGTTTGTCACATGAGGCTAACTTCCTGTTGCCAGTAGTAAGCGCTATGACTATAACTCCATGTTCCACCAAAACAAGTTCCTTCCAGAGACTGCGTCCGGAGCTTAGCCTATGACAGTTGTGATTGGTTTAAAGAAATGCAAAGAACCTAGAACCTTTTTTCACCTATCCTAGAATGTATCCGTGGTGTAGACAGACCTTAGTCCACAGTACTGTAGAGGCCTGACAATGCATCTACCATGTAATTATTATGAATATTGGAGATTTATTTTGCAAGAATTTGCAGTTATTTTTTAATTGTTTGTTGTTTACAGTACTGTTTACAGTAAACATGTTGATGCACTGTGGACTACATTTTTGATGATTCAAAAATCTGGCTAATTGTTTGTGGAGGACAGTCTGAAGATAAGTAGTAAGTTTTATTTTATTAAGGTTATTTTTTTGAGCTTTTCTGCCTTTAATGGACAGGACAGGTGAGAAAGGGGGCGAATACATGCAGGAAATCATCACAGGTCGGAGTTGAACCCTGGACCTCTGCGTCGAGGCATAAACCTCTAAATACGTGTATATGTGTGCCTGCTCTACCCACTGAGCCAAACCGACCACAACACTGTAGTAAGGTTGATGTCAATTGAGCAAAATATGTGGAAGGAGGTAGGTTTAATTAGTTTTACAGTTTTTAATAAACACAGAGTGATGTTTTTAATAATTCACGACAGCTCAAAGCATGGGAAAAATTTTGCTCACTTGGCCTTTCATTTTGGTGAAAGTTACAAAGTGCTAGCATGTACGACTGAGTGTTTGTGCAACCATCAGGACTATAAGCCCACAAAGCTAGTTGAGGAAGGTTGGCATAGGACCGGACCTATGTGTAAAGTTTTGTTTCTTTTCACGCATTGAAAGGAAGATTTCCTAGTAGAAAGAAGGAGAACTAGAGAAACTAGTTTAAATGCTTAAAAGCTGACGCTATACTGGATTGCTGGCTTAAATGTGTAAGAAGAACTTGTCTAATTAGTATGAATGTCATTGAAAAGTTGATTAATACCAATATTGTATGACAGTTGTGGAATATTGGAAGTATTTTTTTTTAAGCTGATGCTAAACTGAATTGCCCGGTTTTAATTTGGATGAAAAAGCTGTGTGTGTAGGACGTACAGGTGATTTATTTAGGTTTTTTGAATTTTGGAATGTGAGATGTCTAGAATGTAGTTGCTATAAGCAATGCCTACTTTAATCAAAATTCACAATTTAATGCATTAACTGACTCATGACCTTAGATTGTGCGATCCCAATTCCGTCCGAATCCATGCAGCCAATTAGGACAAATAAACCTTTTTTTCATTTGTGTCACCCTCTAGAGGAGAGGCACAATGTGCTTAATGTGTAAGCTTAGTTACTACTCTGAACATGTGTTTCAAATATCACCGTAATCATTAGTGGGCCAGAGGTACTTTTGGATTATCTGAATAACGACACAAGGTGCAGAGTACTATAGAATTTCAGGACATAATGTAACACTCCACGCCAGGAACATACCAGGAATAACCTGGAACAAGATGAGCCTTGTAAATTGAGCATGCCATGGGATGTCCTTTCTCTCTAAAAGGAAGCCAGGAATTCACAGATGCAAGCACAACGCGGATGGTCTAGTAACAGTAGTGGAGGCTCAAGGGGCCAGCAGGGGTGCCGGGGTGGGGGGGGGGAGCGGGGGTTTGGCACTGACACATCAGACGTCACATAGCAGGTGTTACCCAATAAAAGCCTTCTTGTTTATAGCCACATTATAAATTATATCGACAGTTTTTCTTGATGCCTAATACCTTTCTGGTAGAGAGTGTGTGATGTTGAGTGTACTTCACCAGTCAACTGAAAGACATGTCAGCAAGATTAACTGAATTACTTGAACTGTGCACTTTATTTCATCAACACTTTTCAGCACACAGGGCTCAACACTAACTTTTTAAAGTGGTTGCCCGCTTGGCAACCAGGCATTGGGTTGGGTATCCATCCTCTAATGCCTTACTGTATATTATGTGAATTCTTGTTCTCATCTGGCTGGAGTGGCCAGGAACTGACCTCTACACAGCAACGTAATGGAGGTGTGTACCTTAATCTTAGTCCAAATACAATATTGACTTTGCTTTATCTTCTTCCTTACTGCTCTCTCAGATTCAGTCTGAGAACTCGCTGGACGACCAAGTCAGACCACAAGACGGTCTTTACTGACTCTCTTCACCTGTATGTATGTGGTCTGGCTTCCCCCCGCTGCACTCGAGCCTTGGTTCAATTAGCCAGGACCTCTGGTGGAACAGGAGGCCAAAGTTGGGTCCAAAATCGACAAACCCTCGTTCTGAAATTACTAAAAAACTTTTGTCAGAGCAACACCCTAACTGGACCAAAGGTAGAATATGAACTGAAGGGAATTTGGACAAATAGATAATATAATTACCTTTTTACCCATTCTCTCCTCTTTTTTACTCATTCTTTCCTTAATTATCATTTCTTCTTACATCTTCCCAGATATTGGATCTTTGCCACTGTGTCCAGGAGAGCCAGGACAACCAACTAGCTAAGCAGGTCGTGGATACGAGACCCACCCTGGAGCTGCGCAACATCACGCTATTACCTAATGATATTGATGCTCTGGCTTTTGTAGTTAACTCAGTAGGTGATAATGGCATTGGATTGGACTTTGGAGCATGTTCAATGGAGTTGGAGTGTTTAGATGTCCTGCCCAGTTGTCAGTTCATTCACTACCTCAGGTAAGTCCATACAAATACTCACACAAGCAAAACATAACATAAACATACATAACATCCACATGCAAGCATGCAAGCTTGCGTGTACAAGCACACATGCGTGCGCACACACACACACGCACTTGTCTAATTGCTTTTCTTTAAAAAATTAAAAATTTGAAATATTTGTTAGGGATCGTTCGGTATTTATGGAATGGACCACCGGAGGAAAATAGTTGAGGGTCATGTCTTTTTATTCTTTGTTGAGGTGATGGTCACCCAACATTTTTTTGTCTGGGGGCAGGATCACCCAACTTTTGTATTCATGAAAACAGCAAAATTTCTACATCACTAGCCAAAACAAGGGGGCTAAACAATGCTAGCGGTTAGCCCCCTCGTTCTCAATGGCAAAACACTGCTACAGCACACACAAGTTCACCCTAATCTAGAAAAGAGCTACTTGCATGTCCCTCTTCTGCTGGTATTCCACGCAAAGTTGGAAGTGCGCCCTCATTTAGAAGAAGTCTCCTGGCTAATCCGGCCTTTTACTGACTGCAGTTAGAGAACATACCTGCAAACTTTTCGCTTTTCGGCGAAAATTGCCGTTTTGAATGGGAAAATGTCATCACGTGAATCATGTAGAGTCGAAGAGTTTTTATTTTGGGCGGGGGGGGGTCCGAGACCTGGTGCTAATACGGTACCGGTGCCCGACCGTTATCTACCGGACCGAATAGCAACTCAGATTTCGGTGCCTTATTTAGGTGCCACTTAAATGCCTCCGCTTCTCTCTGATGCTCCGAAAACGGACGTTAGAGGCAACTGAAACATCGCCGTATGGGACGCTAGTTACAGTAACACTACACTGGACAGCAGGTAACGTTAGCCTACCGTTAGCTAGAAGCTGGAGTAAACACGGTTAAAATGCTGACAGCTAAACGGTGTAAAAGTGTGTCTGTCTGATGTCCCCCCCCCCAGTCAGTGACTTGAATCTGTTCGGTGTGTGCCGTGCCGTCGTCAGTCAGTCTGGGGGGCTGTCAGCGTTCATTTTGGCCGACCTGAAATGTTCAGTCGCTGGCAGGGCAGACGGGACTCACCCGGAAATGGCGAGCAGAATGAGGTGACTAGAGTCTCTCAAAATCTTTAATCTTTAAACTTTATTGAGCTGAAATGAAGACTTTTTTATTAATAAGGGAAAAAAATCCACTAATTAACCCTGACAAAGCACACCTGTGAAAGTGAAAACCATTTCAGGTGACTACCTCATGAAGCTCATTGAGAGACCACCAAGGGTTTGCAGCGCTATCAAAAAAGCAAAGGGTTACTACTTTGAAGAATCTAAAATATAAGACATGTTTTCAGTTATTTCACACTTTTTTGTTAACTACATAATTCCATATGTGTTCATTCATTGTTTTGATGCCTTCAGTGAGAATCTACGATGCAAATAGTCATGAAAATAAAGAAACGCATTGAATGAGAAGGTGTGTCCAAACTTTTGGCCTGTACTGTATAATTATGACTTTATGACATTTCATAAACAGCTGATTGAGCGGCAGTGCGCTGATGTTGCGCGATGTTAGTCATGCGGCCGAGTGCATTTGACCGGCATAAAATCGGCATATGTCAGACTGACCTGCAGGTTGCCGGTCATGGCCGGTCACGTCAAAATCGGCCAATTCCGGTCACCGGCCGGTCAATCGGTGCATCTTTAGTCTCAATGTTTTATTGTTTTATTTCAAGTGAATACTAGTTTGCTAGAGGAGTAACTTAGTATTTGAAATAATGCAGTAATACAGGAAGTGTGCATTTAGTTTCCATGCTTATTGTGTTTCCACAATAATATTAGTGAGTAAGTCTACTGAAATGGCCACTTTAACAGTGGAGTGTGATGTGTAAGATGAGAAAGCAGAGGTTAAGTCATGTATTTCATGGCTGTAAAAAAACAAAGGGCACCTGTACATCTTTGCCTAAGTGCAAACCAGTACAGAAGGCATCAATACATTGTTGGGGAGGGTCATTGAAAATGTATTGCTGGCGAAGGGAGGGTCAAGTCTAGTTTGAGTAAATAATGAACAGTGTCTTAGAGAAGCAAAATCTGCTCTACCTTCCATATAATATACTCAGAGGCATAGTGGGAAACTGCAGTTGTACATGGAAATGGTACAGTGAGGCGAATGGTGTTCAGCTGTCAAGAGTCTGAAATCTGTTTAGCTTAATAACAGTGAAGTGGCTCTGGAAAGAGCTTCTGCTTTCCCTTCAACATTCCTCAGCTGATTGGCCATCTGTCCTGCATACTTTGAATCTGACTGAAGCTCTTTGTGTCCTGCTGTGTTCCTGTGGTTGGGTATGGGTAGACATACAGTAGCCTGGACTCAAGTGCAAAAAGATGGCAATGACAACTTTAAGGAATATTTTATCAGACCAACTCACAGACACTGTGAACACTTACACATGTAATTTAACTCAAACAATATACAATAAACAGTAAAGCCAGAAGGAGACTAAGGCGAAACTGGCCTGGACATAAACTGAGCTGCAAAAAATGCAATTTAAAAGGCCTATTTTTATTATCTTAACTTTATGTTTTTAACTGAAACTTGGTTAGATGAAAACAACAGTGGAGCTGTTTCTAAATCAGCCCCTCCCAACGTTAGGTCTTTGGTAGAAAATAGAGTGAAAATAAGAAAGGAGGTGGAGTTGCTGTTTTATTTAACAATGATTTCCAATGCAAGACCATTTCAATTCAAAAATATGCTTCTTTTGATTATGTGGCTCTTCAGTTAATTTCCTCCTGTCGAGCTTTGTTATTAAATATCTATGGTCACCAAAATATTCTGCAACTTTTTTTAACGTGCTGAAATATGTTGCATACCTGTCGTGGGTGCTTTCAACATCCATATTAGCAAGCTCCAGGACAGCAGTGCTATCGAATTACCTTGCATTCTGGATAGCGTTGGCCTGACCCAGCCTGTGTCAGAGCCCACACACAAGAAGGGTCACACTCTTGACCTAGTAATAACAAAAGGTCCCACTATTTCTAGTGTTGTGGTTACGGATGTTGCCCTCTCCGACCACTCCTGTGTATTCTTTGAAATAACAATCAGTGTCTGCACTAAGGTACAAACAATAATGATCACTAAGCGGTACATCACTGAAAACACCATCAAACTGTTCACTGAAACTGTCTCTGCCACTCCTGCACTCTATTTAAACTCTGTTGATGATTTGGTGGATCATTTTAGCTCCAAAACTAGAAATCTTATTGATGTTCATACCCCTGCGAATCTCAGTTATTTCTGATTTAAAAAAAAGCACCATGGAGAAATGCCACACCTGTGAAGTTTCAGAAAAGAAAATGTTCAAAAGCAAATTGTAGCTGGCGAAAATCAAATCTCCAAATTCATTTTCAGATTTATAAAGATAGTCTCTGCACTTATAACACAGTACTAAGAAATGCAAGACAATTTTTTTTCTCAGAAATTTCCAAAAATAGCAATAATGCACGCGCCTTATTTGCAACTGTTGGCAGGCCAATGGGCCCATATCAAATCTCCCATTTCTGGGAAAATCATAGAAAAGGCCGTTTTCAGTCAACTCAGCACCTTCCTGGCACTAAATAACTTTTTATGTTTTCCAATCAGGATTTCCATCTCATCACAACACCGAGACTGCTCTCATGGAAGTACTGAATGACATCTATTTAAATACAGACAATGGAAAAATCACTGTCTTAGTTCAGTTGGGTTTCATTGCTGCGTTTGATACAGTGGACCACATGATACTGCTGGACAGACTAGAAAACTGGGTCAGACTCACTGGCACAGCCCTTAACTGGTTTGAATCCTATCTGCAGGATAGAGACTATTTTGTGTCAGTTGGACCTTACAAATCTGAACTAACGGCAATGCCATGTGGAGTTCCCCAAGGTTCCATTCTTGGTCCAGCCAACTTCAACATCAATATGCTCATGCTATATGTAGGGCTGGGTACCAAACGTTTATACTTTTATGGTATCGAAAAATATACTCCAATCCTGTGAGTATCGAAAAATTATTTATCTTTCGGTGCCAAATTTCGGTTCCAAAAGCGTCTGAGCGCGTGAGCGCAAGCTTATCTGTCCTCTCTGCATATTGACACAGAGCGGAGCTCTGACCGACACACACACAAACACACACACACACACGGAGAGGTGCGGACGGAGTACTGCAGTAGTGTCTGCAGTGTCTGCAGTTTTGTTGAAGTCACAGAAAGTCACGGTTGGTTTCAAGTCTGTTACAGTTTTTTAAAACTTCACGCAGGCAGCGTTTGCTGCGATATGATATTAATGGCGAGCCGAAAGCGGTCGCCGTGCTGTTGACGTTACACTTCCTCTTACAAGCAGCCACAACGGTGGTTTCTCTGCCCTGATGACTGACTGACAGGCTGAGCTTGCAAGGCCCTTTTATTAATGTTACTCTGAGTGAGCAGTTTTACCAGAATTTTTTAATTTTGATAACTGTTTTGATTCACAATTAATGTGGAAAATTAAAGCTTTGTGTTTAATGTATTTTTGTTGATGCTGAAATGGATTTTAAAACATATGGTATCGAAAAAAGTATAGTTAGGAATAGGTATCAAAACTGAGGTATCAAAATTGGCACCGGATCGAAAGATTCTGAACGATACCCAGCCCTAGCTATATGCTAGCTCACATTTTGAAAAACTCTCTTTAGTGGCCCCTCTTAACCAATAATTGTACAATAAATGGAATTGCATCATTGATTATTCTTTGAACTATGTAGAAGTTCATAACCAGCAGAGTAAATCTTCTTGTTAATTTTTCCGTGAGTTTTTTCCTTTTGTGTGCTTAACAAATTTGAAATATTTAAGGGGGGGGTCTTTGCATTTCAGATTCCAATCCAACATGAAGGTTTCTTTCATTAATGTTTCATTTCTCTATTTGTGTGCCTTCAGTTTTCGCAGCCGCAAGTATGGCGACAAGTTTGCTGAGAAGTTGTCCTCCATTCTGCCAAAATTCACAACGCTGAAAAAACTAGAGTAAGATTCAAATTTCTTCTTGTCTTCTTCCTACTCTATTTCCTTTCTAACAGTCTCCACAGTTTTTTAAATCACTCTTTAATTCCTATCTAGCTTAGCAAAAGTGGAGTGGTTTAAAGGCAGGGTTGGTAATGTTTAAAAAGCTTGCAAGATTTGAAAGTAGCAACTTCTCGGGGCTTGGTCTAACCCCTCCCCGTGCCCTCGGGGCTCCAACCCACACACAGACGTGCGCGAGCACCGCTGCGTCGCGGCTTCAGAGCAGAGCGAAGAAAGGACCGACATTTTACTCACGATTGCAAGTAACCTCAGCTGTAGCAACTTTTGCTAAATTTTCTCCTCCATTCTCCAGTAAACCTACAGTAACTCCGGTGGCGACATCGCGCTTTGAGCTCAGCCTCGTATACGGGAGGGGTCGAGTACGCGCAGTGGGGCAAGGAGGCATTTCATTGGTTCTTTGTAATCACTCATCACTAATGCCGCGAGGCAGTGATTGGTAGGCATTTCAACAGGATTACAGCAGCAACGCTTCTTTTTTTCAGAGCCCATAAGTTATTTATTGCTGTCGGGTATAAAGACCATTTCAAACATTATATACTACCTGTATATAATATATATTTTTACCTGATGAAGGTCTGAGACCGAAACGTTGTATTTTTCTAAATAAATTATTGCTTGCGTAATGGTCAGTGTGCGGGATTTTCTCTAAACTTTTTTATCTGCTACTTTTATCATATCCTACGCACCTGCCCAACAAAAGAGGTGTGCAAAAAAGCTTTCCTACGTTGCAAACATTATATACAAAAGTGTATATTGGAAATAGTTACCAACCCTGCATTCTCCAGAGTGTACTCACAAATCAATGGAATTCCCTTTGAAATACTGCAAGGAATGCACCATAAGTAGTAGAAGCAATCAAACACCCCAACAACGGTGATTGGCTGATTTTGTCTTTGTCTTCCCAAGGTTTTGTGGCGCCAGTCTGACTACCACGGGAGCAGCTAGTTTGGCCTCCGCTCTACAGAACTGTCCAAACATCACAGAAATCAAGTATATTTGTTATGACATAATTTCACTGCTACAGCAAATAACATGTCCTCTGGCAGCTTCATTGGAGTTCCTCAGTTCTTTGGAAATGTGGGAACAGATTGTTGTGTTTCTGTCTAAATGGGGTTGCTGACTCCTGATACCTAATATAATGGTGAAATATTTTGGGTGCAGGGCTAAACTTTAACACCACGCTTTTATTTTTGTGTTTCAGTCTGAGTGACAACAATCTGAAAGACGGAGGAATCAAACACATAGCTGATACTTTTACCAAACAACCAAGACTGGTCCTGGTAAGGTAAGTACATACTTCCAATTATATTAAAAACCCAGATTTTGCTGATTTTTAGCTGATTCCGTGCATAAAAGTTCAGTGTTTGTGCTTGTTCACCTTGCAGGCTGGGTCAAAACAACAGCTCTCTAGAAGCAGTGGACTATCTCATTGGGAAAATGTCTTCATGTTTGAACATCCAGCACCTTAATGCAGAGTATGACCACACCCTGGCACACATGCAGTGTCAACTTGTTATGTTTGCATTATTTAACACGCTACAGTACATCCACACAGGCTCTTCATTATTGAGGAATAAAGGTCGGGATACTACAGGGAAAATAAACTCAGAATATATAGAATTTTTTTAGTATTTGCACACAAATTTCTTTTTCGATTATTACGAGACAAAAAGTTAGAAAATTCTAGAAAGAAATTGAAATATGCATTTTTGTGTTGGGTCATTTTCCACTCACTATCACACTTTCAACATGCAACGGCAATATATTGGTGCTGTCAGCATTTCTGCAGCCAAAATATCTTCTCAGTCACATGCAAAATTGAGTTTTAGAAACTTACTTTAGAGACCTCAAAGGAATTAAGTAAAAGGACATCACAAAGTAAACTTGTTATATATAACTGTTATACAGTATTTTTTTTTGTTTTGTTTTTGCAGTGGGAAGAAGGAGTTGACCGTAACTTTCTTCCAAAACTCTGATTTGAACAGGTGAGTTTAATGGATGGACATAATGAGTAAATACAAACCAGTAATTCAGTGTCAATGAATAACATCCTTATCAAATGAATACTGCACATACTAAAATTCTGTTATGTATTCCCCTCTGCAGCCATATAACTAAATCTGAACCAACAATCAGGTAAGGCTTTAGATGATAACACTCTTATCAAATGTTGACCACTTTCCAGATCTTTACTAACATAGCCAGTTTCCTTGAAATTTCCTCCTTTAAACAAGGCGCTTGTACCTTGACCTTTTTTTTTAACAACTTAATCTGATTCTGTGACGTAACTACTGCCTGACAGCAGCTATTTAAGTTTAATTCATGTGCCGCTTCCTTTGAATTTGAAACAATTTTGGTTTTAATCTTGCGCTACAATTTGTTTTCCAGCTTGTTGAACCACACATGGAGCAAGCCTAAGATGCAAAAACTTGCAAAGTCACTGGCAAGTTGCCCCGCCTTGTCAGTCCTGGAGTAAGTAATGTTAAATACGCCTCTTTTTTAAATTTAGGATACCCCTAACGATACATAAACATACCAAAACAGAATAATGCAGTACTAAATACAATAACAATAGCCATTTATTGACTTATTGTGTAATCCTGGCTTAGCTATCTTTACAAAAGATAGTAAGTGTAAAAAAAGTAAGTGTAAGTTGGTAGAATTTCTGTCTGTGTATCAGATTGCGTGTGTGTGTGTGTGTGTGTGTGTGTGTGTGTGTGTGTGTGTGTGTGTGTGTGTGTGTGTGTGTGTGTGTGTGTGTGATTTAATGCTCCCACAGTTTATGTTGGCAGCTACCTATGTCGTGCCCTTTTTTGTCTCTGACATTATTTTAACCCAACATTCTGGTCTATCAGTCTGTCCAGTAACTGTTTAGGCAACAAAGGATTGAAGAAACTGTTGGACATCCTGCCTTGTCTTAGTAACATCCAGGAAGTAAAGTAAGACTCACACACACACACATGACAATAAAAGATACATACAAAACAATTAAAAAACATCAGAAACTTTACTGGTGAACTTTATAGCAAACCCCCCATATAAGTTGTTTTTTATGATATGCATTTTGATGATTTTTTTTTTATTTTTTTATTATTATTGTGTGTTTTTCAGCGCCAGTAACAATGGCATTGGCATGGAAGGAGCGGTAATGCTGGCTGGTGCATTGTGTTCCCATAACAACTTAACACAAATCCACATCAGGTATTCTTTGTTGTACTGTTTAGGCTTTTAATGATTTTATTAGAGCAGCAATAGAGTGACCACAACGTTTCACCAACGTGGCGAGCTGCCAGTTAGAACTGCAACAGCAGCTTAACCGCATTTGTGTCTGTTTATAAAGTAGTATAAAGTATAAAAGCCATAGAAATTGACATATAGATCAATTGATTGGGGAGACAGTGGTCTTGTTAACTATATACTGTTGTTAACATGTGCAGATTGTTAATCTTATAGTGTCCTGTTGGTTTTACAGCCATGGAGAAAGAGAGCAGGTGATTCTGAAGTTCGGCCCTGACGAAAGGTAGAAAAGCTGCATCTGTGAAATCCTCCACACAATCTGGAGACCTCTGTCTGCATTTTAATGTGTCAACTAATGAGCTCATTCTATGTTCTTTTTGTAGGGATGACAAACAGCAGCTAAAAATGTTCAGGTACAGTAAGCCGATAAAGAGTTTAAAGGAAAGGCCCACAGTTGACAGTCATTACTTTGAAATTAAAATACAAAGTAACCATCCTTTTTAATGCTGCAGGATGAACAACAGCAGCCTCACGCCATCGGACACAACCCAAATCTGTGGACAACTAGTCCAGTGTCGCTCCCAATTTGAGTTAGAGTAAGTTCGATGGTTTCGATTGTATATCCACACGTTATTATTTCATGATTTTGACCGAACAGGTAAACGGTATTATACTTTTATGTTGTGTCAGTTTGTCTCACAGCTCATTGCCAGACGAGGCTATTGAGAATCTGGTGAAGGTCCTGCCGAAGATGGCATCACTGCAGAGACTCAAGTAAGACGTACACACATGCATGAATTATTGACAATGTATATATCTATATACAAAATGTATAAAAAACACAGTAAGAGAGGAGAATCCAAGACATAAAACAACAAAATATCTGCTTTAGCGCGGAAGTTAGATTATAAGAATAAAATAGAATATATATATATATATATATATATATATATATATATATATATATATATATATATATATATATATATATATATATATATACAGTATATTAAATAGAATATAATAGAACACAATACGATATTGTGGTAGATGCAAATAATAATAATAATAATAATAAATGTATTTATTTAGCACCTTTAAAAAACAAGTTTACAAAGTGCTTTTGCAGACAAAGCAAGGCAAAAGCAGGATGTCCAGAGGTCAATAAAACAACAGACAGCCTGACTGTGGGGCCAAAAAATTATCAAGACAAAATTGGGTAAATAAAAACCATAAGACAAAAGACGCAAAACATCGTAGAGAGTAGATAAATTATAAGCCCATAAATAAAAGAAATAAAAAAAAGTAAGCAACTCTATAAAGATAGGTTTTGAGAAGTGATTTTAAAGAGTATAAGGATTCTGCGAGCCTTATCTCTGATGGCACAGTCACCTTTTGATTCAAGCCTTGACTTTAGAACCCAGCCAAGGATCTAAGGCTGCGAACTGGCTCATATGGGGTCAACATCTCTTCTATGCAGCTAGGATGTAGACCCAGATGAGCTTTAAAAGTGATCAGTAACATCTTACAATCACCTCTAAAATGAGCAGGGAGCCAATGGAGCGAAGCCAGGATTGGGGTGATGTTATGTCCTCTGTTAAAGCAACACTAGAGAACTTTTCCCACTTTGGTCCCCCTACAGGTTGGAAGCGGAATTGTACATTACATTACATTATGCAAGTTTGCCAGATCCGGTAGCGCGAGATGTTGTTAAGACAACCTGTAGGGGGACCAAAGCGGGAAAAGTTCTCTAGTGTTGCTTTAAAAGCAGTGAGAAGCCGAGCTGCTGCATTCTGAACCAGTTGTAGGCGAGAGAGGGACCTTTCGTTGATGGCAGAAAGGAGAGCATGACGAAAACACGACTGACTTTTTCCAGGTCGGGGGTGTGAAAGCATGGGTTTGATTCTGGAGATGGTAATACATACATGATGGTAAAATATACATGTACACTGCAGTGCGTGCAGGTATAAACAGATAGTAGGAATTTTTTAAGGTAAAGTGTCCCAGTGCGGTGTGAGTAAAGTGTCGTAGTCTTATTGCAGATACACAGATAGAAATATACACAAAGTTGCTAAAAAAAATGAATGTATGAATATTTAAAATTGTAATGAATGCAAGTAAGTAAGGAAGTAAGTCAAGTTTATTTGTTAGCACTTACTGTATCACAGACAGCGTCACAAAGTGCTTCACAGGCAAAATAAATACATACATTAAAACAGATCAATAGTCAAGAAAAAGCACAATAAATCGCAGTAAAACACAAAAGCATAAATACAAAATAATACAGACAGCAGTGTGGTTAAGTGAACGCCTGACTAAAAGCGTTTTTTTAAAGGCGTCTTTAGCTTACAAACTGGATCCTGAATTTAACCTGGAGCCAGTGCAAAGAGGCCAGGATAGGGGTAATGTGACATGACCTCCCGGACCTTGTCAGCAACCTAGCAGCAGCATTTTTGGACCAATTGTAAATGATCTACAGGCGATTTAGTGAGGCAAGTAAAAAGAGAATTACAGTAATCCAAACGCAAAGAAACAAAGGCATGTATAATCATTTCTAACTCAGCGTAGGATACAACACGCCTGAGTTTTGCATGTGTGTGTGTGTGTTATTAAGATAGATTTAGAAACATATATAGATGGCATTGTCCAGACATTGTTGTGCAAATGTTATTTTATAGATATAGGTAGCATACACACAGAGATGAGTCCAGAAATAAATAGGTACAACAATTATATTGATGTGGAAATCTGCTGCAGTGAGTACAAAACCAAGCAAAGTGCCACTTCACCAGTGTGACATGGCAAACATCATGTGGTATTTTAACAGAGCATGAGTCGTTAATAATGATACTACATTACAAGGTTTTTCTTCATTGGTTCATTTTTCAGCACCGGAGGTTGCCGCTTGTTTTGAACCCAGAATATATTTGTTATAATATTATCAATGACCACTTTCTCATTTAGTATGAATCAACCCTATCCTCTTCCTCTCCAGTGTCAGCCACAGCATTACATCCACAGCTGGAGCCCTGATGTTGGTCAGATGTTTGACTGTCAGTCAGCGAGTCACATCAGTGGAGATCACGTAGGATTATTTTAATGCTCTTTTCTGTATCCAGGCAGTGTGTTCTTTGGCAACACTTAATATCAGTAATTCTATTTAATACAGTATGCCCCTGCAATAACTTTAAATACTGCTTTTAACTCTTCTTCAGGCCTCAGATAGAATCCTTCATTCATTTTGACAGTGTGAAAACCGATCAAGCCAGATGCAGGTTTGTGATTTTTTATTTTTTTTGTCTACTGGTATAAGTACAAACACTTGGTGGGTGTTTGCTTTTCAAACTGCTCGGTCTGTCACTTGTCCAAGCATTCATTGCACATACTGTTCACTATATCAAATCTAACTACTTCTAGTGTCTCTTTAAGTCTGACTGCCATTGTATGTGGTTCAGTATAAATAAAATGATCATAGAACTCTGCCAGCACTGTTAGAAAGTGCTGTCTACCATAACTGAAGATGGAACTTGGCAGCAAATTTACAATTTCTCAAACTGTGAATTATTTGAGAACATTTTCCCTCTTTTTATTTTTATTTTATTCCCTATTTTTTCCCCATTTTAGTGTTAAAACACGAAAACTGCTAAAACTGAAAAAAATATACAACTTTTTAGAGCAGCACACATAATGTCAACCACAGTCACCAAAAAGAAGAAATTGATAAAAGAAAAACTGGAAGTAATTGATTCTCACCGTCAGTTTGAAGTACATGTGCTGTGAGAGCTGTTTACTCTGCATGTTGTGTTGTTCAATTCAATTATTTTTTTATTTATAGTATCAAATCTTAACAGAGTTATCTCGAGCAAAAAGAAAAGTGTGAACACACCATAACTGTCTGTGACTTCCTATCTAATGTGTTGTTGGTCTGTCTCTCTCTGTCTGACTGACTGACTGTGCTCACAGGTTAACTCATTGTAGCCTGAACGGTGAAAGCTTGGAAAGGCTGCTCGAGATCCTACAGCAGTGTCCCCAACTGTCTGACCTGAAGTATGAGCCACAAACAAACCCAGTCTTCTTACTTATACATTATTAGTGAACACCCATATACTGTACATACTAACCGGGACCGGTACTTATTAACACAATATTGGTATGGATGCTGAGTTATTCTTTCTTTTGACTGAAGTTTATCAAGCAATCAGCTGGAAGATGAAGGAGTGAAGCGTTTTCTGGATTCTCTACAAAAGCTCAAAATCACCAACTATGTGAAGTAAGATTTTAATATTGATGTTTACCATTTTCAGTTCTATATTAATTTGTACCCGCCTTATGAAACAAAAATAACAGTGATTTAATGGAGGGCTTGTTAAAAATAGGAAAGACGAGAATTTCAGTTAAAAACATTTGTATTTCACTTTAATGATCTATTTTATGTAGACATGCAGCTAGGCCTGTTGTGTAGAATACTACAAAATGATACAGAGTAAATAATGTATTTAATAGATTAGGCATATGTCAGTAATAATATAGGTCACATATAATATCAAATCAAATGGGTTAAACATAGAATAATACTTTCCTGGTCTTTAATGTGTCATCCACAGTTTGAGCAACAACGGTCTGAGCCAGCAGGGGCTGTTGGATGTGGCCAGCACACTGTGCACCTGTAACAACGTCTCCGGTGTCGAAGTCAGGTAAGTCTGAGCATTGTGGAAATGAATGAACAAAGGTCCTAGAAAGATAGCAATTTAATAGGGGGAATCCATGCAGCATAGTATCGTGATATTTTCCGTGGCACGACTAACAATACACAGACGTCAAGTGTCATTCTACTACTATATACTGTATGTGCTGGTCAGTTTGTCTGCTTGACAATCCCATTTTGCAATACAATTGAAGTGAAACAGAGAAATGTATCTTTTTAGATAAAACAGATGTTGAAGAACAGAATTTTGTGAAATGTGAAATTAGGGGGAAAAAGGGTAATATTGCAGAACATATTAAATTAAAATCGCATTAATATCGTATCATGACATAAGTATAGTGATGATATCGTATCGTGAGGCCTCTGGTGATTCCCACCCCTACAATTTAACCGATTGTTGAAAGCATGAAAAACTGGCAGAATTAACAGAGTCCTTTTCCCTGTTTGTCTCTTTGTCCATGGACTCAACCTTCTGATGTCTGCTGCTAGTTTGGGAGCAGAGGAGAGGTGTCTCATCTGGTTTACACAATGTGAAGGTTGTGTAAACATGCTGAGGTAGGACAAAATTACAAGAGTACTAGTAACTAGCAGCTCCTACAGCAGCAAGCATTGACAGATGGAAACAAACAATAAGTGGCAAAGATCAGGATGCAGACAATAAACCATTTGTGCAAAAGCACGTCAATAATATTTAATAGCAGCAAGAACATACTGTAACTGATGGATATTAGCAACAACATGATGTGTGTGTGTGTGTGTGGGGGGGGGTGACTGTGATTCTGTGACTGTAGCTCTCTGTGTGCTGTCCGAACAGGATTGGCATTTTGTTGATGTTGGTAATTTGATCAAATTTGGGATGTTTGTGTTTAAATTTAGGGACATATTAAGTTAGCTAAATATTTATTTAACTAATCCTGGCTGGAGTTGTATGCATTCTGAAAAAAATAGTTCATTGCCAAAACAAGCAAAAATCGTCACCATATGTTATCATCGCACGGTGGTGCAACTAATGCTACAATATGTCAGAGCAACACCACTGTTTGATTGTTAGCACTCTTAACAGACAGCTATAAGGCTCTCTGTTTGTTGTCTGACTAGGTAGTTCAAAGGTCTCAGTGCCTATTGTGTCCATCAGTTAGGCAGTATATACTGTACCTTTTAAAAAGTCCTCTTGTATCGAGTTTTTCTTTGTTTGTTCTCTCCTCCACCCTCATCTTTTCTGCATCCCTGCCAGTGTCAGCGAGAGCAGTTTGGAACATGACCATCTGGTCAGACTAGCAGAGATCATGTCTACCTGTCCCAGTCTGACCAAACTGGAGTAAGTACACCTCCATCTTGAGACCATCTTCTACTTTCTTAAAAGTTTAGCTAAAGTTCAATATTCACATGTAACCGATAAACTTATCAAGGATCATTATAACATGAGACCATCAAAACTGCTCCATATTCCTATGCAAGGATGACATATGGATATGAAATGCCAGCAATAAGTGTTTTTGTTTTAATGAGCATGGAACATTGAACAGTCAAACAAAGAACATTTATCACAAAAGCTAAAGTTGTGTAAACTGTAAACTGACATTTCCGATATGCCTCAGTTCAATAGCAGCATCTACATATTGCACCTTCTACGATAAGTAATACAAAATAAATGAAAAATGCACTGAAAATAGGAAATAATCTGGGATATGTAACATTATTCCAGCATATATCTTGTGAAAAAACAGTAAATATAATAATAAAAACAGGAATAAAAAATGTTAAACCAAATGTTACACCAATTTACACCAAATTAATCGCGGTCTTCACGATTAGCTAATTGCATTCTTTCAAATCTCGATTTCGATGTGAAAAGGATTAATCACATTTAAAAATCATCTCTACAGCTTCAGCTTATGAGGAATTATTTTTATTAAAATGTAATTGCTTTAATGAAAATTCTTTGTTTTATGAAACCCTCTCAAAACTGCTGAAGAATTACAATTTTAAACCAGATTTAAACAGACTAAAGGTATTTTTTCTAAGAGATTGACAAAAATATAGTTTTTTTTAATGCATGTTTTTTTTTACTAATTTAATGTGAGTATATATGAATAGAAATCGCTCAGAAGGACATGTACTGATTAAAGTGTCTCAGGTTGTCCAGTGTTTATCTAATTACTGTTTGGTTCACAGATTCAAGAACAATTTGCTGCAGTCGGATTGGATTGAAGGCTTTGTGAAACTGTTAAACAGCAGTCAGAGGGGACTCAGTGTCAGGTAAGAAGTAGTCTATATCCACGACGTTCCACTTCGGAGTTAGCTGCTCCTCAGATCTCTGCAGGGTAAATCCAGACAGCTAGCTAGACTATCTGTCCAATCTGAGTTTTCTGTTGCATGGCTGAAACAACTTTTGAATGTATATACAGTGTTGCCAATAGCAATAGTAGCTAGCTCCAGCTCCAAAAGTCGCTAGAAGCTAGATCACGTCATACGCTCATTTGCATATGTGTTACGTCTTACGCAATCATTTGCATAAAGCTTAGTGGTTGTGTCAGCAGATAGAAAGAAATAGAAATCTTTAGCCAAATAATCACAAACTCACTACAGGAATTAAATTAGAATTATTATTTAGGTAGCCTATATTTGAAGTAAAAAAAAAAGAAATTCTAGAGACAAAGTCACTGAGTTGGCAACACTGCGTACACATGTTCCACCAAAACAAGTTCCTTGCAGAGGTGCCATGGCTCTGTCCGGCACTTAGCGCTGCCCAAGGCGATTGTGATTGGTTTAAAGAAATGCCAATAAACCAGAGCACATTTTTCTCCCATCCTGGAATGCTGTGTGGACTAGCCTGACCCTCCTCCGCAGCGCTGTGGAGGAAGGTCTGACAAAGCGAGACTAGGTAAGAAGGAATACAGTAGATGTAGCCAATGCCGTTGTGTAGGAACATTTTGCTGTCGCTTGTTTCTTCCACTTCAACACCAGTGACTAATTACCTGGGAGTAAGTTCTGTCAGTATTTCCTCTGTAGCAGTGATAGGTGGGGAACTTTACGCTTAGATCTTTATTGTTCAGCTTTCCTTTTCTTAGCATACAATCCATATTGGCTTCTTTTTGTCTTGGCAAAACACATTGCCGTGTTCCTGTCCAAATAGCTGAATGAACTGGTGTTGAAATACTGAGCTGTATCACTCTCTCTGTCTCTCTCTTGTCAGTATTGAGGAAGATTGGATCAGATCTGAGAAAGCTGTTAGTTTGGTGTGTCGCTGTCTGGACCTCAGCAGCAACATACACACTATCAGGTGAGATCTGCAAATGCATGCAAGTACACATACACACACTGTGACAGTTTGACTTTTGTATCCGTTTTTATTATTTGGTCAATGAAGCGACCTGGAGTTTGTAGTGAGCAGATGTCAGTGGCGGATTGATAAACGATTTAAAAGGGATTAAACGACATTACTTATTTTCTGCCGTGGTCGATGCTCTGTGCTTCTCCTTCAAGAGTTGAACAGTTGCGCAAACTGGGGGCGAATCGGTGCAGAAATGGGCGTTTTCAGGGTTTACACAGCTAGTGAAAATCTGGTGATGAATTCCAGGTTCCAGGGTTTGCAGTGAAACACATACTGTTTGTATGTGTAACATCACTGTATACTTTTACTTTGCAGGGTTCACCACAACACTCTACACCTGTCTTTGATGAAGTCCACTGAACTGACCTCAGTCAGGTAAAATATTTAGGTTGCATATTTTATTTAAATTACAGCCCCCCTCCACTCCAAAAAGCTTAATGTTGCTTCACTTGACCTTTCCTGTGCATAATGATGTATGACACTATAAACTAGGGCTGTTCTCAATTGAAGAAATTCTTAGTCGACTAACACTCATTCAACTGTATCGACTAATCGATTAGTTGATTTAATCGACGGATCTGTAAATCTGAGTTTCTCCGCAAAGAGTCATGCAAAAGCACCACTTTAATTCTTGTGTTTACCAGAGATGTGCTCGTACGTTTCTTGGAAATAAGTCATTCAGCATGAAAAAAGCATCAAACATGATCGAATAAAGAAATCCAAGTTGACTAAGACCAAAACGACCGATTAGTCGACTAATCGACTAAGAGGGAGCAGCCCTACAATAAACCATGCATCTTGTGAAAATGAAATGAAAATGTATGTGGAAATGTGAAGTCTCCAGTGCACAAACACTGAGAATGGACTGTTCAGTAGGAAGTAAGAGACATCTTGTATATGTCTGGAGGGGGTCAGAGACATGAACAATAAACATATAGTGTAAAATATATATCAAATGTTAAACTTTAACTTTAGGCTGTGCTGTACGCATAGACATTTTGTCATTGCATGTTTTTGTAAGTAGCTGATAACAGCAGGAAAGAAAATGCCAGCACATAACTTAAATAACCTATCCTCTCCTCTCCTCTCCTGCAGCCTTGTGGACTGTGCAGTAGAGGGGTACCAGCTTGCATCTATGA
Source organism: Perca flavescens (assembly GCF_004354835.1). Lineage (NCBI taxonomy): Eukaryota > Metazoa > Chordata > Actinopteri > Perciformes > Percidae > Perca > Perca flavescens. Next base: position 6,957,797 of record NC_041338.1, on the reverse strand, counting down.
AGAGCATCATCTCGAGGTCTCCTTTACTGACAGAGCTGGAGTTAGTACTCTATATTTTCTTTATAAATATAATATGCAAAAGGCAGTATGCAAGGGAGACCTATTTGTAAAACAAAATGGAAGAAACAAAGAGAAATAAATCCTGTCTGTTCTCGTTATTCACAGCTTTTCCCACAACAGCCTGGGTGTAGAGGGAGCCGAGTTCCTCTGTTCTGTCCTGCCCTCGCTGCCAAATCTCACTTGTCTCAGGTGAGAGCTTTTTTTCTTCACATTTGACTCTTTTACTAATGCCTGTTTTAAGGTTATAGCATGACAAGCTGCTACTTTTGTTTTCTACAGTATTGGTTCCAAAGAGGCTTGTGTGACGGTGGTTGAGAAGCTCTCAGAGGCCTTGCTGCAGGCTGCAGGCATTCAGTGCTTAAAGTGAGCAACACATACACAAACACATTTTGTTACTTGTCTGGAGCTCTGGCACTGCATAGTCAAAATCCAAGACGTTTCATTTACGGGATTGTTCCGGTTCCTCCGGAGGTTCCGCCTGATGTCCCTTATTTTTCGGCCGGATGTCCCTCACCTTCTGCCTTTCTTTGTGTTGACATTCTAAACTCCGGTCGATTCGGAAAACATCCTCCAAGCTAGAACCAACAAATATATATATATATATACAGTACAGGCCAAAAGTTTGGACACACCTTCTCATTCAATGCGTTTCCTTTTTATTTTCATGACTATTTACATTGTAGATTCTCACTGAAGGCATCAAAACTATGAATGAACACATATGGAATTATGTACTTAACAAAAAAGTGTGAAATAACTGAAAACATGTCTTATATTTTAGATTCTTCAAAGTAGCCACCCTTTGCTTTTTTATTAAAAGGGAAAGAATTCCACTAATTAACCCTGACAAGGCACACCTGTGAAGTGAAAACCATTTCAGGTGACTACCTCATGAAGCTCATTGAGAACACCAAGGGTTTGCAGAGTTATCAAATAAGCAAATGGTGGCTACTTTGAAGAATCTAAAATATAAGACATGTTTTCAGTTATTTCACACTTTTTTGTTAAGTACATAATTCCATAGAGAAACACATTGAATGAGAAGGTGTGTCCAAACTTTTGGCCTGTACTGTATATATATATATATATATATATATATATATATATATATGCTGTGACATGGAGATGTAAGCAAAATGCTCATGCAGGAGGTTTTTTGCTTGTGTGACAGCTGCAGGTACATTCCTAGCTATAGGCTTGAGACTATTTCTGAAGATCTGTATGGCACACCTGCGTCCGGTGCTTAGCGCCGGTCAAGACGATTGTGATTGGTTTAAAGAAATGCCAATTAACCAGAACACGTTTTTCTCCCATCTAGTAATGTTGTGTGGACCAGCCAGACCCTCCTTTGCAGCTGGCAATGCGAGACTAAGCACTGCATGACATGGCTTGGATTTAAGCAGACGATTATGATTATAATTTGAAATGAATTCTCTATTTTTTCCTCTCCCAGTCTATCGGGTCATGTGATTAGTGACACAGCAGCCCAGATTATGACCCAAATATGGCCCCAACTAAAATCACTCAAGTAAGCATTTAACTTAATAATAATATTTCTGTGGAAGTATACATTATTTTCACAGACCAATCACCAACATGTAAGAGAAATAAAAAAGTGCCTATGATGTGGAAGTTGTGTACAATTTGCCTTTTCTTCTCTACTGTAGTCTGTCTCATTGTGAGTGGTCAGCTGCTGCAGGGATGCAGCTCGTCACAGCACTGCAAGGGTGTGTCAGTCTGGAAGGCCTTTGGTAAGACACATGCACACACACATGCATATCAATGATCATGTGTGCAAATAAAGTGGCTCCTATAATGTGTGTGTGTGTGTGTGTTTTGTGTTTCTGTGTGCACCCCAAGTCTGGACTCCCTACAGCTGAACGCAGAGAGCAGTGTGTGCCTGGGACAATCACTAAGGAATATCAACTCTTTACGCAGTCTCAAGTAAGAAACACAATCTGGTCTACTATAGCAGTCTCATTATTGAATCTGAAGGCTTACTTAGTATTATATGTTTATAGCTGCCCATTATGTAGTTGTAAGTATGTATTTCACATATGAAGCTAAGCCTGCCAAGTTATTTTGGGCAGGAGTCTTCACAGTACATCTACATTACTGCTACAGTCACACTGATGCACAACTCACACATATCCAGTTCCACTCTAATAATCTGCTCTATTTATGAGTTGCAGTCACAGGAACTGCCAAAGCTGCTGCTCACTTTCACTGCTCAAATTGCAGCCACTGCTGCTGCAGCTCATCATACCAGCCTGTCATCGGCTCCACGTGAACCTTACATAGATTAGGGGGGAGGTCAGATCCCACGATTCCATTCCCCCCCCGGAATTTACCATTCCCTCTCTCATAGTGCTAGGTTGTAAAGTGTTGCTCACTGATGAGCTTCGAGGGCAGAACTTCAATGGCAGATGTTAATAATGTTTACATAGCATATGAATAGATATCATACTTACATGGAAATAAATCCTCCTCACATGAGAGATATCCACCCCTAGGTTGGGACCAATATAAGAATTTCACAGAGGATTTGATGCCTGGTTGAACAGTGAATTTGACCCTTTGTTTTTGCATTGTGTGTGTGCCAGGCTAAATAAGATTTTTACAGCGATGGGCCCGTCAGAAGCAAACAGTGTGCTAGATCTCCTAGCTGCTATGGAGGGACTCACACGAATGGAGGAGATCGAGTAAGCATGCTACACATAAACAAATGTGGTTGACCTCATTTTAGTCTGCGATGAAAAAAATGTGGCCATCAGTGATCTTGGATGGGTTCTTTCTCTTGTCGTGTCAGGCTGGAGAGCTGGAGGATGGGTGATAGTGGAATAGAGCAGCTGACCAGACTCCTTCCTATGTGGACGGAACTCAGGAAGATCAGGTAGGCAGGAAGTTCCTATTGGTAAAAAAAGAAAAAGAAAAAGAAAGGGTAGATAAACACTATTAGGCACTTACAGTACTGTCTGGTCTTTGATAACAGATTATTTTCAATGTGTCACGTTTCAAAAACGTTTGGATACTCTTCTTGTCTGTCTCGTATGTCGTTGTGTATGTTCTGATTTTATTTATTCAAATTATATATATATATATATATATATATTGTGTTTTGTTTTATTAATTATCTTTTGATGTGAGATCTGTAGTCAGTTAACTCCCCTAAAACCCCCACATTGTCAAGGTGTTATCACCAGGTTGTGGGCGCTCTTTACTTTATATTTTATACATATTCATCATTCATGTTCATTATAATCCTGCAGGTAATTATTGTATGGTTCTTGATGACCGCAGAGCCTTTGTGTGTTGTAGAAAGTTTCTTGGGTCGCGTGAGCAATCTTTCTTACACTTAGCTTTGTGTTTGGTGTGAAATGTTCAAGCAGCCAGTATACTAGAGACAAGACGTGATTAAAAAAAAGAGAGATCTGAAATTCCCTCTGTAAAAACCTTTGAATCTACATGTCAACAAAATGGAACAAGATTTCTTAACCTGGCTGTTATCCAATGTTCTGTTCTGAAAATGTATGCAAACGAGCGCATAGTTGATAAGATAATGCATCATTTGCATATTTTAAAAATAAAATGTAAGAAAACCTGTAACACAAAAAATGATTAGACTAAGGGAAGTTTCATGGTGATTTATGTTAATTAAAATGTTTACCCTATTCACCTGTAGTGAATTAAGTCTATATATATATATATATATATATATATATATCTTCTATGTTTTTAGGAGTAAAATATTTTACAAATCAGGATATGAATGATGCATGAAGAAAGCCCTCTTTAAAAACCTTCAGAATATTGATGAATTCATCTGGAAAGTTTGGTGTATTTAAGTGCTGCTGAAGTGGAGATTTTTGCCCCTTATTTTAAGAAAACAGACTCTTTTTTTTTTTTTTTTTTTTTTTTAAACATATCTTTATTAAATTTCAGAAAACAGACTCTTAATTTGTATTACATGTTTTCAGAAATGTTATGTTTAAATATGCAAATTAGGCATTATGTAATACTAACTGTTGGTGAATTTAGGAGAAATCTACAGGTGAAAATAGACAGAGTGTACTGGAGTAGATTAAACACCTAAATGTGTATTTCAGTTGTTTTCTTTTGACTAGTCTAAAAGTTATATTAACTTATTAAATAAATCAAAATTGACCCTTGAATGAAAAAAAAACATTGTTTTGCCTGTATTTTCAATATAAATCAATCCTGCTGCTTTGCTATTTTTGGTTTTACTCAGGAATACAGTTAAGCTGGATGTTACGATCATAGGCTTCACTAAATGGTGACGCCTGTGTAAAAAGATCACTCAATAAATACTGGCCATTTTATTAACTGTCACCACCTTCTTAATGGGGACCAGCTGCTTACATTGGCAGTAGGTTCTTCCTTTTCATGTGTGGGACTGACAGCAGCAGTGTGGCCTTCATTAAGTGTTGCTTTTTTTATTTATTCATCGCACGTGGTATTGTTGTTGTTGTACGTGTAATAAGTATATAGCTCATTTTGCCCTTCAGCCCCTTTCTTCACAGAGAAAAAAATAAATAAAAAACAAATAAAATACATTAAAAAGCATATTGAGGTTATGCATGGACCGCTTACCGGTTTCAAGGTATACCACGGTTTGAAAAAGTCACGGTTTCAAAACCACTAAAATGTTCCTGCGCTATGAGCTGTTTTATGAGTCGTCAAGGAAAGAAAGTGCAGTTTAGAAATCCTTCTCCCTGCCAGTGTGCAGTGTGTTTAAAAATAAAATATATTGTGTTCAATGGAGAGAGACATTTCTTTTTATTTTAACCCAGGCATTTCAAAATAATACATTTTAAAGTTGTAATTGCAATACCGCAATACCGTGAAACCGTGATATTTTTCGCTGAAGGTTATCATACCGTCAGAATCTCATACCGAGCAATGCCTAATTGAGGTACACAAAGCAATAAAATGTGCAAAGTTATTACGATAGTGGAAAAGTGAGCCATGCCAATGAATCAAATCAGACTCAAATTGTGTGTATCTTTTATAGTGTGTTATGGCTGCTTCATTGCTTCTGATTTTAGCGCCACAAAACGGTAGTATAAAAAAAACACTGTGGCATTCTGCCTCTTACCTATTTATTGAAAACATATTTTATTTTTTTACATTTTATGTTATGTGGGTGTGTGTCTGCCTGTCCAGTCTATCAAAGAACCTTATCAGTGACCAATCAGGAGACAAGCTACTTGAGGCTTTGAAGAGCTGTAGTCACCTGGAAGAGCTCCGGTAAGAATCATTTAGAATCATTCCTGTGAAAGCTGTTTTGGAAAACCCAATTAAATACTCTGTAAGAGGTGAAATATTTTAATTTTACATTTGCACTGCTTGCTCGCATGGCTAAAGACACTATATAACATTCAAAAGAAACAAATGGGACTGTGATAAAGACACAGTAGTGTTGAAACGTTTGTCTATTTCAGCTGAGCCCTGTTTTAAGCTATATAACATTTTGGTTCAACTAACACTTTTAATGTAATAATTTCTAGTCTTCAATTTCAATTGTGTTCTTTGCTGAACTTTTCAGCTGTATTATTGTAGGGGTGGGAATCACCAGAGGCCTCACGATACCATATCATCACCATACTTATCTCACGACACGATATTATTGCGATTTTTAAACATTGCAATATTCTGCGATACATTGCAATTTATTACCCTTTTTTCCAACTTTAAACTTTTCCCAATTTCAAATGATGTCCCCACAAGGAAACTTTTTCAACATCTGCTTTATCTAAAAAGATAAATTTCTCTGTTTCACTTTGATTTTATTGCTGCAAAATGGGATTGTCAAGCAGACAAACTGACCAACACATGCATAGTAATAGTACACAGTAGCAACCGTATTGCCACGGAAAATATCGCAATACTATGCTGTATCGTTTTTTTCCCCCACCCCCTATAATATTGTATCATTTTTAGGGCTGTCCTCGACTAAAGAAATTCTTAGTCGACTAACACTTATAGGATTTTGTCGACTAATCGATTAGTTGATTTAATTGACAGAGCTGTGCGCTTGGAGAGGTGGTTAAGAATAGAAAAGCATAATATAAATGTAGTTAATTAACCATCTGTAAAACTGAGTTTCTCCACAATTAATCCTGCAAAAGCACCACTTTAAATCTTGTGTTTACCATAAATGTGCCTAAGCCCTAAGCATTTCATTATCATATTGTGTGTATTTTGGTTGAAGAGAAGAATATAAATAAAATATATTTGCGTTTGCATATTTATATCAGCACAGAAATAAAACATCAACCTAATGCTTTCTCCCAGTCTGTCCAGTAACGTTCTCGGGGATCTCACTGCTGCCAGGATGGCCCTGGTTCTACCATCACTGACGCACATCGCTGTGTTGGAGTAAGTCACACACACATTCATACTTCTTATTGACATTTATCACACTTGTCTGGCTTGTCCTGAGGTTTGTGTTCTTTATGCACATGTGCATCTTTTCCAGTATTTCAGTGAACAGGATTGGATATGAAGGGTCCGTGAGTCTGTCCAAAGCAATAACTTGCATGAAGAACCTCACCAAGATTCAGTAAGACTCTTAAGCTTCTGATTTTTTTAGATTAACAGTCCTGATTGATGACTAGCTTTCCATTAAATTATATGTTTCTTTTTCTTGTACGGTCTGGCAGTCTGACCTCTATTGGGACTTCAGAGCTGTGTGCTGTAGCTGCCAGTCTGGCCCACTGTCCCCTCATACAGGATGTGGGGTAAGATTCAATTCAATGTAGTGTCAAATCATAACAGACATGATCTCAGGACCCTATACCGTCAGAGTAGGTCCAGACTAGAGATGGACCAATACCATATTTTGCTTCCCGATACCGATTCCGATACCAGAACTTGCGTATTTTATTATGTTTTAACAGCTGTATACTACTATCCCTGTATGGATGTGATATGATTTCTGTTTTTGTTGTTCGGCCTGGGGCTGAGGTTAAACATGAACAAAATCAAACAATGAACGCCATAGAACTTTTACTATCCAGTTTGACAGCGAATCATAACGGAAAAAGAAGATATCTGATCGGTGCATAAACTCCAGTACTTTCCGATACCGATACCAGTATTTTAGGCAGTATCGGAGGCTTTTCCGATACTGGTATCGGTATCGGAACATCTCTAGTCTAGACGACACTGTAATTTACAGAGACCCAACAATCCTCACAAGAGCATACTCAGGGTTCAAGTCCGACCTGCAGCCATTTGCTTCATGTCTCCCCCCTCTCCCACCCCCTTTCCTGTCTACAGCTGTCCTGTCTATTAAAGGCTAAAATGGCCAAAAAATTTAAATAAATAAAAGAAACCTCGGACAGAATCTAGATTATAAATGATCATAATATAATACATTGGCAGCAAATAATGATGACGACATATATTACAGGCACCACTTAAGTATTCTTTATATGTTTACAAAACAACATAAAGGTGATTTGTGCGGTCTACTAGAGTAATGACATGAGATCCTGTGTGTTGAAGTTATGGTGCCTTCCATTTGTACTCAGAAGTCGGATTTTCCAAAGTCAAAAGCTGTGTTCGAAACCATTCCCCATTACGGAAATAGTGCACTATATAGTGTGTTCACCATTTTGTAGTGGTGTTGGAATTCTCTGCGGTTAATTTAATTCACTATATAGTCTGCTAATAGATACCCAAAACGCACTGCTTATTTGAGCGTACATACGATGTACCCTACATTTTACTCCCGTATACCACAATGCAACGCAGGCTTGTTTTCCCGGAGGAGAAGAAGAAGCAGATGTCTAAACAGTGGAAATGTAACATGCAACAAATATACAACATTTTACTATCCTCCTGTTTCAGGGACATATTAGAAGTTTAGAAGTTTGTTAACATGATGGCGCGCCCGCCTCCGTCACACAAACAACGTGCACATCTCCTGACGTAAGTCCCACAACGATGTGTTTTCAGTGTACGAAATCTCATCTGGACGTTCCCTATATAGTTCACTATGTAATAAACACTATATAGGGAATAGTGAGTGAGTGAGTGAGTGAATGAGTGAAAGGGTTCGAAACACAGCCAAAGTCAGAAGCTCTCCCCCTCACCTCGGTTTTCCGAGCTCGGAACTCGGACAACCACAGAGTACCCCGAGCTAATAATCCAACATGGCTGCTCCGTGCATCAACAGTCGTGAAAGCTGTTGTAACACACAGTTATTAGCACTCCTGTTTTATTTGTGTCTCTCTAAATCAGTTGTTCACATATTCCTGTCCATCTGTGGACATGTTACGCTGTTTGTATGCACAAAAAAACAGCGTAATGCGTTGTTTTCAACTGGCATTGCTAACAATGGCTAACCTGTCTAGAGCTAATTAAATTAAAACAATGAAAATCCAACTAGTAAATGGAACGCATTCAACTTGGGTGTGACGTCATTCCCAGCTTCGGCTTTCAAGTTACGAGGTAAATGGAACGCACTATTAATCTGTATCTTTTCATCTGTTAGGGGTTGGAATCACCAGAGCTCCCCCACCCCCACCCCCCCGTACGATATAATCACAATACTTTTGTCACGATAGGATAATATTGCGATTTTCATCATATTGCGATGTTCTGCGATATAATGCAGTTTATTACCTTTTTTACACCTTCAAATTAACAAATCAACGGGGAAACAAAACGCCACACGCAGGACGCGATCCCCAGCCTCTGGGGTGAAAGTGAAAGGTGAAATTGTTTGACCCATCCACCACCCCAACCAACCTCCTTACGCAGATTTTCGGAATTTCATATTACTCGCTACCGTAGTCGTGCTGTGACCACGACATATGCTTCCCATTTAAATACATTAGTTTACATTTTCATGCTGGCCACCACGAAATAAACGACAAAAACATCCCTGTGAACACGAATCAATGGATTAAATAACGTGACCATTTCACAAACTGCCGTGAGACTGGGTTGTGATACAGTATTGCCACGGAAAATATCGGGATAGTATGCTGTATCTATTCCCCCCCCTAGTATCTGGGCAAAGTTTGTCACTTGAGAGGTGTTTTCACATTCCTCTCCTGAAGGTTGAGATATTTGTGCACTTCCTTGAAATTTGAAATTCAATGAGGGAGAGAGAGTAGATGTGCTTTAAGCCACTTTTTACAGTTATGTTCTATGTTTTATGAGGGATATTAAAGTATTAACAGATTTTTGTAATTCATACGTTTAAACGTGTCTGGAGTAGGACTTTAAGATCAGGTAGATGATCTGTGTGCTCTGTTGCATAAATTATGCATACATTTTGCATAAATGTTGGAAATTCCAAAGGGTTCATTTTCTTTTGCTTGGCACTGTATATGGGACACAAACATGATCGATTCTGCTTTCAAATGACTGATTGTGACAAATGAGGATTGATTGTTTTTCCAAATTCCAAACAGTTGCATTTTTCTCTGTTTCTAGTCTGGGATGGAATAATTGTGGTGATAACGTGGCAGCAGAGCTAGCCAGAGTTATGCCTCTCTGTCAGAAGCTGAACAGAATAGAGTGAGTTTGTGAAAATGCACACACACAAACACACACACACACACACACACACAGTGTAAGTTTTCTATTTTTTATTCTTTTTTAATTCTTTTTTATTTTAGGTGTTTTCAAGATTTAGTTTTCCTATAACTTTACCATCTTTATTAATTTATTTATTAGTTTAGTTTTTTGTTGTCTTTGCTGAAATCAATAAAATGTGCTCCTGTGGGTTTGGATTTATAGCTGGACCCTATTTTCCTTTGTTTTTGTGTCTAAGTGACTGATGGTATCTTTCTTCTTTGACATTGCTCCAGTATTACTGTAAGCAAGATCGCTGCAGTCAGCAGCGGCAACACAAGCTATCTTCACAAAAGTGCTTGTTTTGCCACTGACAGGCTCAGATTAATATTCTAAGTGTCTGACAACATTATAGAAAGGATTTCTAAGGAGGTCCACCTTTCTGTTAAAGGGTAAGATCCTTTTTTTAAACTTAAAAATATCTGCAGAATTGCGTTTGCTAGAGCCACCAGACTCCATGTAATGTCATTTTAGCATCGTGAAATACACTTCATTCAAGGTCGACAGAAACAAAATAAAACTATGAAAAGCCGTTTTGGGTCGTCTTTCCACTTTTCCAACCATCACAACTCTAATTTTGGTTGAAATAAAGACATAGTTACAGCCGGTTCACACTTAATACTGGACCAGTTTCAAAGATTGTTATTCCCATCAGTCACTTACACACAAAAACATAGGAAACTAGGGTCCAGGTTGAAAAGAAACAGTAGTTACGCTTTAATTCCTCCATTAGTTGACTTACTTGTCCACCACAAACTCACACTTGGAGGGTATAAAACGGTGTGTATATATCTGTTTATTTCTCCCAGTCTGGAGTCAAACACTGTGAGTGTTTTTGGAGCGGAGGCCCTGGTTAGAGCCTTACAGTTGTGTCCTGCTCTGCAGCTCATCAGGTAAACTTGCTCCCATGGTGTCTCTCAGGCAAGGTTTGGCTTATTTATCACCTTCGCTATCTGCTGACAGCACATTGAATACTCACACTGTGTGACTTTTGATATTTTTTTCCCACTACAATTTATAATGACTTGATTCTGCCTGCTATACTGTATATTTCAAATCAGCAGTATTTGTTGCTGCTTTTTTTAATATATTAAAACATAAAAAAATGGAAAATGTTCCACCACTGTGCTTTTCAGGCTGTGGAGGAACAAAGTCTCCAACAGTGAGGCCCAGAGGCTCAGTCTGAGGGACAGGAGGCTGAATTTCTCATCCATCTAAATCCATCATTCCAGTTCATCAGAATCTGCTACAGCTCTACAGAGATCAACCACTGCTTCAGCCAGTGTTGGAAATTAAGGGGAGCAAAGGGCAAAAATGTCCCAAGAAATCTTAGAATACCTCAGAAGAATTACTGTTTTTTTTCAAACTCTCCCCAAATTGTTTAGAGAGGCAAAAGTTGCTCCAGTAGGATCTCCATGTAACAACAAGAGCCTCTCTAGGGAACAATGTGATTAAGTACAGCTGTACTGTTGAATGTCTTTAAAGTGGCTATATGTAACTTTCAGTTTGTGTTGATTCTAGTCTATATATATATATAGTCACTTTAAGGTATTATTTTTTTTTAAAGAAATGTATGACTATGCACTTATTGGCCTCTAGTTTCACAATGGTAAACTGGCATAAACAGCTGACAGTGGGGCGGTGACACAAAATGTCATAAACTCACTGAGGATGACTCAAAAGATGAAGTGGGATAAGCACAAGATGTAGAGTATAAATACGATACGCACAACAGAGAAACACAGAAATTTACATTGGGAATATTAAAAAATGAATGAAATAAGCATAAAAAATGATCTTACAGCAAATAATTTAATCAATAAAGTAAAATTGTGAGTCAGTAAACCTAAAGGTCCCAATAGGTATATTATAAGAATGTTATACAGGCCTTACATTGATAGAAATAAGTGAACTAGTGCTCCAGAAAATTTACTTTTTCGTTTGTTTAATTGATATAGCACTTGTTAATAGTGTTTCCCAGCAGCGCATTGCTTTGCTTCTACACAAAAAATGGCTTCAAGTTTATTTGTATGCAGTGTTTCCTTTAGGATTTTTTTAGCAGTGGGGGCAGGTCTGTCCAAACAACATTTTTTTGGATCAGCTCCAACTTTTTCGGTCTCGTTACTACCGGCTCTGCACATACAGTACTGTCACTGCTCGCTCTGCTATCCCACACCGCCGTGAACCTAGAGGCCAAGAGGTAAAACATTCTTTGGTTTCCAGTAAGTTTCATGTGAGAAAATACTTACTATATTTAGAGTCACTTTGCACTGTAATGTGTTTACAATAATTAGAGACCACATTAGTGAAAACACAATAAATCATAATCTGACAGTAAAGGAAGAGTTGAAAATGAGGGACCCCCCCTCTCTGTTATCTGCTCTTATGGTCATTATAGGTTGTGGTCTCTATCCAATTTGCATATTGATTTCTGCTGTATTCATGGAAAGCTATTTAGTGTGAATTATACTATTTATATTGAACAAGAAGTGTGAAGCACCTTACAATTTGAGAATAACTGATTCTAGTCTCTTTGTGTGCTGATAATGCTACAATGATGCTCTCATTGTGAGACAAAATCACCATATTTCCTCTCCCATTACTTTACGTGTTGTTATCTAGTTTTATCTTTTTATTCAGTTTCATTATGATTTTTTAAAAATTTTTATTTAAACTTTATTTAAAGGTTGTCTACAAAGACACTGGGTTTTAATGAGCACACACAGGGATGCCATGTGGTACTGTAGCTCATCTGTTAGAAGGGTTTTTTTCCTTCTAAAGGTTTGACTCCTTTTATTCTTGCACTGACTTGCTCTAAGATGTCACTTGAGATTAAAAAAGAAAAAAGCCTTGAGTTTTGTCCTTTATTTACACTTTACACAATTACTTTCTCTAATTTCTTTATTTCTTTCTTTCAACAACTTGCCACTAAACCTTTTAAACTTTAACTTAATAAACAAAGACATTTCTATAACATGGAACTTTATTTCTGTTAAATCTCAGAGACAATATGTAATACAAAACTATTTCCACATACACACATCATCATGTTTACATTATAAAGAGTTGATTATTAATAGTTGCATATTGTAATGTTTGTATTTTTTAGTTAAGATGATGTGTCAAGATAATCTAGTTTCTAGAGTACATAAGTCAATTTTTTTCCACACAGCTTGCACAAAGCTCTTATTTCATTCGGACTAATGCCAACAAGAGCAGCAGCTGCGCCTGTCATTGATGAATTTTGGCCATACACTCACAGGACTCCCATTCCTTCATGATGATCTGGCACTCTCTTGTGGTTAATCCTGGAGTTGCACATGTGGTGCAGTTTGTGATCCCCTCCTCATTCACAGATGCACACAGACAAGACATGACACACTACCCACAGTTATACTGATGTTTCATGACTGAATCTAGGCTCTATTAATACTGTTCTGTTCTGTCCTTATCACTGTCTTTTGACAATTGTTACATTAAATTACACACGTTCTCCTTATGTCCATTTGAATAATCAGTGTTTGTTGTGGGTAACATACAGTAGAATTAAGTCATCTACTCAAGTAGGCCTACTGTACAATTTTGAGGTAGGCTACTTGTAGGATACTCCACTACATTTCTGAAGGAAATGTACTTTTTCAATCCATTACATTTATGTGACAGCTATAGTTACTAATAACTTATAGTTCATATTTTTACGGTACATAAAATATATGTGATCAGTTTATAATCTTTTGTTATGGATGAAACAACCCAGCACTAGGCTATATTGATTAGCTTTGATCAGCTCCACTAACATCAAACATAAACAGTTATCAGTAATCATAATCAAAAAATATAACACTAAGAGTGGCCATTCTGCTGCATAATGGGTAGGCCTGTTTTTGCATTTGCTTGTGTACATTTATAATGCAACTGCAATGTGTTGAAGTTATGAACAAACTTGGGTCGTAATACATGTATTAACCACAAGAGGGTACCAGTGGAACAATATGCTTTCCATACTAGATTTTACAATACTATGTATTACAGAAACAACAGCCTGCTGTAATTTAGAGTATTATTCTGGTCATTAAATAATACCATAATGTACGACAATCGCACAAAGCATGCCTATGTGAGTGTCAAGTCTACCTGTGATACTAAAATATATGATAGTAGGCTACTTAAAAAACACACACACACACACACATATACACACACACACACACACACACATATACACATATACACACACACACACACACACACACACACACACACACACACACACACACACACACACTTAAGACGGAAGCGCTTTGCATCCGTTTGACAGCGACGCTTTTATTTTGTAAGGGGAACTCGTAGCACTTCCGGTCGTAAGGTAGTCCAGTTAGCTTGATGCAGCTCGGTCCATCAGTACCAGAGAGAAGAGAACAGAGTCCAGGTAGCTACGAGGATGATTTATGTTCACACACTGTTGCGTCTTCCAGGATACTCGGCATAAAAATGGCAACAGCAACTTCAATGTTCAGTCTTTGGTAGAAAAAAAAAAGCTTTGGGGGATTTCATTTCTCCTCACTGAGCGCGGTAATTAAAAAAAAAAAATTCTAAACTGAAAAGCGGCAAAGAAGTTGGACGTAATTTACTGAGGTGAGCGTGACATCAGTTTTCATAATTGTTCCTCTTTGATATTCATTTGTAGAGATTTAACAGTTAGGTGGTGTGTGGTGTTTGCTGTTAGAAGCTCGAGGGGCGCTCAGTTTTCAAAAAATGACTCCGCAACCGAAATGTACTACAGTCCGTTTGCTGGTTAGAAGGGTTAAGATGTTGGAAGGATGTGACATTTTACTGCACACCTTTCATGCTGGGTGAATATCAAAGGTAACAGACAGAAGTGCGCGCGCGTGTCTTGAGTAGGCCATGAACGAGAGAGTTGCTGCTTTAGTGTTTTTTTTTTATTTTTTATTTGATGTTCAATTTAAATTGACAAATCTCTGCGTGATTACTGTTTACAGTCTGAACTTCATTTCTATTGGCCACTTTGGCACGAATATGGCAGCCAGGACGTGTAATTAGACATTCAGTTACACTTAGCCTCCTCTCTCTCTCTCTCTCTCTCTCTCTCTCTCTCTCTCTCTCTCTCTCTCTCTCTCTCTCTCTAAATGCTCTGTCCTGCAAAGAGGGGACTCAGGTGTGGATGTGAAGTGTGATTGGCTGTGAACGTCTTCAGCAGGGTTAGTTGGGTACGTTGGTTGTAGCCCTACTATAGTAGGCCTACAACCAAACACCTTAACAAGACTACCAGGCCTCTGGCTGCCTGTAGTGTGGCTGGTTTGTGTATCATCCTGCTACCCATGTACCTGTAATGCACTCATACACATAGTGCTGCTCCACTCTCCTACACACAAAGTGCAAATGGTCTTTGTATAATGGCACACTAAAGAGACATAATATGGCCTTAATAGCAGGTCCAGGTTGTTTGCAGCTGCAGTAAATCCTTCCAAGCGGAGTTGGTTCAGAAGGTTATGGCGTCAGCAGCTTTAGTATTACCATTGGAAGACAGGAAAATTATGAATAAAATGAAGTTGCATATTAAAATGGGCCTACAATAATGTGTAGGGTGGCCTAAATCCTTTCTACATACCTTTTTAGTGCATAGAATACTAAGCTATTAAAATAAGTGTTGGCATGATTTTATAAATCATGTTTTGATGTTAAACGTGCATGTGGCACAATGAATCCTTAGAATTAACTGTATCTGTGGATGGCTACCTTAGTGACTACCTTATCTATAGGCCAGTAAGCCTATAATCAATGTTTGTTTTTTTCACAAATAGGCTGATTTATATTTGCTAATATTATGTTGGATTCATGTTAAGACATCTTATTTTTTGAAAAAAAAACAACATTCAAAACATTAGTCTCGCTTTGCCAGACCTTCCTTCACAGAAGCGCTGCAGGGGTCTCTGGCGAGTCCAAACAGCATTCCGGGATGGGAGAAAAACGTGCTCTGGTTCATTGGCATTTCTTCAAAACCAATCGCAATCGTCATGGGCGAGGCTAAGCGCCGTACGGAGCAATGGCAGCTCTGCGTGTACGTTCAAAAGTTGTTTTAGTGGTGCAACAGGAAACTCAGATTGGCCAGACAGTATAGATAGCTGTCTGCCCCGCAGAGAGACAAAGTTAACCCTAGTCCTCATAAATCGGCCGCAGTTTAAAATGCCAACACAAAGGAAGCCCAAGGCAACCGATATCCGGCCTAAATGAGTGAAATCTGGCGGAATTTCCGTCGGCAACGGAGCAATCCTGGAAGTGGAACGTCAAAACATTAACAATAATTTGCCGGCCCCCCCTGCACTAACTCTGAGGACCCCCCAGGAGTCCCGGACTCCCTGTTGAAGATCTCTGATTTTAACAGTAGACATTCTTTTTCTCCCGTGAAGCTCTGAAAATCATTCTTGACAATTAGAGGCAGGATATCCTGCTGTAACACCTGCCCTAATGCATTGCAGCATCATGTATGAATTGGGTGGTGGCCGGGTTAGCTCAGTTGGTAGAGCAGGTGCCCGTTTATAGAGGTTTACTCGTTGACGCAGCAGCCACGGGTTTGACTCCGACCTACGGCCCTTTGCTGCATGTCATTCCCCTTCTCCTTCTCTCTCTCCTTTCACGTCTTCATCTTTCCTGTCGAATTAAAGGCCTGAAATGCCCTAAAAAATACTCTTTAAAAAAAAAAGAAATGCATGAATGCTGTGGTGTCTCTGAATGGGTGCTAACAGACACTTTGTGTCTTTGAATATTCATGAGCTTGGAAAAAGGAAGTGCAGTCTTTAATTATTTCATCCATTCATCATCCATGAACAATGAAAAAATAAGTATCCAGTCAAAACAACCTTTCACCACCTATGAATGACTGAGTAAATGAATGAACATGTTACACTGGTATTTTCGGGACATCACCACTACCAGTATGACATCACAGTAGCAGACCGGGGAGGAGCACGCTGCTTATGACACATTAGTATCTTAGCAACTGACAGCATCCTTTTAGCTTGCCGCTCTGAGAACAAAACCACCTTTATGGACACAAGGTGGTGTGTTGTTTATCTCTCCTTAAAGCCTCTAGGAAATTATTTCAGATATGACACAAGTTATTACTGAGAACAACATGACGTAGTTCTTATTGCACTCAAAAAGTGTTTCTCTTCATGCCTTTCTCCTTGCCTGAGACTTCTCCATTTTGGAGGTTCGGTGATGGCTTTGATCTGTGTTTCTCTGTGTGTGTGTGTGTGTGTGTGTGTGTGTGTGTGTGTGTGTGTGTGTCTTTGTAATATGTTTACATAATACTGGATATTGTTGGGGTTTCCTGAAGGCAGCCATGACCTACACCAGAGTCAACCTTAATGGCCGAGGCCTAACATTCTGCTTGTGTTTGATTCTTCCTCAGTGGGTATTTCTAGCCTAACAGTATCAGTGTCATTAGTCTAATTAAACTGAAGTATTTAGGCTGTAAAACCCCAGGAGAAATATTGTAATTGTGATGTAACCGATTTTTTTTTACCCAGTACCTGTGTACTTTTTCCCCTTCTTTCTTTGTTTACATAATAATATACTCATAATAGAAATAAACATTGAAATGTTACCTAAATTCAACACATTTCAAACACTTTCTCTAAACCACTGATTCCGGAAGTGAAATGCCTGGCAACAGATTTGGATTTGTATGTTGCTAGCATCTAATTTTTTCTCTGCAGTGGTGTTTCTAGTCATTTATGATTTTGTCAACTGTCAGTGTAAGACACACATAATACACTTGCCTCCTGTGAAGGGTTACACAAGACCCCCAAAGAGTAACTACAGTTTGTACATGTTATCCTGGAGGGCAGCCATCACCGTGTATTTTCCAGAGATTGTGGTAAATTATGTCATAGAAATGTCTTTGTTTATTCATTGTTCAGCACAACAAGGATACAGTTAATCCCTCTCTGACCACAGGTTACCAAAGTTTTTATTTATTTTTTAATGTATTTTTGTGCAGTTTTATCACGGCAAGTTTGTCTTTTATGAGTTTAAATATCAACAGAGAAAGTATCTATACAAACACATTGGTACTTTTTTTAGCATATTCAAGCCTTAATTATAGACAGTACAGAGATAACAGGAAATGAGCGAGAGAGAGAGAGAGAGAGGGCATGTTCAGCCCCTACAAACTGTAGCAAAACATTTATTTAAAGAGGACATATTATGCTTTTCCATATTTTCTGTCATATTTTTACTGTTATAATGTCAAATTTTCTTGTTTAACGTGGCCAAATATACCAAAAATACCTTCAAATAATGAGGTAAACGCTACGGTTTCAACAATATTTTCTACTCTTGTTTAAGTTTTACTTAACTCCAAGCCAGCCTTCTATGATTGGTCATCTGCTCCAGGTAGGCAGGAGTTGAGTGTTTGTTTTTTTAAGCTACTGCGGTGTTAACATTGTCACATGTAGCTACATGCTAACGGCAGTAAAAGATGTAATCTTGGCTGCCAATGTTGTTAAATTCTCCCCAATTCTGGGTCACATTACTCCTGACACACTTCCGGTTATGTAGTATTTGGTTAAAAGCCTTTATCTGCGTTTTTTTACTGTAGAAAATGCTGCTATTCTATTAGTGTCCACTGCTAACTATAGTAGCTACATGCTAACGGCAGTAAAAGATGTCATCTTGGCTGCTAATTTGTTAAATTCTCCCCATTTTTTGGTTGCATTACTGCTGAAACATGTCAGATTGGGTAGTGTTTGGTATAGAAGACTATATCTGCGATTTTTGACTGTAGAAAGTGCTGCTTCTTTCCATTACAATCTAACGTTAGCCTAGTGCTAAATATTAGGTAGCTGCATGCTAACACAAGATAGCTGTAATCTTGGTGGCCAATGCTGGTAATTTCTCCTCTTCGGGTCACTTTACTGCTGGGACATGTCCGGTTGTGTACATTTGTTTTAGAAGCCTTTATTAGTGGTTTTTCACGGTAAAAAAGTGCTGTTATATACTCCGTTGCTGTAACTCCAGCTTCAACCAGTGAAACAACAGCAGAGGCTGATTGGCCATCTGGGGTCCGTTCCAGGAAGGAGGTTTAACAAACTCTGAGTCTAACCCCTGATCTCTGAGTTGATTTACCCTGAGATGGGAAACTCAGAGTTTTCGGTTCCAGAACAGCTGATATGAGTTGGTTCAATCAACTCAGAGTATGTTCACGCGCGTGCAGCACCACATTAAAAAGGCAGCATGAATGGAGCCTTGATACTACGATTCACCATGGTAACACCCACAACAAACGGGTCAGCAGAAATACTCATGCGCACAAACAGCGAGTTTGAACATGCATTTCGTTAAAAAAGCAAGACAGTGGCTGCTGCTGCAAAAGAGAGAATTGGTGTGGGAGAAAATTGCTGCTTGAGTCAATGTGTAAGCATTAACAGTGTATTCATTTCATATTTAATCACAGTTAACTTATAATATTACTGGTGAAAACTGGAATTGTATTAAACCTATAATTTCATTTGGGTGCAATCCTGCGGGCGAAAAAGTAAGCTATAGCCTACTAATCCCATTCTGAGGCTCTGAGCACCATGATCATTAACAGAACTATAATTTATAATCATTTATTTCTTTTTAATGGCTCTCACTGGTTTGTGTCCAGGGAACACTACAAAAAACGTTTAAAAAACGTTTCAGAGCGAGTCACACTTCTGACGGCTCTGCATACAGTGGCTTTACTATTACAGTATGATCCGTATACACACCAATAAAGAAAACTGCCGTTTTCAAAAAACATAATGCGACACAAAGAATCTGTTTGGATGTTAAAGCATGTCCACGATGGTGGCTGTTAGTGATATGAGGACGGATAAGGTATCTACATATCTGATGGACTGTGAAAAAATGTGGAAATGAAAATACATTTAGTCGGGACTCAATATCATATCCCTACGTAAATTCTCTGTGAAGTTATACAGCTTGTTAAACAACGGGATTGTCGACAAAAGGACATGACATGAAAAAAACGTTTTATAATCTACCTAACAATACGTTTTTTTATTCATGCAGATAACACACTGCATTAAAATGCACCTGATACAGACTGAATTAATGAGGAAATGAGAGAGAAAAAGTTTCTTGAAGAAAACCTGCGCCTGACCAGGTTAGGTTCCCAGACTCAGTTACCATAGTAACTGACTCCGAGGTTAAGTTACCTCTCTTTCTGAAACAGAAAACCCAGAGTTTCCCTCACCTCTAACCTGCTTTCTGGACCCCTGCTCTGGACCCCTGCTCCAGGTAGGCAGGAGTGGAGTGTTTGTTTTTTTAAGCTAATGCGGTGTTAACATTGTCACATGTAGCTACATGCTAACGGCAGTAAAAGATGTCATCTTGGCTGCCAATCTTGTTAAATTCTCCCCAATTTCGGGTTGCCTTACTGCTGAAACATGTCAGATTGGGTAGTGTTTGGTATAGAAGTCTTTATCTGCTAACTTTAGCCTAGGGATAAATATTAAGTAGCTGCATGCTAACGTGAGATAGCTGTAATCTTGGTGGCCAGTGCTGGTAATTTCTCCCCAATTTCGGGTCAGTTTACTGCTGCGACATGTCAGAATCAGAATCAGAAAGGGTTCTATTGCCAAGTACGTTTTTTAACACATTCAAGGAATTTGTTTTGGTGTTGTTGGTGCACATCACACGTTCTCTAAATGGAATATTAAACAATATAAGTATAGGTATAAACAATATAAGTATATGTATACAGTATGTATTAAATTAAAAATAAAGATAGAAATAAAAAAAAAAATAAAGAGCAAAGAGCATTACAGCAGAGAGAGAACAGTGGCATGAAGAGCCAGGTGGAGAGTCAGGGTGGTTTCCGTGCCTTGTTAATAAGGCTAGTGGCGGAGGGGAAAAAGCTGTTCATGTGATGTGACGTTTTGGTCCTGATGGACCTCAGCCTCCTGCCAGAGGGGAGTGGCTCAAAGAGTTTGTGTCCGGGGTGGGAGGGGTCAGCCACAATCTTTCCTGCACGCTTCAGAGTCCCGGTGGTGTATAGGTCCTGGAGCGGCGGCAGATTGCAGCCAATCACCTTCTCTGCAGACCGAAAGACGTGTACCAGATGGTGATGGAGGATATGAGGATGGACTCAATGATGGCTGTGTAGAAGTGCACCATCATTGTCTTTGGCAGGTTGAATTTCTTCAGCTGCCGCAGGAAGTAGGCTACATCCTCTGTTTTGCTTTCTTGACGAGGGAGCTGATGTTCAGCTCCCACTTGAGGTCTTGGGAGATGGTAGTTCCCAGGAAGCGGAAAGACTCCACAGTGTCAATTGTGGAGCCACAGAGGGTGATGGGGGCAGGTGGGGCTGGGTTCTTCTTGAAGTCCACAACCATCTCCACTGTCTTTAGAGCGTTGAGATCTAGATTGTTTTGGTTGCACCACTTCACCAGGTGGTCAGCCTCCGACCTCCGTCTGGTTGTGTAGCGTTTGTTTTAGAAGCCTTTATTGGTGGTTTTTCACGGTATAAAGTGCTGTTATACTCCGTTGCAGTAGCTCCAGCTTCAACCAGTGAAACAACAGCAGAGGCTGCGACAAAGTATTATCCAGAAAATGCTATATATTAGTTGCCTTTTAAACTGAAACGGGGGTGCACACTCTGCTTTGTGCTCTGCCTTTTAATTACCTCAATTTTACATACACGTTGCTGCTGATTTGGTAACATATCTGACACACCCACCAAACAAGAGAATTGGAGGATTGCACACCGTTTCACCCTGTTCCGAGGAAACATGTCGTTCAACACGGAAACCGTAGCAAAACGGTGCACACCATTTTGAGATTGAACGTGTCCCTGGTTATCAGCTATCATGTTACTTGAACTAGCGCCATCATCAGGTCAAATATATCATATGTCCAATATAGAGCTTTAACGATTAGTCGATTAACTGATTAGTTGATCAAAAGAAAATGAATTGCCAAGTATTTTGATAGTCAATTAATCATTTTTCAAGCAACAATGCCAAATCTGATGGTTCCAGGTTCATAAATGTCAGAATGTGCAGCTTTTTATTCCTAACATAATAGTAAAGTCAATATGTTTGTGTTTGGGGCTTTTGGTCACACAAAACAAGGCATTATATTACATCATCTTCTGCTCTAGGACATTGTGATGCGCATTTTCCATTTTTAACTGTGATGTTTTATAGACAAAACTTTCAACAATGAAAATAATCGTTGCAGCTAATCCAATATTTTGGTTTATGAGCACATACCTGCAAAACTTCCACAAGCCTCTGCTGTACTTTGTGCTTAGTGCTAATAATTAGCAAATATTAGTTTGCTAACACTCTAAACTGGTGAACATAATGAACATTGTACCTGTTAAACATGAGAATGTTCACATTGTGCTCGTAGCACCAATAAGTACCAAGAAACAGCCAGTGTGTGGGCATGTATGAAACTGAAGTTTATTCTACTTATTTCTCTGTTTTCTTTCCTCCAGGGTAATTCATTGTGACCTCAGACCATGGCATACACTTTAGGCTCGACCGCTGAGGACCAGACACGCAGTGTCGCACCTCAACACTGCATCACTCGGGTGGAGCTGTCCGTCACTGCAACCAGCCTGCTGGACCGAGATGTAGCCTCCAAGTCGGACCCCTTCTGTGTTCTCTTCCATGAGGTGGATGGGAACTGGGTGGAGGTAAGGATGGAGGGATGATGGGATAGGAGAAAAACTGACAGATGGAGAGAGAAGTGGAGGAAGAGATGTACTAGAGCAGGGATGGGCAACATTGATTATAAAGGGCCACAAAATGTTCATCCTCATTACCTGAGGGCCAGATTAGGGCTGGGCGATATGGTTGAAAACTGTATCACGATATAAGTTTTTCATATCGGTTGATATCGATAATTATTGATATTTTTTATGACCTATTTAAAATAAGGACCAGGAGAAAAATATATTAAATTTAAACATTTCTATTTAAAACTTAACCCTGCTCTGATTATAATCCCCTCAATTATAAAAGCAGAAATGTCAACACAACCATGGAAAACATAATTAAAATGTAAACAGGTCTAAAATCACAATGAACACTTAACAATTATCTCTTAACATTAAGGTGCAAAATTAACGAATAAGTAAGAAATGCTTAATAAAGTGTCATAAAATAGTGCAAAGTGTTAGCTAAATATAAGAAACCTGAGAAGGAACTATTTTCTGCAGGTTTAGTGCTAGGTTGGTAACCTGGCTTCTGGACAGTGCTCAGCATGTCTGCCTTCGCTATTTCTTTGTAGTGTTTAGTAAGGTGCTGATGCAGAGTATCTCTCCATGGTGGTCTGCTGCTTGTGCCGTGTTGCAGCTGCAGATGTTGTTGGACGTTGATGGCGAATACGGCTGTGCTCGAAAGTGTGAGCGCGGCTAAAGTGGTAAAACAAGTTTATGGTATTACCAGTGTTGGTGGGGACGACGGTCTCGATTTACATTGGTCTGACTACGGTCAGACTTATAAAATCCCCAAAACTGCCATACTGACTTTTCCTGTTTTATCAACAATTTCCTCGCTCGCTCCGGCACTCACTTTCCACTCCACGCCGGTTCTGTTATTGAAGAACACGAGACAGCGATGTGGCGCAACCAAACTTGATACTGTTACATGATTGGCTGTTAGAGTGTCACTCCCCACGTTGCTAGGTTGCCAGAGAGTGAGGGCCTTTGTTCATGCAACCAAACTTGATTCACAACCTCTGGTTTCTTCTGATGAAGAAAAACAAGTTATCGAACGTTTTATCGACCGCATTTTCTATTGATATTGATTATGTGTCTATCGCGATACATATCGTTATCGTTTTATCGCCCAGCCCTAGGCCAGATTGGGACTGTTCACCACCAGTAGGATACTGTAACCCTTATCATTACACACATACTTAATGAGTGAAAACATCAAAATATATACCGGTAATCAAAGTTTATTTATCCAGCATCTCTATTTTTCATATTCAAATGCATTTAGTAGTGCTTCTATTCATTTAATGAAACATTGAAGACCACTGCTCTAGCTGTATCCAAAAATTGTAATAATTGCAAAAATCATAATTCAGTGTTTTGCTAAACACTTATGCTATTGAATTATTGCACATATAACTTTTGCACATATAGATTTTTCCTTTGCCTTTTTCTATTCCTGTATTCCAGTTTACTACCTACTATGTTACGAGTAAATTGCATTTAACACAGAAACAAAACATCCACATTCCTTAGTGATATACAATTATTTCAGTGCAATGACAATAAAATAATTATTTTTTGATTTTGTTTCCAGGCACACTAAGCACATTGGTTTGCTTTTAAAGATAATCTGTTTCCCATCTTGCCTAGAAGACACGATTCTCTTGAGTTTTCTTTTTTGACCGCTTATGTCTCTTTTCGCGCAATGTGTCGTTGCCGGTCAAAATCTGACGAGGCCGCAGTTGCTTGGCAACAAACCCCTTGCCTTTCAAGGGAGCGCCCTCTAACGGTGGACAGTATATAATTACAATTGGAATTTAATGGGCCGCTTGCTCCCAACACCTGTGAAACCAACAGTTTGTTATTTGGAAATTGATTTGCGGGCCGCCCTGAATGAGGACGAAGGCCGCATGCAGCCCAGGGGCCGCCAGTTGCCCATCCCTCTACTAGAGAAAGGGACAGGAGTAAAGGAGAGGCATTTGTTTAGGAAACAGGAGAGAAATCAGCAGGGTATGAAAATGGCAGGTTGCGGAGAAAAGGCTGAACAGAGAGATAATACATTAGCGTTTGGATCATGAGGAGTCAAACCCATTTCTGGTGCTTCTCTATGCTGTTTATTTCAACTCTATAGAGGTGGAGAGAAGAGGATAAAAGGGAGGCAGAAATAAATAGAAGACTGAAGGGAGGATGGAACATTTTAAAAGTGTTAGAAGTGCTTTCAAGGCCACGTCCACATGCTGGCTCTTCTAGCAAAGAACGAACAGAGGATTTTCTTTGTTGTCTATGTTGCTTTGCAGACAGTATATATTGTGAGCCAGAGCCAAACTCATGATGTCTTGACCATCTGGCATGAGCTCTGGCGTGCTGAGCCCAGTAGGATGTGGCAGCATTTGTGAGCGTTCTTTTAAACGTTGTTCTGGCACTGCATAGTCTTGGTTAAAGGCTCTACTATGAATGCCAAGTTAATGATATAAGGTTCCACAAGTAGGATCCATCATGGGTTGATATTAGCTTATTGCATATATATTTGTGTTAATGTATATGTCGGGCAACAAGTAATAAGACATTTGACAATTTAAAATGATACAGTCTATGGTTTGTACCAATCGGTTTGTACCAATCGGAAGTCATCGGCTATCGGTCTGATTATGATTTAGCCTCTGGGGGCTAACGGACAATATTTCTGGGGTTCCGCTGTAGCCAGCAGATATCCAGATTATGGATAACAGATTTTTGAGGCCAAGACTACTCTTTTGTGCGCCAGGTCCAATTACCAACTTGAGATGCGAGAATGGAGCTGGAGTTGAGGGATGATGTCTCTATAATTATCTGCATATGAATGCCGATTTAAAAAAAAATAAAAAGCTAATAAAAAGCTCAGTGGTCGTCAGACGATGACTGATGGATTCTGAGATTGCATTTTGGCCAATGCATTCCACCTCTTTTGCTCTCCACACGGACTGTTTACCTGCATGCAACCAAAGCCCGCTCAAATGTGATTGGTCAATACCCCTCAAACTACAAACAGAGACCAGATCGCTTCCGATACCATAATCTTTTCCTGTTGCCTACAGATTCTGCATTCAAATGCAGATATGTTAATATAGACTGGGTTTGTAAAAAAATTGCACAAAATTTGTCTTTAGGTTTCACAGTCAAACATTGTTATTTTGTTAATTATGTATTTGAATACCACACAGAGTGCTTGAATATTTTCAGCTCCAGCTTACTATCTGAATTTATGTATTACATGAATTGTGATTACTCATAACATAGTAGGTAGTAAACTGGAATATAGGACTAGAAAAAGGCAAAGGAAAAATCTATATGTGCAAAAGTTATATGTGCAATAATTCAATAGCATAAGTGTTGGCAAAACACTGAATTAGGATTTTTGCAATCATTACAATTTTTGGATACAGCTAGAGCAGTGGTCTTCAATGTTTTTTAGGCCTGGGACCCCTTAGCTGAAAAAGAGACCAAGTCGGGACCTCCTACTTGTATACAATTGAGTTGCATATTAAACTTGGCCCAATGGATGAAAATAAATGTATATTATTTATTAAATGCATTTCCATTGCCAAAATGTTTTCAACATAATGTCCTTGTTCCTTTATGATCTTGTTCACATGACACAGATGGATGATTCCTATGTTTACGACTACTGAATGTTTACTTCAGCACAAAACTCAATACAGTTGTTTGATTGCAGAGTTGGTCATGTGAGGTTTAAAGACACCAACAGCACTGACAGACTGGGATATTAAATTCCCAAATAAGGTTTCTCTCTGTCACGTTTAAATTCTTTGCCTGAAGTTTTGAGGAATGCCTCTACACCTTGTCGGTCAGGACCTGTAGCTCGCGCTCTAAACTTTTCCTTGTTTCTTTTTCGCTTTGCCATTGTTCTGCCTCCTGTGTTCTTGGCACAGGCAGCATTTATACTTTGCCACGTGGATAATTGCAATCAGACGCCGAAAAGGGCAAATTGCACTGAGCTGCAAAACTATATGGGCGTGTTTGCCCTGTAATATCATTAGCGCAATACCTTTTTTGAGAAAGCGCAATTCATGGTGCTATCAGCCGCCGCAATCCATTCTTTGTGAATTCGCCCCTGACAGTATAGCTCTATCAAAGAATTATGGGTTTAAGAACCTTTGATGACGGACTTTGGCAGACATAAGGAGCTACTGTGGCTTTATGGTGCGTCAGAGTTTCCCTGTCGTAACTGGGATGTTGACATGAATGAAAACTGCCCACCCATGGTAAATCCACACAGGTGATTTTATTTATTGTATCTGATTAGACCTCCTCTCAGGACTGTGTGGGTGTTGGTACACGATCCGTGCTGCCTGCACGATCTGTTCTGCGTATGCGCAAGATGTTCGCGCATGCGCAGATGATAATCCTGTTTTACCGAGGATACGACCTAGCCTCCACCGGGAAGCTAACGTTAGTTTAGCTAACAGCTAATTCGGCTAACCGCTAGCTGACAGCTAGATTCAGTCTAAAATATTGTTAAGTCAAACTTAACAAACGTAACGTAACAGCTGTTATATATTATTACATACTGTCTCAGCTAGCGGTTAGCCGAATTAACTGTTAGCTAAACTAACGTTAGCTTGCCCGTGGAGGCTGTCGACCGGAAGCGTGGAACAGATCGTGCAGTGTCGTGAATCCTCGTATAACAGCGCATGCGTGAACATCTTGCGCATGCGCAGAACGGATCTTGCAGGCAGCACGGATCGTGTACCGACAGTGGGCATTAACAGTCTGTGCTTGATTGGCATGTCCCAGACTCTCCTGTTAGCTTTGTTTCACCTGTTAGGGCATGACAATGACAACTACAATAAGTGAGTGAACAGGATGTGTGAGCGTGCATAGATATCAAGTCTTTTTAAGTTTTCTTTACTGTCCACAAGAAAAGTAATGTATTCCCTCCTAAATTCAAGAGTTTTATTATTTATGATTACTAAATCTTTGCTTTTAACATACAATTATCAACTTAGTTTCTGGGCAGCACAGTGTCCCACTGGTTAACAAGAAGGTGCTGTGTTTAAATATTCTGTCTAGCGGTTAGCTGCGACCTCTCTGTGTGGAGTTTGCATTTCCTCTCTGTGTCCGCCTGGGCTTCTTCCAAGTAATTGCTGCCTCAGTCCAAAGATATGCAGGTTAAAGCCTTGGTCACATCAATATTTGAAGCGGTGAAATTTCACAGCAAAATCAATTCATTCCAATATATTAGTGGATCCTCTTGAGAAGGTGAAATTAACAAGCATATTTATGCCGCTGACCAATAACAAGCCATCTTCACAGGGGACAGAGAGCCAGAGGGTCCAAAATGGAGGAAGCTATCGTAGCTCATTAGGTATGTTGCACTATTCACTTTTATTTAACGTCCTCTATCAGAGTAGAAACTGTGTCCACAAAGGAGGCTGTTATAAGACTAGGGGTTGGGTACCAAAACCCGGTGCTAATATGGCACCGGTGCCTAAACGACCGGTATCTACCAGACCGAATAGCAATGTGGATTCGGAGCCTAGTTTCAGTGCCACTGAAATGGCTATGCTGCTCTCTGATGCTCTAAAACGGACGTTGCGGGCAACCCAAGCATCGCTGCGTGTGACGGTAGTTAACAGTACACTTGGCTATCTTCACCTTTTCGTCTGTGTTTACTCTGATGTTTACATTTGAAAAACTTGCCCGGACAGGCTAGCAGAGTCAGCAGGAGACTGGTGAGTTGATGAGGGACTCATTCCATCTCCGTCCAACGTGAACCACATAAAGCACAATTAATATTTGTTAAAGAGGCAAGCATAAATTTTGCATAGAGGCGACTGAAGAGTTTTGTCACCTTCAAGCTTGTTAGATCTGAGAGCTGTATTATCCCTCCTTTGTATTGAACAAAATGGTTTAAAATGCTGACCCAAATGGCATGGGGAAGTAGATAAAGAGCAGGGAGAAAATAGAAAGACGCTCCACGAGCTATTGTAACTGACTAGTGCTAGCCCGGCTGGGCTGGCTTTCAAGTTAAAGGTTAGCTCACCAACTACAGAAGTTCACCAACTAACCCTAAAACGTCACTATGTCACCAAGCTTCCGGCCCCACCTATTTTGCATGGACGAACAAATGTCATTTTGTGATTGTGAGAGCTAATTTATCCCTGTGATAGACTAACAACCTACCAACAGTGTAGCCCACCTTTTGCCTCAAAGTGGACAGGGACTGGCTCCAGTCCTTGAAAACCCTGCAAAGGATAAGCTAGACTATAACAAAAAGGATTAGTTACGAATCAAAATTGTTGAGCACAATCACAACTTTAACCAGTGTTAAATTATATTTATGTAAATTACACTTACTTACTATACTGTAGATTTGATACATAGAGCCTTTTAGTGGTGCTGCATCAATCAGCAGTTCAGTTGAGTCCAGGCATTTTGTAATTTGTGTTCCTTTTCTTGTTTAGGGAGCCTTCTTGCTCGCTCTAATTCTGCAAACAATATGTGATGTGAATATATAATATACAGTATTTTCATGGTGTAGAAAAATAACACCCTTTAACTTTAACATTTAGTTAAAGTTAAAGCTGCTGAAGAGGAACATAGTGATGAAGTTTTGGTGTGTGTAGGCTGCTCCCTCAAGGCTTTTCTGTAGTTAACAGCTGGTCAACAGGACAAACTGGCGTTTTTGTGTATGTGTGTGCGTGCATGCATGCGTGTGCCTGCGTGTGTGTGTGTGTTTGTGTGTGTGTAGGCGAGTGCCTCGGGTTGTAGCTAGTTGTCGGTCAGCAGGGCATGTGGCTCTGATGTGAAATTGCCAACAGTTACTATGGCAACGGGAAGGGAAACAAAAGCTTAGTGCTCGTGGAGTGAGGGAACGATGGAGGAGGCAAAATGAGGCCTGCACCTTTTCTCGGATATTATCCACCGCTCTCTCTCTCTCTCTCTCTCTCTCTCTCTCTCTCTCTCTCTCTCTCTCACACACACATACACTCTGACTTTCTCACTTTCTCTAATCCCCCTACTGTTAGTTTTGTTTTCTCTCGCCTCCTTTCTCCAATTGTCTTTCTCATTTCTGTCACCAGTCTTCCCCTCTCTGTCTCTCTGTCTCACTTTCTGTCTATCTTCGGCTGTCTTGTGAGATAGAGGTGTGAGAAGCAGCTGGGTCCATCAGGGGGAAAGAGAGAGAGAGGATAAGAGTGTGAGTGTGAGGAGGTGTCAGAGAGGGAGATGGGGAAAGGGTGGAGGGAAAGAGACGGTGAGGGGAAAATTAGCGAGAGAAAGAGAGGATTGAGAAGGAGAAGAGGAAGACAGAGATAAGAACATGTTTGAGCAGACAGAAAAAGAAGTGAGACTGAACAAGAAGAGAATGAAGGAAGGTGGATAATGAAGGAAATTAAAACATGAAAGGTATATAGAAATATGGATCTCAGCTATGTAAATGACATGGCACCCAGTTTGCAGACTTTGGCTATTTTCTAAATTCCTTAGATTTTTTTTGTAAATCCCCATTACAATCTTAACATGTGTAAGGACACATATACGCCTGTAACACTGCAAGTGAGAACTCACATTCAATGTGGTGGTTTACCACGTACAGTAAGAATGCTAAAATCAGTGGGGTTTAAAATCACATCTTCAGTGCAGCCTCATGTAGCCTTGTAATGTCATTTGTTGGCTCAATCTTTGTGATACTAAACCATGTCAGGATTTTTTATTGATTATTTATTTAACCCATATTGAACCAGTTGAGATCAATGATCTCTTTTACAAGGGTGACCTGGCCAAGATAGCAGCATAAAAGGTTACAGACAAAAATAGTCACAAGAAAACATAGAAGAAATATTAAAATACCTACGGACAGTGACAAGTACAAACCCCAGTGTTTCCTCTATGTTGATTGGCAAGTGGCGGTCCGCCACGGTTAGATTTCTCCCGCCACGGTTTCAGAAATGTACAAAAAGCCGTCTATCAGCAGTGATTGTAAAGAGCATGTCGACGGAGAATAGCGCGGACACGCGCTTCACAACGCTAGTGGGCCACTCAGAGAAAAAGGAGAAAGAAAAAAGAGACAGGCTGTCCGGAGGACCTGGTTGTCAGTTCATTTAAGCCTGTATTAGTCTATAGTGCTTGCACATTTTTAGTTTCACTTTCACCTGCTAGCTAAATTGCACGTGGCTGTTACAGTTTTTCACGATCACTATGACACGTTTTTCAATACTTTTAACAACTTTCCTAAACTCTTAACGCACCAAAACACCTACAATACACGATTGGCAAAACAGTTAATTTCATGCTCAAAATCACACTTTGTAAACTAAACTCCAACACTGATTTTCAAAATACAATAATTCACTTACACAATACACTATGTCTACCAAAACAATGCAATCATGTCTCAAAATCAAATAATTCTTCCAAAACACTAACACATGTTCTCTCCCAACAGGAATATTTAGTCAATCACTGCACAATGACATAAAAAACACTAACATCAGATGGAATTACAGAAACTGCATAATTTTAAATGTGTCAGTCAGGTCTGCCCTTATACAACAGACAATAGTATATTGTATTGATCATAGATTGTGTTTTGGACTGCAGACTCTTGAAGTCTCTCTGCATTTTTGTTTTGTTGGGTTTAGTAAATGCATGCATATTTTCTTTTACTGTAAAGATATTTTTTTGGGCTTTTCCACCTTTATTTGACAGGACAGCTAGTTGAGAAGGGGGAGAGAGGGGGGGGGGGGGTGGAAAGACATGCAGGAAATCGTCCCAAGCCAGATGCGTTGAGGCATAAACCTCCAAGTATATGTGCGCCTGCTCTACCCACTGATCCAACCCAGCCACCATTTTGTTTCTTTTGCTGCAGAGATTCAATACAAAAAATGAATGACCCATGTCAGAGTAGCTTTATAGAATGTACGGTTTATGGAAAAAAAGGAGATAGAGACAGAATTGTCCTGGTACTCCTCTTCCTCTCCCTCGTGAAGGCATTTTTCTTATTTTCTGTGTTCATCTACAGTATATTGTTCAAATAGGTCCTCTTTTACTCTACTACCATATGATCATGCGATTGAAAGAACCTCAACACCTGAGTGTGTTCCCTAGAAGGGAATCAGCTGGGATTGATCTATGTATTTGCATAACTTCAATCAGCTGTTTCCAATAAATGCATGTATAAAATGCAGGGGATATATTTGTGTTTCAATTTACAATTTGAACAGCTGTTCACTTTGACTTTGACTTCAAGTTGGGTTTAGAACATGATGTTATTTGTTCTGACATACAGTGTGAAAGCATTTGGAAATTTGGCAGTAAAGATCCATTGTTTTGGTTTTGGTGGAGCTTGTGTGTAAAAGAAATTTAAGCACTTTAAATTTGTGTTAACTGTATGCATTTTTTGTCAAAGCAACAAGAAATGTGTTAATTGTATAGCCTACACAGACCGATGTTGTGATAACTGTGTTAAGAGTTTAGGAAAGTTGTTAAAAGTATTGAAAAAAGTGTCATAGCGATCGTGAAAAACTGTAATTCAATACAACGCCCTTGATATCATATCATGGCATAGTAGGCTAAACCGTGATTATTTCATACATCATGAAACATATTGGGGGAAATTCAGTCAACATAATTCACAGCCAAATAACAATTAAAAGTATGTTATTTGAACATTTATAACCTAACCTGGCACTGCCTCTGTTTTGGTGTCTGCTGCGGTGCGCAGCGCTGTTTGGACCGTGCACCGCTCTCAGCTACTTTGCCAGTCGGGCGACCATCTAACAGCATGTATGCTACTCAGCATTAATGGGCCACCTCTTTCTGAATTCTCCTATAACCGAGCCTTGGAGTTATTTTTCCAAAAGCCAAGAAAAATCAAATGCACACAGCAAGGCTGCCAACTTTGCCACTGAGGCAAATATGCAATTAGTTTCGTTATGAATGGTTTCATACTATAGCCTACTTTGGGTTTTGGTTTCCCTATAAAGAATTTCTTGTAAAATTAATTTTGTAGACCTACAGTTCCTCAAAAATACAGTTCAATCAAAACGAAATGAAAATATGCCTCATTGTGTGTGAATAGAGGTGAATAAATATATTTGTTTGTGTTGCAGCGAAGTATCAGTTAAAACATTTGGCGGCGGGGCGCGGGACTGGGTTGGGTTCCGACAGATCTGCCCCCACTGCTAAAAAAAATCCTAGAGGAAACACTGAACCCATTCGTTCACCATTGTACTTGTCCTTTATTATACATATTTAAATGGAGCATCCAAGGAAAGTTAGCTAAATGGCAAGGTCCTTCACAAAAACTGTCCCCAGAACAGTGTTTTTGTCCTTTGTTAGGTTACGTTGGGTGTTTAGTGATCTAAAAAATCAATTCAAATATCCATACTTTAGTCTGATGCAGGCCACATTAAAAGAAATTATGTAAACGGTTAGTCAAAAAAAATCACATCTGGCAAAAAATCTGAATTGAGCATTAAGGCCCGCAGTCCGAACGTAGCCATATTGTTTGATGTGTAGTGCTGTCCTTGGTGCTGATCGTGCAACTGTCACAATGTCGCTGTTTTAGTGACTTTGTTTAGCACAAATAACTGAGTTAGGCCACGGACTATTTGTGTATGAATTGTAAGGTTTAATGGTGGGGTGAGACTACACGATTTTAGCATACTTTGCCATTCCTATAAATAATAGGCTAGACATTTTCATTAGTTTGAAAATATGTTGGTGGTCCTGGCTTAAGCTCTGTAGCAAAGATGGTGATCGTTGAGGGCGTCAGGGCGAGTAGTGTTCCACACTCATCATTGTGACCGTTTTGAGTGCAACGTCCGGGTATTCGTAGTGCACTGCATTTGGCCATACTTTGTAAACGAACTGAAAATAGCAAGTGTAAGTACTGTGATCTGAGACACAGCACATCTCCCATTGGGGAGAGTGGGGAGAGCCAGCGATGGAGCGAGCTGAGCCACCCGACTTGTGCGCAGCACCATGGACTCCTACCAGGCCCTAATTTATCTGATAGTAAACATTAACAGATGAATAAAGAGGGTAAAAAATGGATGAAGTGCTACAAGGGTCTGATTCATTTCCATAGCCCAATGAGCCAGGTTCAAATCCACAGTGGCCCAAATATGAAACATGCACTTGATCCTGCTGGGCTGCCATGATGCCCCAGAAATATCAGTTTTTAAGCCACAAAGTGCAGCCATACTCCTCTGCTCTCTTCCCATGCGTGAGACGGATGGATAAGTGCTGTTAGCACTGTTAGCAGGCTAAAGTTAAAACACTTTCCCCTTTTGAAGTAGGTCTGCAGCCTGTCTCTTCTCAATTCTTTAGTAATAACAATTTTTACAGTCAGAAAAATATATGATATTTTAGGTAAAAGCATTCATAATGACATGTTATAGATACATTTTAGGTACCTTATGTCTCTGAAGTTATTTGATACTACTGTATACTCAAAGTGAAAACACTGAAAAACTAGAGACCATCTTGCAATGGTATCACACCAGCTGCACCGCCAAATCCGACCAGGGATGTATAGTAGGGGGGCCGATGGCCCCTTCCCTACTTTCTACCCCCCTACTTCCGCAATATCTTTGTTTACCTTGACGGTTCAGCTAAACGTAACGCCTCTAGGATGAGTTTAAATACACCTTCAGGAAGACAGAAACTTCAGAGAGTTGGGAGGGCACTGCACAACAACACATTCGTGGTTAAACTGTACTGCCTGCTTAAATGTCTCCTTAATTAAGTGTTCATTAAGTGCTTCTGTGTAAGTCAATAAAATCTCCCGAATCTTCTTCATGTGAAATGAGTTGAGCTGCTCCTGAGTTTTTCCCTTAACAGGTGCCACCTGCTCATCGGATAAAGATTCACACACATTTACACACCGATGGCACTGCATCGGGAGCAATTCACCAACCACCAACCTTCCGATTGGCAGGCAACCGCTCTACCACCTGAGCCACAGCTGCCCCTCGTCAGCCTGCCTTTGTGTTACCAGTCGTCTTGTTACTACCACTGTTTCCTGTTTTATTTTGAAGTGTCATTTCTCCTGTTTATAGTCTTGCTTGACTTCCTACCTTGTATGTTTTCCCGCCTTTGTGATTGTCTGCCCTGATGTGTTTCACCTGTTCATCAGCCCTTATTTCACCTGTGCCTCGTTGCCTTGTGGTGCTCCCTTTGTCTAGGGTAACATTGTCGTCTCTCTCAGTTTTGTAGCTTCTTGGTCGTTTTTTTAAGCTTCTAGTTGTCCCAGTGTATTAGATTTTGTGTTGGATCTTCTTGTACCTGTTGTGCCTGTATGCCTCAGGACACCTTCTGTTGTAATCGTTTTTCACTTAATAAATCTTCAAAATCTTCCCGCTGCCTCCTCGTCTCTAAACTCTGCATTTTGGGTCCAAACCTGCTATTTTCCAAGTCGTCACAATGGCAGTCCATCCAGTGGTTGTTGGGATGTTTTGGTCTGGACCATAGTGGTGAACCGACAGACCAACTGACTGACCAACATTGCCACACCTCTAAAAAGAACCAATAGGGGTGGTGGTCATACCAA
The DNA here is from genome assembly GCF_004354835.1 of Perca flavescens. Classification (NCBI taxonomy): domain Eukaryota; kingdom Metazoa; phylum Chordata; class Actinopteri; order Perciformes; family Percidae; genus Perca; species Perca flavescens. The sequence goes on along the minus strand of NC_041338.1, from coordinate 6,922,827 downwards.
AACTAAGTAATAGCACTTTCTTCTGTGTGAACTAGTTCAAATCAGCTCACCTAAAGTGGCTAAATGTAATTTTCAGTTGGTGTTGATTCTAGCGGCCGCTTTGGACAAAAGCAGTAGTGTTTTTACCACACCTGCTGCCGTAAAGGTCTTTACGGTGCTGTATTACCCACTGTATTACTGAGTTAGCGTTACGGGGAGATCATACAGTTGCGATGAATGTTTTGCTCAGACAGAAAATCATTCATTTACAATAAGAGGATAACTTACAGATGCATCGTTGCATTTCAAGTGTTGCATATGGTAACTTAGCCTACTTTGGATGTCTCGTGAGCTAAACCGGGTATCACTGTCACTGTGTCACGAGCCAAAGCATTAAGAGTTTGTTACAGCAACCAATGTAATAATGACTTATATTCATATAGCGCATTTCATGAAACCCAGAGACGCTTTACACAAGTACAGGTGGACAAGGGAAAAGAAAGTAGTACGCCAACACAAACACGGAGTAAATGGAAAAATAATTATATGTCGGCTACTGACGTACAACCATATTGCGCATTGTAAAGTTATTTTTATGAATGAAATAGAGATATTACATACCTGAGGGCCAATTCAGGGTCGGTTTTGAATCATTCACAATCCCGTAATTGTCTCCATCTGTTGATAGCCCGACCGAAGTTGACTCACGTCATTGCCGTTGTCTTTCACTTTCGCTTTCCCTTTTAGCTGTTCTTCGTTGAATTTATTTCTTTTCTGAGATGATCCTGCCCCAGTATCAGCCAAAACTACAACAGATAACTTCTAAAATAACATTAAAATACAATTAGGCCTATATAAAGAAATCTCCTGTTTCCTTTTACCTGGCTCAAAAGGCTGCATACTAACACAGGCTTTCCGGGGTTACAAAGAAACCTGTGACCCATCAGAATGTGTGACTGTAGCGCTCTCTACCTGCCGCAAGTCATTCTGTGACTGCGCGGTAAAAATCGAACCCGGGCAGAGGCCTTACTGAAAATGGCGTTCTTTTTACTCTTTGACTCGTTTGCTGTTACAGGTCATTTAAGACCATTGTATGAAAAATGACAGAGCTTCAGAAACATAAAAAAGTTACATATAGTCACTTTAAATTTAGCAACACTTCACATCTTCAAAAACTGAAACGCCACATCACCAAACACTGTAATAGAATATGACAACAGACAAAGTAAAGTGCTTTGTTTAGTGCTTGTTAATCAGCAGGACATATGTAATTCAGTCCCAGAGTGTTGGCATTTCATGGTTGCCATCTCCGGTTCATCAATCCAATGACCATTCAAAAATGCCTTTTATATTCCCTTAAATTCTGAAGCGGTGACAGACGCACAGTATAGTGACCTTGTGTAATGGTGGATAAACACACTATGCAGTGTGGTCAGGGTGAGTCAGACTGGAGAGTAGCACGGCCAGTGAGTATTAGTCATCTAACCACCAGGTTTAGAGGACCCAGAGCAAATAACATGACTCCCACAGTGCTCTTAGAGACACTCGCACGCTCTGTCTGTGATCTGTCTGTGTGCTGTCCGGGCTATTTTTATGGGGCATCAGAATTCATTACTTGTAATACCTCAAAGCTGGATCCAGCTAGGAAAAGTAGAGAACGAGGAAAATTAAGTTTGAGTTAAAATAATCTATAATCTTTTATTATGGTTATTTTAACATTGAATCAAATGACTGTAACGTGAAGGGGTACCTCACAGTGCTGATATCAAAGTCAGACAACTTTGCAACTTGATGGAGTCTTTTGGCATTTTTTCAGACCCACATATTTGCACTGTTCTCAACAACTGTTGGAGTGTTTGTGTGTGTGTGTGCGTCTTTTAAATATTTCGAAAACCATTCATCTAATCTACTTCATACTTGGCAGGTGTATTGCTGGGTACCCAATGATCTTGGTTTTTGGCATTTGGATAGCGTTGAATATTAATAAATATCAATGAAACTAAGTTACCGCACAATAAAAGTTGAAAACAAATGACGACCTATGTGCAGCTGCGGTGGCGGCTACAGCTCTGAGTCAAGCATGTCTTCGCAGCAATATATACGCCTATTTTGAAATTAACACCTGTGTGTTTCTGACCGCTGGACATAGCCTACTAACCTTACAACTGAACTCTTCTTCACTTCCCTCAACGAGCAGCAGTGGATAATCTACAAGTCAGGAACATCGTCACTCTGCCAACTCAAATTGAAAGTTTGCCAACTAACTTAACACTAAAAAGGTTACTGCTGGCAAAATACCTCCGCTGATTGAAACCATGCTTTAATGTTGCTTTATAAGATGATATGTCCATTATTTTTACAGTGGATGGTTGGAGGGTGAAACAGCATCAACAGGTGTGTAACTCCAGAGCTCCACAACAGAGTACCAATCAGTGCAAATTATGAAATTAATCGCACACAAACACATGGTAGATGAATGCCCAGGTTCTTGGGCTCTCCAGCATGTCGTTTTGTTGCCGGTGGTTGGGCACATTTCTCCGGTCGTTCTGAGCGCTGTTTACGGGCGGCTTCCCCCCGCCCAGGCCACATCGCCTTCTACTACCTGGATGTTTTGAGGGTTTGTGAATGGCGGACCCAAAAGCAGAGATGGTAGGCAGAGTAGATCATGAATTTGAATTCCAAACCAAAAAATATATAAACAAAGGGAGACCTGGAAAAAGCAGGCAAAAAGAAACTCCAAGAAGAAATAGGAAGTCCAAACAAAATTAGAAAACTGCAACCAGGAACATCGAGACCAAACAGGGAAGACTAACAAACAGGGAAGACTAACAAACAGGGAAGACTAACAAACACGCAATCCAAACTGAAAACAGTACACACAATGATCTGACAAAGGACAAGGGGAAACACAAAGACTAAATACAGAGGTTAACGAGGTAACAAGAGGCAGGTGACACAAGGGCTGGGAAACAGGTGAAAAACATCAGGCAATCACAAGAGTGGGAAAACCAAAAAACAGGAAGTAAAACAAGACACGACAAGACCAAAAACCAGACTGTCAAAATAAAACCGAGCAAAATACAAAACAGACCACCACAATAAGACAAAACACAGAACAAAATACCAAACCCATAACAGAATGTGTGACGGCTACGCTGAAAAAAATAGGTGCAATGCCACTGGGTCAAATTGCAGCAACAGAAAGTTTGCTGCCAACCAAAGATCTATCAACCTGACGGTTCCAAATGTACACACTTTAAGTTACATGTACAGTAGGACTTTTAAAAGTTAAAACTGAACAATTGACACTTAGTTGCCTTTTAAGTCAATCTTACCGTTCCATTGGATGCACAAGTACAGCCACACGCCACTTGAATTGCATGTGTTTAAATGATTTTCAAAATTATTTTTCTCTCCTTGTTTCTTGTCTTTTAGCTCGGCCGCACTGAAACAGCTGTGAACAACTTGAACCCAGTGTTTGGAGTGAAGTTTCAAGTGGACTACCACTTTGAGGAGATCCAGAAGCTTCGCTTTGCCATGTTCGATGAAGACAAGTGTGCCACTCAGCTCTACGAACATGACTTCCTGGGAGAATTCATTTGCACACTGGGAGTGGTATGGATTGATATCTCCTTTTATGTTCAAAGTTGGTTCTGTATTTAATAGGATGATAAGTTGCCATAAAATGTATTGACCTCATGTGACCTACCCATTATTTGTTTTGTTCTATTAATTTCCAGTTTTGTCTTTAAACTTCTGGTGTCAATTGCCAGTTATGTTAAACTCAAGCCAAAAGTCTTGGCCTTGATGAGTTCACACAGTCATTTCTCTAAGTTAGAAACAGATACACATTTTTGAGTAGGCTAGGCTAGAATAAAGTGGTTCAAACCCATATTTCTTTAGTTTTGGTTTTGTCTTAATTGATTCTTGTCCTGTCTCTCTTTAATTGTCTACTAGATTGTGTCCAATAAGAAACTTCACAGACCCTTGATCTTAGCCAATGGGAAGCCAGCTGGCAAAGGATCCATTACGGTAATATTCAGTACTGTCTCTCTCTGTCTCTCTCTCTCTCTCTCTCTCTCTCTCTCTCTCTCTGTATCTTAAACTTTCTTTTTGTCTCTCATATTGACACACACACACACACACACATTGTACCGTATTATCAAAGGTTGTTGGTCATGTGGATGCAGTCGCTTTTGTTTACTATAATGACATGTTTGATATTGTTGATGATGATGACCGTGACGTTACTGTTGATGAATCTAGCGTTGTGTGCTGCTGTTCATGTTGATGTTGATGTGAATGTTAATAGTTGCCAGTACTTTTGCTGCAGCTAATGTTGTGCTGTAATGTTATTTTAGATAACAGCTCAGGAGCTGTCTGACAACAGAATCATCACTTTGACCCTGAGTGGGCGTAAACTGGATAAGAAGGTAGGCAGTTAGACACACGCACACACACACACACACACACACACACACACTAAGGCTACATCTACACTACTGCGTTTTCATTTTTAAGCGGCGTTCTGAAACAAAAACAATCTCCGTCCACACAAGAGTTTAAGTTTAGTTTTTGCTCCGGTAGCA